>NW_028187224.1:585341-1025341 GCF_057381845.1 Rhamphochromis longiceps
CAATGCAGCATCATTGTTGTTCAGCTTCAGAGGTTTGCAGGAATGAACTGATGACCAGAAACAGCTGCAAAGTCCAAGAAAATACCAGCTGGAGTTCAGCTGCATTTGAAGAAGTCAAAGAAAAGTAAGGATGGCAAAGGGCGACGTTTTCTTCCAAAGAGCTGCAAACATGGTCGACGCCTCATTAGAAGAATCATCTGGACATTTGTGAGGAACTCTAACCAAGAAAGCAACGTCACACAGATCCAACAGACAGTTTCCATGACTGCAAGTGTTGAGTGGAAAAATGCTACATTGCATTATTGCATCCTCTCACCACAGGAGGCGCTGTTGGCACCACTGATTGCTGATCAGCTGTTCTCTGATGATCTGATTGATACTGTGAATAACGGGACTCACTGAACTCTGTGACACAGTGAAGATTACAGAGTTTAACTTCACCCTTTAAGACTGACCACAGAACCAAGTCCGCCAGAGCTTTTGTTATATTTTTACATGCTGTGGAGCCATTTGTGGGAGCATTTCAAGTTGCTATACATCAATACAACTGTTATAGCCCTAATTTTAATAATATGTATGCATTAAGTCCATAGTAACTACATAAACTGCAAAAACAACCTCTGCTCATCCATCTCTGTGTGTATCAGGATACATTTGGTTCATAATACACAGAAAAATCAGAGTTATTACCTGTAATAAATGTGAAAGATTCCTGCAGTGATAACCAGGCAGGACTGAAACACATCCAAGCTGTCACCACGGTAACAGCACCGTCCATCCACAGGTGAGGGGAGGAGCAAAAAGAGGGACTTTGACCATTTTATACTAAAAACACTCAACTAATGTTTCTAATATGAAACAAATAAGCCCACATTAATGTGAGCGTTTATTAAATAATAATAATGATGATTTCCTCCTGATCTCATTTCCACAGCAGAGAAAACTGTGGTGTATATTGAGGTGGAGGGTGTGGTCTGTGGCTCAGGTGTAGAGTGAGGGTGGGGTGCACCACAGCAGCATGCTGGGACTGCTGAGGGTGGAGGAGGGAGTGATGATGACATCAGAGCTGCAGCACAGAGACCAGTGAACACACAGTCTGTTCATCTTTGCATAGATACAATATACAGCACAATATTGAATGACAGACACGCTGTGGGAGCTTCCACAGATACACTGACGTCAGCATCCAGAGTCCTCCTGCTGCTCCCCCCTCAGAGCCCCGTGATCAGCACCAACACATTCAGTTAGATGACAGAGTCCAGCTGCAGCTAGAATCAGCTCCCCTCTGTGAACAACAGCACAGCGTCAGTGTTTCACACTCAGTGAAAGGAGGAAACAGCAGAAGAACACCATGTGTGCTACGTTTCCCAGGACACACTACAAACTGCACAAATACAGAGCAGCACGTGGAAGGACCTGGAGCTGCATTTACAGAGCTGCAGACAGCGTGATGTCCTGTATGGACAGGTGGAAGGAACCAAGTCCTCAGCTGGAACACTCGTGTTTGTCCACAGACAGGAAACACAGCAGGAAACTTCCTCACAGAAGTGCAGCTCATGGATAACACACTTCCTGTCAGTCAGAATGAGGCTGCAGCCAAACACAGAAAGGTGTTTTTGTCCAGATGAGCCCAGAGAAGAAACACGAGTGTTCACAGACATCAGAAGCTCAGAGAGGTGAAACATGAGGTTGGAGTCCTCGTCAGCATCCAGAAGAGCTGCTGTGAAACCCTGAGTACTCATGACAGACTCTGATGGCACAAACACATCATGATTCAAACAGAAAGACAAACATGGAGCTCCTGATCCTCCTGCATGAGAACAAGCTGACATGAGCGCTGTGTCTGAGAGTGTCTCCCTGTCACAGTGACAATAACACAGCTGCTGCTCACAGTCATTAAACTGACCTGAGGTCAGCTGTGCTCCTTACATATGAACCATGTGACCTCACATCAGTGCTGTGGATGACTGTAGTCATAGAAGAGTAGAGCTGTAGCAGGTGGTGTGAGGAGGAGGTGGTGTATTCTAGTTAACGCAGTACTGAAACACTCCAGCAGAGGGCGCTGTTAAGTCCTTATTGTAACACAGTTACTGTGTGCAGTTAGACTTCATACATAATCTGCACTTATTTCCATCAGACATGCTGTCAGTAAATGATTGGTTTCTATTGATTCTACTTCCTGTTGACTCGTTTGATGACAGTGAAACAATCACAGCTGATTGTGTGATGATGTAAACTGTCACTGTTACATTCAGTGTGTGTGACATAATGTTAGTGCAGGCTGATAACAGCCTGGTTCTGTTAGAAACACATGAACGTGTCCATAGATCAGTGTGTGTTTAACATGAGAGCTTCAGCCCTGCTGATGTGTTAAATAAAGACATGCAGGAAAACTGATGAGACTCTGAAATAACTCTTTATATTTATAATGTAACTCTGCATCAAAAGAACAACAAAGGATCCCAGACAGGTTTCTGTGAACAAAGACCATTCTGATGTTTCTGTGTTTCTAACACTTTGACATTATTAGTAAACAGACTGCAGTGAGCAGCATTTATAAAGAGCTTCTATATAAAGATATGACAGCTGTTTGACAAGTTTATCACTCTGTGTTTGGACCTGATCAGTCCAGCTGTTTACTTGAAACATGTTCATTTACCTGTTCTGTTATATTCATGTTCTTGTCTCTGTTGAAAACACATTTTAATGTCCCTCAGATTTTTCTCCCAGATGAATAAATATAAAAATGACACAAACTGACTGCAGCTACTTTTTGTCCTTTCTGTCAAAAACCTTCATGTGACTCATGAGAGACACGTTTCAGCTGTTTGTGACAGATCAGAGGCCAACAAGTCATTTATAACACTTTCCATCATTGTTTAAAGTTCTCAGTGTTTCTGTGTTGCTGCGTATAGGATCTCCCAGCATCATCACTGTGCTGTCCAATCATTGTGTGCGAGGTTACCCTTATAGTGCGATGTGTGTTTGCACAAAGAGAAGCATGTGTGTCAAATATAAATAAGCACAGAACAGAAACAGCTGCTCGTTTCTTCTGTTTAGAGTCAAGTTAGTGTTTTGTGTCTTTGTTTGAGGCCTGATGTCGAGCAGAGGTGTGTGTAACTGCACTGCTCTGTTATATGTGTGAAGTGTGTGCTTCTCTTCAGCATCATCTTTGTCACTGCTGATTCCTTTGTGTCATCATGTGTTGAGAAGAGAGAACAGTTATAACGGAGGAGCAAAAGGAAGCCCTGAAATCTGCATCAACAAGGAAGTGTTGGCTCACCAGTGATCCCAGCAGAGCCACTGGTTTGGCTCCAGTTGTTCTAGATTCAATGATGTTGTTGCTACAGATACATGTCAGCATCTTTATTGAATTTAATATGAAGCAGAAATGGTGTCATTAGGAGAAGAAGAGGAGAACAAGTCCGGCGAGGAGGCAGCAGCTCTTAAAGATGAAACAGCAGCTCAGCCCTGAGCTCAGAGAGCTGCACATGAAAAAGCTCCTCAAGCAGATCCTGTCAGAGGTTTGTCATCAACAGGAGGAACTGTTCACATCATAGGATGAAGATGCTGTCAGCTGGATGAAGAAGGTTATTTAATGCAAACGTTCACACTGAAGTCAAATTGTTGTCGTGTTGAACAGATTCATGTACTGATCGTCTCCAGAATGTTAGAAGAGCTTCAATGAATCATTAGAAACAACTTACAGCTGCACAGCTGTGTCAAACACATCTGTGTGTCATTGTGGGATTGTTGTGTTTCTACATGTGACACACGTCTAAAACATGCACACAATCTGAACACAAACAGGGACTCATGTGTTCCCACAGCCAGATGCTGAGAGCCATTTCCTTGTAGTCCTGTGTCTACATACATGAACCATTAGATGTTATTGGAATGATTGTCAGCTCTGATAGTTTCATGTGTGTTTAGCTGGACGCTGTTTGATCCTCGACATGTTTAAAGGTGTCCAGTCCTGAGACACTGGGGCTGGAAACAGCTGTGATGTCATTGGACTGTCACACAGACAGAAGTGCATGAAGTGAGCAGCCGAGGAGCCGCTGATGTTTTGGATTCAACAGCATTTGAAAGGTCGACACAGACACATTTGCACACAGAAAGCTGAATCTGTCATATGCCACAGTGAACTCACTGTTCAGTGTTTTTCAGGAAGCTTCTTAACTGCCTCTGCTGCCAAACAAGCAGCTGATGTCCTTGAGAAGAAGCTGAAGAAGTCTTCAACAACAAATACAGGAAGTGGACTTTCAAATACTAGATTCACTTTAGACTCACAGAGAAATGACTCAACCAGCTGTGTTTGACTATATGAAAGGTCAGTGTGTGTCTGCACACAGACTGTTGTGTTGGACTGTTATTCAGTTGTCTGCTGAATGTTTTCAAATGTCTGCATCTCAGCTGTGATGAGGCTGGGGGTCATGGGAGGCCACCGTAGCAGCCTCTTCAACATCATGACATCATCATAAATGCTGCTGGACTGTCTGATGGGCTGACGGTGAAAAAGCCGTCGGGAAGGAAACAGAAGACGTTTCAGAGGCTGCAGCAGATTTCTTTGATTCGGGGCCTTTTTCAGCTTTATTGGACAGAGCAGTGAAGATAAGTGACAGCAAAGCAGAGAGAAAGGGGGCGTGGCCCGGGTCAAAGCCAGGCCAGCTGCTCTCCACCTCGTGGTCACCTGCTCATCCTAGTGAGCTCCACCAGCAGCCCTTTCACACACTTTACACTGTCAAACACTGTGTGTGGACCTCAGCTAACAACAGGCTACATTTAAGTCTGGACTACATGCTTTTATATTGTTTTTATTCCATCAGCAGCTCAACATCATGAGCAGCTTTGACATAAAGACATCAAACTCAAGCTGACTTTAAACTACTTTTAATACAGGGGCTCAAAAACAACAACATCTTTATTATATATCAGGACACAAAGTCATTTCATCTCAAAGGGAAACAGCTTTATTTGGAATAACCAGCACTATCAACTGGTTTGGGATCTCCACCAGTTTCATGTCTTTGCAGCTTCTCCAACAAAGTTCCTGTAAAATCAGCATGTTTGTCTTTATTGGTTTGATAGTGATTGATTATTCAGTCCCAATCTGCTGTCATCTAAAGAACAAAATGATGTTTCTATGAGTCACAAAGCTCCAGATGTTGTCGGCTTCACAAAGAAAACAAAGAACTTAAACACAAAGTGTTTGGAGCCAAAATGTTCCCAAGCTGCTCTTTTTGAAATGGCAGAGGTACAGTGGTGTCTAACAGCACACTGTGGAAGGCAAACATGTTATTGTTGGATGAAACTTCATGAATCCTTTGTAGATTTGAGCTGTTGGAGCCTTTCTTTTCTCTTCAGGTGTACAGATGCTGAGGAGGCAGGTGAAGCAGGTGGAGCTGTTGTGATGCTGGCAGAGGGTGTGTCTTAGTAACTCTGTGAGGCAGAACTGGATCCAACATTGTGGATGTGTTGATGTTGGAGCCATTAAGAGTCTCTGGCCACACTGTAGGATTTCCCTTTGATCCACTGTGGGGGCATTTTGGAGTCTGTCAGTGAAACTCTTCATGTTTGTGTTTGACTCCAGTTTATAGAAACAGAGAAATGTGTCATGCTTTTGTTCGGCCTCCACAAATACACACATTTGTTCATTGGTTGGACTTTTTGGAAGGAGACACATTGAAAACCATGTTAATAAGATCTTGTTGTTTCCTGTGGATCCGACACAGAGAGTGGACTTCAGACAGAAAGCGTGGAAGAGATTTTAGAGGCCGTGTGTGGCAACAGGAAGTTTCTGTGTGTTTGCTGATCTTACATGTGGAAAACAACACGTGATGTTTGTGAAGTTCTACAATGATCATTGTTCTCACAGCATTTTGAGTGGGAACAGTTCAAACTGGGAGTAGTGGGAGTTATTTACTGATTGAAACAAGCTGAATGTTTCTGTGACGATGAAGATCAGCAGCTCAGCTGATCAGTGAACTGACATCTATCAGTCGTTTCATGAGATGAAGTCATCAGCAGACATTTGTTCTGACTGTGTGATGAATGTCAGAACGTCAGGGCTCTGCTTTAGTCACTGCTTGATGATCATTGGCTCATTGTTGAATCCAGGGGCCCAGTCTGACCTCTGACCTTTGCTGCAGGTCTTCTGTGTTATCTCCACTTTCATGTCTGATCTTCTGCTGTATCGTCCAAAATAAACATCTGGATCATTTCCAACACTTCAGCAGATCTTTAGTTTGGGCAGTGCAGCACAGAATAACACATATTGTACTATACTGCCCACTTCCTGATCTTATTGGATCTGTGTGTGAGGTTGGTGAAGGAAACACATGTTTACTGAGTGAGTCGCTGCCATTAGGAACTAGTTTTTATATCACAGCCTGGAAATCACACAGGACCATTTCTGCAAGTGAAAAGTCCTAATTGGAGGAAAATGATTATGTAGTTTGTGCGACTGAAGAATTGTCCCAACTACATGTGCTGCTGACCCTTGACCTTTTCTTTAGGTGCACAGAGGAGTCTGTGGAAACATCCAGAACTGAGGCATCTTGTGTACAAACGTGTTCAGACCAGATGTCAAATGATGTCAGATGTCATCCGTGAATGGATGCAACTGTGGATCGTTCCAATAAAATGAGACAGTTTTGTAAGTACAAGCCCACTACAACCCATCATCAACATTTTAAATTACATTATACATCTTCACTGATATAAAGCACCACTATTTTAACCTGATTCACTTTTTCCACCCTAACAGTTCATTCCTCAAATCAAACAAGATATTTGACCCTAAAAAAATGCATCAACAAATAATTTTGTAATAAAATATTTATTCTTCAACTTTTACAAGTGAAATCAAACAAGTGTGTTTAAGAGTGAAACCAGAGTGGAAGCTGCTCATACAGAGTCCAACCCAGGCTAAAGTAAGCTGAGTAGAGCAGCACCATCAAAGTGTCGGCTCTCTGAACACGGTGCAAGATCGCCATCTGCAGGACAAAACTAGTTTTTCTCGCCCTCCTCGTCAACATGAAGATGATGTCATCGTACAGCAACTGATTCCCTGTCCGTCTGGAACAAAGCATTTACATTAAAAAGACATTTACAGAAAATACAAACACCAACAACACATCTCATCATCACATGATATTTTATTATTTATTATATTATATATTTTTATTGTACCATCAACATCAACAAATACCAGCATATTTTCTTTGAGATTGAGTAGAGTGGACCTTTCCCTTGGTTCACTTCCTGCTCGCAGCATCAGCTGACCTCTGACTTCCTGGTTAAGGTCTCTCAGCGTTGACTGGAATATCAAATCGGACTCACACCATGTTCTTGTAATGTGGTCATGTCTGTCAGCTGTTTGAAGAGCATCTCTGGCCTAAACACAATAGGAAGAACAACAACACGGCTAAAAAAAAACAACACATTTCCATATTAGATGAAGGGCACCGTAACTGGAAATGGTAACATTCATCTGATGCTGCTTTGGATTTATCTTCTGTTTTAGATCAACTTTGATCACTTCGAGCCATCTTAAGTCCGTTTGTTCTTCTCACTCACTAACGTCTCATATGATTTCAGATCCCTGCTGTTCCCCAGCTGCCCTGTAGGTGGCCTCAGTGTGTCTCACACCATTTACAGATGATTACAGGTCGTTTACAGTTCAAACAGGTCCAACATAAGAAATATGTAGAAAATATCCTGCTATAACAGTTTGGGTCAAAGTGCAGATGTTCCAGATGTTCTGAGTCTGTCTGTGTTTCATGTTAACATGTAGATGTTGGACCAAAGTGAAGCTTTTTGATGTGACAGCAGGAATGTGAAGTGTAACTCTGAGCTGTAGGAAATGAAACTAAACGGACTTTTTCTCCTTTATTTATAGGAAAGTGTAGGAGAGCAACAGATGAACAAGCGTTACTGTAACAGGAAACATCAGAGGACCTTTATGTTCATCATCATCACTGTTTCCTTGTTCTGTCACAAACACACAACACTTCCTGCTCTCTCTCTGATGGATCTGATTGGCTGTTTCATTCACAGGAGGTCAGGGCGTCACACAAACAGCTTTAACTGCACAACGACACACTTTAAATCATCTGCAGACAAACCTGTGTGTTTGATTTATGAAGAAATAATAAAGACGTGTGTACAGCTGTCCATGAAGCAGCTTCTCACACAAACTCTGACACTTCAGCCACTTTAATTCCTGCAAAGCTGCGTAATAAAGAGCTGTGACTGCTATGAGCTGCTGATGATGACTGCATGAAGCTCTCAGCTGAAGCTTCTTTCATTTATTTTAATGTTAATGTCACCTTTTTAAGTCTGTGTGAGGATTTTAATGACACACATTAAAGGAGCTTCTTTGATTAGAACCAAATTCATGTTGATTTTCAGCCTGAAATGATAAAAACTTTAATAATTCTGTTTATAATCATCAACCTGGAGACTAATGAAAAGTATAATAGTGAAAGAAAGCCTTTATTATTTGAGTAATGCCTGAATCTGCTCAGAGACGGAGACAACACAGAGGTGTTGATGACAGTTTGACATTAACTGAATTAAAAACAAAGTGCTCTTATTGTGAAAATCTGCCTCCTACTTCTTTAAATCATTTTTATGTATTTTTTAACCTCACAGTGAAACATTGAGGCATTAATCTGACACAGTTTGATCAGCAGCTGTGTTTTCACTGACGTTTCACTTTGATTTGTTCAGACTGAGCAGAGAGGATCGGTTCTCTGTGTGCGCACTGCTGAGAAACACAAGCTCATTTCTGCTGTTTCATGAAAAGTGTTATGGAGGAACAAGAAGTTCAGCCTCTAAACTCTCAGCGTGAGGACTGAGTGAAGAGTTTCAGAGCAGAGAGTTTTGGCTCACAGCTTTTAGCGTCTACACAAAGAGACGATTACGCACTTGATCTGAGAACATCTCCACCTCCTACAAACAAACTCTCCTACGAGCAGCTGTCACAACCACAACAGGCAGAAGACTGGATTTCTTCAGGTCAGATTTACTGCAGTTTGCATAAATTGTGTGTCACAGACTTTGTAGTTCACATTTGTGTGACTCGTTTAAATCTTCTCCTCCTGAAAGTGAAACTCTTACAAACACATCAGGCCACAACCTGCTGCAGGTTAATGATTGATCTGAAGGCAGCTGACCTTTGAGCAGGAACTTGTGAGTCTTTTATTGTGTTTAGCACTGCCAAGTGCTGGCCTCTGCTTCCACCATCACATTTACACTGGTAGGTTCAGCACTGCTGCCTGCTTCAGACTGAATCCAGCAGCACAAAGACACAAGTTAATAAAATCAGCATCTATTCCTTTATCACTGCTTTGTTACAGAGGAGAACAACGCTCCAGTAACGCGTAATCCGATTATTTTTTTGAAGTAACGAGTAAAGTAAGGGATTACTATTGCAAAATCAGTAATTAGATTACCGTTACTTTCCCGTAGGAACGCTGCGTTACTGCGTTACTAAAACCGTGATTTTTTTGCGAGAATGTCTCACGACAGTGACGTAAGCGAGTGCGACGTTAGTGACAACAGCTGTGTGCAGATCAACAATGGATCACATATCGAGTGCAGAGAGAGTATGAGCGTGCAGCGTTTAAAGCGTGGAAGTACTGACCTTACTTTGAGTTTGATTCCATAAAAAGTGACAAAAACATTAGTGTCCGCTGTGCGTGGGAAGAAAACTTCTTTTTACAGCGAAAAAACCCCAAAACTTCCAACAAGCACCGAGTAGCTACGACGTAATGGGAAACTCACAGAGAAACTGCCGTATTCTTCCACTGACCGCGGCACACCTGCACCAGGGTAAACCTCCGCCTGCCCCACTCCTGCTTTACAGGTGAAAATAGAGCAACAGGACCGCTGAGTCTTTGACTTTATTTATTTTCTGCTGTGTTTTACTTGCATCTATTTGAAAGACTGAGTGTAAACACAAAAAATATTTTATTTTATGAGCTGGAATGTGCAGAAAATAGGTTTAAATGTTAAACTAATTTCTTCCAGTCAGAGAATGTTGCAGATAATTAAATGTTTGCTCGATGCATAAAGTTAAAAGATTAAATCTAATAAAACAAGTTTTAAAAAGAGACTTTTCCATTTGATTACATTTTGTATGATGGATTATGCAGAAAAAGTAGAATTGGGCTGAAAGATCTATCGCTTTATCACCTACTCAGGTTGGAAATCGTGTTTTTAAAAAGTAACTAAGTAATTAATTACTTTTGAAAATAAGTAATCAGTAAAGTAACGGGATTACTTTTTTTGGGAAGTAATTAGTTACTGATTACTGTTTTCAAGTAACTTGCCCAACACTGGACAGAGTGTTGGCTTCATCACCGACACACGTCACCACATCAGGAAACAGCTGGTTCAGTGAGTATTTAAGGTTCACTGCAGACAAACTGGAGAAAAACGAATCACATGAAACATTTGTTACTGGTTTCTGACCTCGTCGTAGAGACTCACATACCTGTGTTCTGCTATCAGTGTGATCACATGTGCTGGTACAGTTTGCCAGGTTGACCCATGTAACCTCCACTATCCTGTAGACGTGGAATATGTTTCACATATGGATCGCTTCATTACTCGACTATGACTGTGTGCTTCACAGGTGCTTACTGAAGTGCTGCTTTACACAAAACCAGACAGTAAAAATAAGAACTGCAGGTCCAGACCACAGGTTTATGTGTTGATAATGATGATGTGCAGTCACTCATTGTCACAGGATACTTCCTGCAATGATGCTACGGGTCACGCAGTTCTGCAGAAGTGGAGGAAACAGATGCTTTTCCTAACAGAGATACTTTAATGACTTAAAGAATCTAACTGACACACAAACCTCAGTTTGTCTGACATTCATGAGAGTAAACTGCTCCTGAATGTTCTGTTAGTTCACTGGATGTTCACCTGACTTCAAATGTAAAGATCCCTGAGACAAACTCTCACGAGTTCAGCGGTGACGCGATCGCACAACCAGCCGCGACATTAAAGGCTGACGCGCTCACTACCTTTGGTTACAGCGCTCCACTCTCAGCTCACACGACATACACAAAAATAATGACGCTGGATGCTTCTGTGTCCTCAGAAACACCAGATCGCTGTTCACGAGAAAAGGATGGAAACGGAGTGAGACATCGCTCCCGGCGGACACACAAACACTGTGCTAAGGTTTGTTTCAAAACGGAGCTCCTGGGTTGTGTAGCTGTTGAGCGAGCAGGTGGCACACAAAGACGCGCTGTTAGGAATCATTACATCGAGACTGACAGGACGTCACTGGTACATAAACACTGATCTGTGGTTTACTGACAATGTTCTCAACAACAGACGCACAATCCTGGTTTGGTCTGATTATTTGTGTTGTACGGTTTCGTTAGTCTGACGTGATATTAAGACGAGCTTTTAGGGATGTCAGCAGAAGGATTTCACGTGCTGAGGTCATATTTATGAATCAACCTGAACAGCTAATAGTTTACCTCTTTATTTTATAACACATATGAACACGTTATAGTAGATTTGTGCAACGTGTATTTCACGTCTTTATGGGCGTATAGATCTGTAAACAGGCTGATGGGTGTGTGTCTGTTTATTGTAGCGGTGCAGAAATGTTAAAAATGATGATAATAACAACACTTCTCACATCAGGCTACAACACAAACCTCCTGATAGCTGCAAACAGCAAAACCCCCAACGACAGGCACACAAAGAGCGAGCAGGGACCCACCCTGACAGCATGTGAGCCTCCTACTACGACTCACTGTGGAGCAACACAACACCAGGAGACGGAGGATATGAGAGAGGCTCTTTAACTTCAGTGGATATTATACATGGTTATGCTCAGGATATGTCAGCCCATTTCTACTGGAGATGCCTTTTGGTTAAACTGTCAGCGAGGAATTTGCATTTGCACTGTTACATTTTTATAAAGCTTTAATGCACATAAAAAAAACAGCTGCTTGTTTAAGTGAAAATAAATGGATGGGGTTTTTGCGCTGGTAAAGTTGTGGAGTTGTATTTTGTCTCGCATCAGTTATATCGTTATTGCAAATTTTCAAATATATGTCGTGATAAATATTTTTGGCCATATCGCCCTGCTCTAAGCAGCCCACTTAATCCAAGCCCATATGTATTTCTCTGTAGTTTGTAAATAAACATTTTCACTGCACCATCTGCTCCTGAATCCAGAATCCTCCTATGCCATGACAGAACATTTAATCAGCAACATTTTGGACTCTTCTGAAGCACCTTCTATCACGCTGTAAGCACCTGAGAGATGAGTTGGTGTCTACGGATGAAACGAAATCATTTGAAGAACTTGTTACATTAGCTTTGAGAATAGTTAGCTTCATAACTTGGCCAGCTCCAGGCCTCGAGGGCCGGTGTCCTGCAGGTTTTGGATCTCACCCTGGGTCTACACACCTGAATCAAATGATTAGTTCATTACCAGGCGTCTGGAGAACTTCAAGGCATGTTGAGCCATTTAAATCAGCTGGACACGTCTAAAACCTGCAGGACGCTCGTGGCCTGGGTTTGGACTAGAGATGGCACGATACCACTTTTTTATGTCCGATACCGATACCGATATCATAAATTTGGATATCTGCCGATACCGATATGAATCCGATATAGTGTTTTTTAATCAACAAAACTGTTTTTTAAATATCTTGCTGCATTTTGCAAGTCTGCAAGTTCATACTCAAGTTTAAAACAACAACTACACTAAAGCTATTCTGTTATACCTGTATACAAAAAAAATATTTCATAGTTCAGCAATACTGATCAATCTAATAAACTTAGACCTACACCATCCTCCCTATTCTGGTATTTTAAACAGTACTTAGCGTAAATATTAAGCAACCTAACTAATAGGGTTCCAACTCCCAGCAACAACAAAAAGAAATAAATAAAAAATAGGGAACCACCCCTCACGCGCCACCTCATGATGCTTAATCGACGTAATCAACCTTAATTTGATGCAGTGTGAAAAAAAATGCACAGAAATCAATTATTTTTCAAGAAATATTAAATAGATTCAACATCTTTCTTCAACAAAATTGCAGACTGCACAGATGGTACCTTCCCAAAGTAAAAAGTACTATAGCTTACTAGGGTATATATTAGACTTAATAGTCACTATATACAGTAATGGACTTCTATTCATTTTACATCAAATTAAAACTTTGGGTGTCAGATAATTATTTATTAAAAGCTCGACATTTTAAATGAGAATAAGAAAGAAAAGTCTGTCTTTGTGCCCCCTTTTCCCTGTTCATGCCCTATCGGCCCCCCTGACTAAACTTTGCTAGATCCGCCCCTGCACAGTTACCAGCCGTCAGCTACGTAGAAAAAGATCCTGGTGTAGAAAGTAATATTAAATAAATTCTAACAACAGCTTATCAAGCTTAAACGTTCTGCTGTTGTTCAGCCGCTGGTTTCCTCTTTCTGGTGCAAAGTGGGGCAAAAACAAACAAGAGACACGGACTCGCGACAGAAAAGCCGATCAGCTGATTTAAGCAGTTTCATGATTGAAGTAGCAGCCGGAGAGCGAGAGGCAGTCGCTTGTTAAGCTTAACGTGGGAATGCTTTACAAACATTCAGAGATGGACTTACACACTTGCTTTACTTCTCTCGGGGATAACTTTGTCGGAGATGAAATGCCAGGTTGCTAGCGAAGCTCCACATGCTATCCAGACCACCGACAGGTCCCGCATGCCACAGCCGCTCTATCACGTGATGCATACTGCTCCGAGTGCTAACGTTCTGAGGTGAGTTACGGCGTGTTGCAAGTTTTGTGAGGTGCTTTCGTGATATTTAATGGATCGGATTACATTTTTTATTTTTCTCCGATATCCGATCCAGTAATTTAGGTCAGTATCGGACCGATACCGATACGTAATATCGGATCGGTCCATCTCTAGTTTGGACACCACTGCCATAACTGAATACTGAAAGAAACTACAAGTCACGATCAGCTTCCTCATCAAGAACATCGTGAGAAGTCAGTGCAGCTGAGCAGACTTACTCAGGAGGAGTGGTAGAGAAGGACTGAGGCTATCTGTACCTTGGGAAGAATGGCCACATCAATTCTCCCTGTGCGATAACACAGGTGGATCCTGCAAAACGAGTGTGTTGTCTCTAGTACAACAACATAAGAAGCTTCTCGGATGAGAGGTGAAACGTCTTCAAGCAACTTAAAGAAGTCCAGACGCTTTTCTTTGCAAGCTCCTTTGACTACGATGACCTGGATGACTGACAACCTTCACAGACGTTCTGCTATATGGTGAATGGGCTTTGCATCCAGCCACTGTAGAACAGCTTCAGCTGGAGCTTTTAGCCACTACATAGAGCAATAATCTTCACTAAGCTTGATCTTAGAAACACGTTCCATCTGGTGGACATTGGGGAGGTGGCAAATGGAAAACTGTTTTCAACACTTGGACATTTCAAGCGTGCCGGGCTGACAAATGCCTCAGTTGTTTTCCAGGCTTTAATCAATAATGTGCTCTTTGTATGTGCACCTGTTTGACCTGCAGATTTTTTTCCAGAGAACAACTAGAACAGGAAGCAAGTCAGAGTTCTTCAATGACTATGAGACACTAAGTCTAGTCTTGGTCTTGGTAGCCGGGGATCCGTCCGCCATGGCCTCTGATCCTGGCTGCCACGTGGCACACATTGCATGCGACCCCTATGGCGCCCACTGCAGGTGGTGGGCCTGCATAAGAATGGGCCCATGTCCCTTTTTCGGGTTGTGCCCAGCCAGGCCCCATGGACCAGTGCCCGGCCACCAGATGTACAGCTTCTGGCACCCTCCCCGGGCCTGGCTCCAGGGCAGGGCCCTGGTAACACTATCCCAGGCAGGGTGAACTGTTTCCTTGATCTTGCACTCATAGGGGTCTTCTGAATTAAATTGAATTGAGGAGCAGACACAGACTGTTTTATATGAGATCCTTCTCATGCACTTCAACAGTCTTATTCATCATCCAGTCTTAAATGATCCTGTTATGACCAATGACTGCTCGACTGTGTCAAAGAGCTACTTCCACAGTGTGGAGAAGCCATAATTCTGACTCCACACCAAATAAAAGGCGGAAACCCTCCCAGGGATTGACACCTAACAGTTAAATAGTTAAAGGATTAAACTTCTCTTTCCTTTCTTTAAACAAAAAAATATTTTCAAAAAACTATTCAAAGGTCCCAAATGTCTTATTTCACTCAGGGGAGGAAGGCAGACGAGAGGCAGCTGTGTCATTATGGCGTTTGTATCCTGCTGCTACTGGGACCAGTTACAGTTCCTTTCACTAACACACACACACACACACACACACACACACACACACACACACACACACACACACACACACACACACATTCTAGTTTTGATATCTTAGTGAGGACACCTAGTTGACATGATCCTAGCCGCTCACCGTAACCATCAATAATGGATGGTTAACGCTCAACCTAAACCTAACCATAACCTAACTGTAACCCTGACACTAGAACCACATTGTGAGTCTCAAACTCGTGAGGCACTTTTGTCCTCATAAATGACTGTTGGTCCCCACAAGTATAGTAACATTCCAATTCTTGGTCCCCACAGAGACATCTAAACAGGTACACACACACACTTTCATGTATTTTTGTCCACAGTATAAAAGCTGTTTGGGGCTGGGAGGAATCAAGTCCGTCCATGGCAACTTTCCCCGACTGCCTTCCACATTCTTTGAGTGCTTGCCTTGTCTGCTCGCTCTGGCGCTTTAATGACTTCCTTCAAATGGTACCAACACTTCAGCAACGACTGCAACATCATTATTTCCATCTTCACAGTCCTGGAAGCATTGGACAGTATCATCTAATACATGGAAAATATTAAAACAGCTCAGCTCACAAAAGCAGGGAAACCTTGGGTGCAAACATGTGGAGACCACTAATTCATTTACTGCATGTTGCCTCTGCTCAGTGTCTGCTCAGTAGAACATGGATCTGCATGTTCACTCCTGCACTGGCCAAAGCTGGTACTGCTTAGACTCTTTGAGTGCTAACATTGGTGCTCCAATCATTTGGTGTGGCTCTAACGGTGTGATTCAGACTGAGCAGACCTGGTGCATTTTGAATCAAAACTGCAGAGTCATTTTACTATTATTTAATAAGGAAGAACAGAGAAGAGTCCATGACCACGTTATATCAGTAAAGATGTTGTGTCTGCATGAGAGTAGACTGTCTCTGCAGGCAGCATCACACCCAAACAGAGCAGACAGCCTGTTCATCCTGAGCTCGCCAAGGTCACCAAAGGTCAGGCGGACAAAAACCTGCAGTCTTAACAAAGCCACAGGCAAAGACACTCTTTATTATCAACTATCTAATAAAACGCAAAACAGCCAAGAAGTGAATCTGCCATGAATTTCACAACTTTACAAGCTAAGAAATAGACACTGAGCTTTATATTGATTAAATATGTTAAATAGATATTAAATTAAATATAGATCCTGATAAATGCCTCGTTAATTTTTCATCATAGAATTACTGTTGAAACAACCCCTTATCCATGTTTGATGCCCTGCAATGGACTCACAGCCAACTGTAGAAAGCAGCCCAATCAGAGGCACTTTTTCTTTGACCCAGTTTATTCTAAGTGGAGATATTATCTGAATTTCAGGAGTGGGACCACACCTCATTCTCGCCGCCTCAGTTTATATATGCCCCCTTCACCAATACCCTCTGTTCTCATTTTCATGCCCACCTGGAGCCCAGGAGCCGCTGTCGGTCCTCTTTGAGGCCTTCCCCACATTGCAGCACCAGTACACGCTCCCTCATCCATCATCGTTCATCGTAACTGAGGATGTGGTCCCAGCTAGTGAAATTGCTAGTAAAAATGTTAATGTGATGAACTCACCAGCTACTGGCTCACTGACATCCAGTACAAGAAGGCCAGGCTTACCAAAACATACAGTTTGATTTGTGCGCTCTGCTGCTGCTGCACACAAATACTGTCCAACACAAGGAATTCAGCCTGGATTTACACTCTTCCCAGTGTCCTATGGCAGGTCAGCTCTATCACAGGCAAGGACAGCTCTGACGCTTCAGAAGTGTTATCAAAATAAATAAATAAATAAAATAGAAATAACATAGTAGTTTGGATCAAAAGCCAGACTAAGTTTTAAGATGCAATTTAAAAGACTGGATGGACTCGGAGGAACGAATATAAAGAGGGAGGTTACTCCAGAGTCTGGGAGCTACGACAGCAAAGGCCCGATCACCTCTGGACTTCAGACGAGACCTCGGCTGCGTCAGGAGCGTTTGATTGGAAGATCTAAGTGCCTTATTAGGGATTTACAAATGGAGGCGCTCGCGTAGATAGCTGGGAGCTAAATTGTTCAAAATTTTAAAGGTAAGCAAAAGAATTTTGAATATTGGTGCGATATTCAACAGGGAGCCAACGTAGGTTGGCTAAAACTGGTGTGATGTGGGCATAATTTCTAGTTCCAGTTAAGAGACGCGCAGCTGCATTTCAAACTAACTGGAGCCGGTGAATAGAGGAAGGTGGGAGGCCCGAGTAGAGAGAATTACAGTAGTCTAATCTGGAAGTGATAAGACCATGAATGAGTTTTTTAAGGTCCTTCAAAGGGAGGTATGGCTTTGCTTTAGATATCTGACGCAGCTGGTAGAAACAGTTTTTTACCACAGAGGAGATCTGTTTCTCGAGTTTGAAAGAGCAGGAAAACACCAAGGTTTCTAACAGTGAGTGAGAGATGGCTACCAAGGGACCCTAACGGTGTGTTCACACCGAACGCGATGGACGCGAATAGAGCGTCAGGTTTACATGTAAAGTCAATGGAAAGGCGCGATGACGTGCGATTGCGGGTCCCGCGAAAATTCGGAAGCAGATTTGCGTCGCGAAAACGCCAAAACGCGTGAAACGCGCGTCAGTGTAGCGCGTCTGGCGCGTTTGACTCGCGAATAAAACCACGCGCGTGAGTTTTTGTGTTGCATTTTGTGCATACGCGCGTTTCGCGTCTACCGCTCGAGTTGGAAAAATCTGAACTCCAGCGTCAAATCGCGCCGCGACAACCAATCAGGAGCCTGGTGACGTGGCTGTTACCTAGGTCAAAGGGGCAGATCCAGCCAAAGCCTTTCATACTTCAATGGAGGGGAAGGCTAATCAATGCGGTAGCAAACAACTCGGAGCTGTACAACACCAGCTGCTTTCAGTACCGAGACAGGAATAAAAAGGACCGAGCTTGGAGGAAGATATGTGAAGAGATCGGGCAACCTGGTAAGTTCATTCATTTCTCTTTTGAAAGTTTTCACTGACCCGGGGAAGCCGCACAAAAGCTAGCAAGCCACCGCTATTTTCCCACTGACGTACAAATACCGTTCTGCTTTTATGCATGTTGTCATTTAGGAATATATTTTATTGTCTATTAATAAACAGCACACAGTGGTCCCGCTGTTCATCCGTCACTGCTTTGCTTTTTCGCTGATTTTTTATTGCACAGTACAGCATTGCATTCTGCAGCCTGATTGACAAATCTCCTGCGCTTGCCAAATTTATCACGTTTGGTTTTGATAACCATCGCGTCCAATAGAAAAAACAGCACAAAAACACCCATAACTATGAGCCTCATTCGGAAATAGACACCTGCACCGTGAGGGAAAAAGGCGCACGAAAGTGGCAGGCAGATGAAGACAAAACGCGGCATAATAATACTTTTACGTTTTGCAATCTACAAAGGTTTGCACTTTGAGAATCAATTGTGAGAACTGTGACCAGGGGCTAGTTATTCTGAGAACCCCTGCAATAAATGAGGGACCACTGTCTACTCTACGATTATTATATCCAACCTGTTAACATTTAATACTGTATTGATAGAACCAACTGATTCTGCAGCAGAGCATCCCCAGTCCCTGAGCTCCTGCTGCTGCACCCACAGATATGTACAGCAAGCACTGATACCTTTTTAGTCGGTGGGATTGCCTTGTGATCACCTTTACTAAATATCTACAACCAATCTGATTATATCCTGTTATTGTTTTTTTTTTTTTTTCAATGTTGAAATTAAAATCTAGTAGCAGCCTTCTCATTTCTTTGTGTTTTGTGCTGTTTTACAGGCCCACAGAGGAGGACGGCTCCGAGGCAGATGAGGGACGGGTCCCAGGACGGTCCATCGGCGGTGGAGCTGGCCATCCTGGAGTCCCTGAAGAGGCCACACCAGTCTCCAATGGAGCATTTCCTCCTCAGCCTTGTTCCTGCTCTGGAGAGCAGCTGGTCCTTTTTATTCCTGTCTCTCTGTAAATACTTATATTTTATATATTTATGTTTAATGTTTTTCTGTTTGAGAATTTTAATATTATTTCAAATAAATGTTTATAATGACTAATGTCTCAGTTCTACTACACAGCAAATGTTGGCACACGACTTGACACATGTAGAATTTATTTCATATTATACTAATGACAAAATATACTGATACAGTGGGATGCAGAAGTTTGGGCAACCTTGTTAATAGACATTATTTTCCTGTATAAATCGTTGGTTGTTACAATAAAAAATGTCAGTTAAATATCATACAGGAGAGACACAGTGATATTTGAGAAGTGAAAAGAAGTTTACTGGATTTACAGAAAGTGTGCAATAATTGTTTAAACAAAATCAAGCAGGTGCATCAATTTGGGCACCACAAAAAAGAAATGAAATGAATATTTAGTGTATATCAATGTGTGTGTCTCCTATATGATATATGGGGTGCCTTTGTCTGGACGTGCTTCCCATCCAGAGCTGCACAGCACAGAGGAAAGTTCCAGCGCTCCTGGAATCCCTCTGTGATGGACCGCCAGTCTCCAGGTGAAGGCACAGCCATGAAGTCTTCACTAGACAGTCCCAGATGGACGTCGCTGCCTGGGGGGTGATCTGGCTCACCGTGGACACACCGACTCTGAAACTGAACGCGATGGTCCTGAAGGAGTCCCCGGTGACAAGGAACCTGGACAAAATTGTTCAAAATCAGTATTATGTGTACTGCAGTTACAAAATACATTATTCAAATTCCAAAATACTTTTGTGATGTCAGATATAAATCACAAAACTGAAATCTTACATAAAACATTTTGTAATTATAAGGATAATTACAAAATGTATATTAGATAATATCTAAAACAGTTGTGTTTTGTTTTAACTTTAACATATCATAATTTGATTGGTAGCAACTTTCACAACTACAGTGAGCCAATCACTCATAATTCCTAAACATGTCAATCAGGTAGGAATGAAGTGAGACATTAATAGAAATAAAGAGTTGTATGTTGACATGTAGCCCTTTCCTTGCTTAAATCATTAATATTTTTGAAAAATTAATCTGTGATAAGACAGCTTATCAAGATAGAACCATGTAACTAGAGATGAACCAAACTGTTCACAGTTTTATCTAACTCTGTTTTAATAAAGGCTGTGACCCCTGCTATAGAGTCTGACAGCTGCAGGGATTATATACAAATATTCAACTATCCCAGAATTAAACCAGGTCTAAATAAAAAGGAGTGAGTATCACTACAAAGGTTAACTCAGTGGTCCTAATGCTACAGTTTGATATCAGAAAACACCGAGCGCATACATTGATGTGACACCACAGCCATGCTATCATGCAAACACTGATAACAGCATAAATCGAATTAAATCGGGACTTGATGAGACCTTCTGAGTATCACTAGAAATATTATAGTCGTCTCTGTACCACAGTTTGCTTTCAGTAAACACCGACAGCATTCACTGTTAGCATAGCACATCCATGTTAGCAGTGTATAACTGGATGGATTAGCATATTAGCACAGATATCAATAAAGGACTACCGTATTAAATAGTTTTACTAACCTCAGGCAGACGGACAGGCGCTCTGCAGGTGGGATTGAGCGCCTGTAGTTGGTGTCTAGGCGGGCGATGCTGGGACCGACGAGGGAAAGCAGGTCCTCAAACTGGCCGAGTGAATGACGGTGATAGCGCTGGAATCGGCCGTCATCCAGGCGCAGCTCCTGGAGCAAGTGGTGAAACTCACCAAACTGCTCACGCCTCTGGAGGACCTGATGGACCCAGGTACGGCGAGGACGTCTTTTACGCTGCTGCTCTGCTCTCCACAGTACATAGAGAAGGGAGACTCTCTCTTCAAGCGCTAGCTCGATAGCTGCCATCTTGCAAAGATACCGGTCTGGCACAACTCCCTCCCACATTCCTCCCACATTTCCGGTTCACGCGCGATGGATTTTTCTTGGACACGCGTTGAGACGCGAATGTACACGCGTCAAATTAGGGGCGTTTGGGGCGTTTTATTCGCGTCCATCGCGTTCGGTGTGAACACACCGTAAGGCAGTTGTTCCAGCGGGGTGTGACTATCAAAAACTATAACTTCTGTCTTATCCTCGTTCAGTGTGAGAGACGTGACCACGTTTGGACCTCATTTAGACAGTCAAATAGGGGTTCCAGAGACGTAGAGACATCTGATGTCAAAGGGAAATAAATTTTTATGTCGTCGGCGTAGCAGTGAGAGGAAATGTTATATTTTTTAAGTATTACTCCCAAAGGCAGCATGTACAAGGAAAAAGAACTGGGCCGAGCACAGATCCTTGAGGCACACCACAGTGAATTTGTTTTTAAAAACTGAAGCTGGCCCTCCACCTCTGTCAGTAGACTGGGGTGAGCTTAGAAAGGTGAATCGGGTTGGTTCTGAGAAAGAAAAGAACTCACCAGGGCAAAGCCAAGTTTCAGTCAAGAATAAGAAGTCCAGCCCGGATGAAAGAATCACCATACAGAGTCCTGAAGTTGGCAGCATGGTGTTCAGAAAACAGCCTGGGACTGAACACTAAGAAAACCAAAGAGGTCATTGTCAATGTCAGGAGGCACTGACTTGGCCCCCCTCTACATCAACGGGGAGTGTGTGGAGAGGGTGCACACCTCCCGGTTCCTTGGTGTCCTCATCTCTGCTGACATCTCCTGGACAGACAACATCTCAGCGGTCGTCAAGAAGGCCCAACAGCGGCTGCACTTCCTGAGAGTCTTCAGGAAGTACAAGCTGAACTCCAACCTGCTGCTGACATCACGGTATGGTACGGCAGCTGCACTAAGGCGGATAGAGGCTTCAGAGTGTGGTCAAGACAGCACAGAAGATCATCGGCTGCCCTCTCCCCTCCCTGATGGACATTTATTCCTCCCGCTGCCTCAGCAGAGCAGCAAGCATTATCCATGACAGCTCCAGTCCGGTTCTAACCTGTTCAACCTGCTTCCCTCAGGGAGGCGCTACAGGTGCATCAGCAAGGAGACCCACAGACTCACAACAGTTTTTTCCACCCGTAACCTGAACTCACACATGATAAACACAGTTCCACCCCCCAATGTAGGACCTCTATACACAGACTACACAACTATCATCACCACTGTGCAACACTTAATTTACGTGCAGTAACCCACACTGTAATATATAGCACTATGTTTTGTTTCTATATTTGTAGATAGTGCTGCAGAACTGTGCAACTCACCCCTCTTTCTTTCCCACGTCTGCACTGAATAGGAGATGCTCTGAAGCTTATTGTGCATGTGTGTAGTGACAATAAAACGCATTCTATTCTGTTTTTGTTCACATGCTAAGTTCAGCATTCAAAATCTTGGTGTAATGTTTGAGTCTTCTCTGAGTTTCAACTGTGTAAAATCTTTATCTCACTCCTAACATTTCTAAATTGTGAAACATGGTCTCCTCTGCTGAACTGGAAGAAATTATCAATGCGTTTCCGTCATTGCATTTAGATTAATGTACTGGCCTCTGTGCTGGATTAGAGAAACCACCAAGGCTCTGCACCAGTCTACAGCTGACTCTGTCAATTCTTTTAAAAAGCAGTTCAAAACCTTTTTGTTTAAACAGATTTTCTGTTGAGAAGTTTTTTAAAAATTTTAAAACTACAGGTTTATGTTATGTTGGCACTTAATGGGGTTTTTGTGATGGTTTGTCTGTGAAAACGTCCTCACAATCACTAAAAACCAAAGAACACCACCCCCACAGTAAAGCGGTGGAAACATGGGTCACTTTTCTGCTAAGAGCACAACATGACCTCCCTGCATGGAGGGGCCAATAGACAGGACCGCGTATCGTACTGTGACGAGGAACCTTCGTCCCATGAAGATGGATGTTCAAGCATGACGATGATCCAAAACATCGTGTCGAGGTAACGAAGCAGTGGATGAAAATAAGAGTGGCCTATCGAGTCTTCCACTCATCACCTCCAGCTGGTGACGGCAGATGGCTGCCCCTCACCGAGCCTGGGGTTACTTCTTCTTCTCTGTAATGTTGTAGGGTATTTACCTTATAAATATGAAATATATAAATATGAAACATGTCAAAACAAAGCAGAGACAGCGATCAGTGATAACTGATTCTCAGTGCTGGAGATAAGGATGTACGGTAACCTTCAACATTACACATCCTGTGGACACATACTGTTTGATCTATTGTTAGCATAAAGACGCTGACAGGTGCAGATGAATGAGCCCCTGATTTCTTCAGCCTACAGCAGACAGACTGTCAGGAGTTAGCTGCAGGACTGCAGAGCGTATGCTTGGTTTCATGTTGTGTTGTTGTTTTTAGCCTGACAGATGCCAAATGATCTGTCTGATCAAACGGGCGATTGTGGAAGAACACAAGCGCTTTGTCCTCTGGAGGCTGCTGACCTTCTCTGGCCACACAAACTGCTACACACACTCACACTGACATTAACCTGTCACTGTGGTACACCACTCTATACTTCACATATCTTGGTTGTCCTCATTTACACGACAAACACTTAAATAGACACACACAGTGACACTGTACGCCACCCCGAGAGGCCCAGCGTGGCACGCTACTGGTGTGTCACATGCTCAGAGTCCAAACAGCCTCTGTGAACCCACACTGCTGCAAATATGTCGCCAGCGCCTCCAGATTCAAATCAGTGTGTCATTGAGCAACAGAGGTTAGCAAAGGTGTCCCAGTCCAAATATGGTGTAACAGCAGGAACATGTGGGACATTCCTTTCTTATGACTTCATAAACTCAGCTACTGGGAGATTAATCCAGCGTGGTGTGGCAGCTTTGATCGTAGACCAAAAATGTGCAGTCCAAAAAGATCCCAGCGTAATCAAAACAGGCCGTCCTTTGGCGTCCACCGGGCAGTGTTTTGTAAATAATGTGTGTTTATCATTTATATGGGAATATAAAGAACTAGTTTTAGCTGTTCTACATAAACAGCATATCCCAAATATCATCAAAACAGAAAATAAGAATAAGAGCTTTCAAATCTAATTTATTGGCACAATTATTTCAATTTACTTAAATGTGCTCCGAGGGCTAACAGGCTGTTTAGATCACAGGGACATGTTACATAATGAAGTAATGAATGTCATTTCCAACTGTTTGATTTTAAAAAGTATGTTTGATAAATGTGGGACAAGGACAAGCATGTAATGGGATTAGTGGGGATACATTCATGGAGGAGAGGAGAAGTCCTAAAGCTAGCTAATGAAAGGACAGCAAACTAACACAGAGGAAGAGGTCAAGGCAGAACAACAAAGATTTCTTTGCAGGGTGAGATGAGGAAGGGAGGAGAGTAACCACTGTGATCACCCAGAAGAGAATGACTCAGGTCTGTGTCCAGTCTCCCCAAATCAGCATGACACAGCAAACTAAGCTACATAAATCTCTGAATTACCAGCTGAGCCACTAATCCAGGCGGTATGACACTCGCCAAACTGCTAGTTCTGTGATATTTTACCACCGAGCATAAAAGTGCTTACAGGAAAGGCCAGGAAAGAATAAGCCATGAATACAGAGTTTAAATCATAAGAATATTTTATAACGTTTAACATTACGCAGAAGCATTTCATATTCATGAAACGCTTTCAATTAAAAGAAAACATCGAAACAGGTAATAAGGACACACCCAACATGCTCAACACCCACTTTAGTACTTCCTACTCAGCAGTTTCAATTACTGGTTAAAGCAAATGTGTTAGAAACTTAAAGCACGTAAAGAATCTGCTCAAGTCAAACAAGACATCAGACACACATCACCAAGAAGACAAGTTTAAAGCAGTCCTACAGAAAGGTTTCAAAACTCACTCCCACAGCTTGATTCCAAGGATGTTAGATTCCTATCGGGCCTTTTCTACTGTTAATGTTTAAGCTAAATGACAACTTTGTTTGTCCACTGTCAGCATTCGAAACAACTTCTACAGGGTTTAATGGAGCACACAGATTTGACTTTTTACAAAAGCACTCAAAGAGCTGTAGTAATGAAGAATTGTATCACAGCACGTTTTGTCATATCCTGTCTAAGATGTTTTTTCTTGCATGAGCCTAAGCACTCATTTATACTCGTATCCAATACAACTGATTTCGGTTTTATGCTTCCTAAAACCCTTAAAATTCCTTGTCAACGTCTTTTAGTTTAACCAATCCTAAAGAAAATCAAGCTTTGCTGCTCTACTCTATTTCCCGTTCCCTCCCCAGTGTGTTGCAACATGTATGTGGATGCTGAATGAAACGGGTGGAGGGATGAGCGCTACATGGTTGTGTTTGAGCAGGAGGGCCGGATGATGAATGGGCTTTTATAGACATGCTGTTCGTTTACGGAGGCTTGTAGGCGATGATCTCTTTAGTGTAATATGAAAAGGAAACAGACACATCGTGATATCACAAACACAATCCTACATTTGTGCCAACCTAATAAAATAATATGCAGTACTGTGTGAAACTCATCAAGTGGCCTGAACTAAAAGTTCTCCAGCAAGTTTAGTAGCATTGCTACTTGAGATTGTTCATGTTGCAGCCAAGAACTTCACTGATAACTGCTGCCATGGTGTAAATCAGCTGGTTGGTTCCAGCAATGGTCACACTAGGGACTGTCCACTGCAGTAAAAACTCTGCATTATCACTCCGTTACCTGCTGCAAGCACTGCCACAGTCTGATTTTCTTTCATCACTACCTGAATTGTTTGACTAAAAGGAAAAAGAAATGGCAGATGTCCTTCTCTACAGGGGCAGAACTGTTGGCAAACTGTTCACCACCCCCCAACCGCCCTGTCTGTCATCACTCCACTAGCATTGCTGTTTGTAATTATATTCACTCCACTTTTACACACCTGTACATAATATCCTAAAAGCCACAAATCAATTAGAACCCTGCTCTGTTTGGTAATGAACTGTGATAAAACAAATATCCCCTGCCTATGAAAAACCATAGACTTCCCAAGGGAGTCATGAGTACATAATGTTCATGTTCATAAACACTGAAAGCTGACATGGAGTAGGTCCCAGGCCCTGAACTCCATAAGCAAGAAAATGGATTGATGTATAAATACACACACACACATATACAAATATATTAGGGGTGCAACGACAAACAAAATTCACGGTTCGGTTCAGTTCGATACTTTGGTGTCACGGTTCGATATTTTTTCGATACAAAAAAAATGTTCATGCCTTTTTAATTTGTCAGTTATTAAAATTATAAATATATATTTTAACTCAAAAGTACAGTTTTTAAATTTAATGTTGCTGAAACAACAAAGTAATAATAAAAAAATCTATCTGATGGAGGAATCACCCATCTTTGGAAAAGAGAGTTTATTACAGAGAAATGGCTCTTTCAAAATAAAAGCTCTACTATACGCTTCTTCTGGGCTATATTCTCAGCAGCATATTAAACATATCAGGTCCCCATAAGGAGAATCCTGTGCTAACGGCTGTCTAAATGACTCGGGTAAAGTTTGTAGCATGGTGCTTGTTGTTTTGTCTGCTTCCACTTGTCTTTGCACCAGGATGATGTCGGAGTAAATGTGCAGTCATATTCGTTGTGTTCCCACTAGTGCTGTCAGCGTTAATCTGAAATGACGTTAACACCACAACACGGCAAATCTCCGTTAACGAGCTACCGCGGATCGCCCCGTGCGTGGGGCTGGACGGCCAACACGTTAACGAGCTAACTGCGCTAACACACTAGTTCCCACCCATGTAATTGAGCATTGCGTGGCACATCCAACATACTGTTTTACTTTAGTCCATGACTCGCTTACCTTCAGGGTCATACGTCACATGGGGCGATCGTGGCTAATGGGGCGATCGTGGCTCAAGAGTTGGGAGTTCGCCTTGTAATCGGAAGGTTGCCGGTTCGAGCCCCGGCTTGGACAGTCTTGGTCGTTGTGTCCTTGGGCAAGACACTTCACCCGTTGCCTACTGGTGGTGGTCAGAGGGCCCGGTGGCGCCAGTGTCCGGCAGCCTCGCCTCTGTCAGTGCGCCCCAGGGTGGCTGTGGCTACATTGTAGCTTGCCATCACCAGTGTGTGAATGTGTGTGTGAATGGGTGGATGACAGGTTGTGTAAAGCGCTTTGGGGTCCTTAGGGACTAGAAAAGCGCTATACAAATACAGGCCATTTACCATTTACCATGAAGACCAAAATAGTTCCAAAGGCCAGATCTGAATGAGGGTGGGGGAGGTTCAGTTTGCCATGTTGCAAGGAGCTTAGCTTCTGTCTCGCTAGCTTGCGCTGCGCTCAGTGGATCTGTGCTCGACAGTGCAGCCTAGGCGGAGTAGTCGAACACAGATCCACTGAGCGCTCAACACAGACAGCATCTGCAGAAGGAAAGTTGATGAAATAAATTTAAAATGTTGTATTGTTCGATACATATGTGTACTGAACCGAAAGCACTGTATCGAACGGTTCAATATCGATACGAGTATCATTGCACCCCTAATATATAAACATATATATGTGTGTGTGTGTGTTTCTGTGGTTCAGCATTATGATGCTGAACCACATCATAATGAATAAATGGATAAATTTCCAAAATCCCGGAGCAATGCAAATTAGCCGGTGAGAGGTAAGGAGCTCTGTCATTGGTTAGACAGTCTTAGCTTTGCACCTATACCAAAGGCCATTCAGCCTCTGTGTTTACACTCTGCCTACACAGATGTTGGACATGAGACGACACAGGAAAAAGATTTTTGATGTTTTTATTGAGATTTTATTTCTTTTTTTTCTGATTTGAAGTATTTATTAATGGAATAATTATTTATTTTCAAATACTGATTTATAATTTTTTTTCTTTTCAATTAAATTACTAGATAATAAATTACTTTTGTATTGAATAAATAAAATAACTTAAAAATGAATTTGTAAATTAATATTTTATCGCACAATTCATTGTTTAAGCAAAGAACTTTTTATTTCGATGCGCTGGATCTTCTGGTCCTCTGCACATAAGTGGATTTCCATTTAGACTTTATATAGACAACAACTCAAAGTGCTTTACAACAAGTCACATTCACCCATACGATCATCTAGTGCTGTACTTTAAACACTTTAAACACAAACACGGATACTGTGGGGAGAGGCCACAGAGGCACAGGGAGAAAACTCACACTGAAATCCAACAATTAAAGAGGAACCTTCTCGATGTAACACTACCATCCTGCAAGATGACCTGGTCCTGGGCCATCTTAATAAGCATGCTGTGCACAGTAGTTTCATATTCCTGCCAGAACAAACACCAGACAGTTTGTACACAAGGCTCAGATTCTCGCTTTGCCAGATACAGACAATAGTTTAAGATCCTAATGTCTCTGCACAGCTCTGTATGTACTGAAATATCCAACCTCAGATATTTCCTGCTCACTCTCTGCACCGCCTTAGACAACAAGTAGTTCATGCTATACATAGCATTGACTTTTCATTCCAGCCATGTGCACTCATCAGGGCATCAGTGCTGCCGTAGTAACCACACTAACACTTCCTTGCACCTGTTGAAATGGCCTCAGTCTGATCGTGCCCTGAACAAACTCACCTTTAACATCCCACACACGGACTAAATATGTGCGTGTCAATAACACGTGACAGGAGAACATGCTGGTTGTCTGTCATGGGGCTGAATTAGAAACAGAGCAGGAACTACAGTTTGTCAGATTAAGACTGATCAGGTCCAACATCCGCTCCCAGCACTGATTTACACGTTTGGTGTCACATTGAAGGAAACGCCTACTGGCACAACCTGCATGTGTTAAACTGCTCCTGCGTGTAAACAGCGTGTCACTTACGGCTTTTTGCATCACAAGGACGCGCACTGGCGTCTCAGGGTGACTCAGATGTTTGCTGAATGAGGTGTAGACCGGACTAGGCGGGACTCATTTCACCAAAACACGAGCTTTTCCACCCACCAGTGTTTATCTGTGTGCTTATTTTAAAGAATTATTCCATCGTTATCAAATACGAAGCATTACACGCACGTCGCGCCGTTTCTGCTGAGTCAGACACCAGTGCTCCCGTGTGCTGATTCTCGGGTCCATCTTAAACTGGTGTGTTTGCGAATGAACTTCGGTAAAACGTTACAACGTTACCGGGCGCGCAGAGGGTCTCGGAGGCGTGTCGTACCTGTCGGGTGGTCGCGGGCTCCTCGTTCCCGGTGGGTGAAGGTGTTTCTCCTTCAAGCGATGCTGGGGTGACCGGAGAAGAAGCCATGTCCCCCCGACATCACCTCTCACTAAGCGCCGCTCCTACTGTGACTTTCCTCGGTGTCCTCCAGCGTGCAATACGCTGCCTGGCGCAGTTTGCACGGACGGTGGACCGGTTGCGTCGCTCGTCTCCTGTGCGATCAAAGTGAGTCTTCGGCTGCACAGTGCAGCCACTGTCCCTCCTCCGGCCGGCGGACTAGTCCAGGCGAGGCGGATGACGTTGTCCCGGGTCTCGCTCGCTCTCGCACATGCAGGACTTGGCCCAGTCTGTCTTCTTCTGCCTCACTCTGCGCTCTGCTTTTCACTTCATGTCTTTTTGTTTTGTAAGGTGGCTAACACGATCACTCCTCTTCTGCCTGCAGGACTCTGTGACTGCTCTGTGCTGTGGCAGCACACTCCAGCCTGATAGTTCATTTTACAGCTTTTGGCACTGCGACGCTCTCCTCGGCTCGACAGACACAATCTCACCATGTCGGCACAATATACTGAGTGCAATCCATAACATGATTTTATCTCACTGTAACTTTGAAATCGACCAAATGTTGCGTAAATGACGTGTCACGTGACTTGAGCACACGCACACCCCCTGTCCTCACAGCAGACATTCATCTTAGCCCCCCCCCCCGTGTTTTGAGATCATTGCTGCAACAAAAAGTTGCCACACATATTTCTACATGAAACGTACTGAATCAGTTGGCACATATTTAATATATATATATATATATATATATATATATATATATATATATATATATTAAATATAATATAATGTTGTTTTGTTTGAGTGGCTGAAATAAAGCTGAATCACATCACAGGAACGACACAGCCCTGTTCCTCCAGGCTGTTAACCTGTGAATCAGCAAACATGTATGATTTATTGTCATTCATTTGCTGAACAAACTTTCCTCTGAACTTTGACCCTGAAAATTCAATTCCATTTTATTTATATAGCGCCAAATCACAACAAAAGTCGCCTCAAGGCGCTTCATAGGTACAGAGAAGAACCCAACAATCATATGACCCCCTATGAGCAGCTCCCTAACCATGGATTGGAGAAGAATGTGAGATGGTAACAATGAGAGCTCAGGAGATGGTGTCACATTGAAGGAAACGCCTACTGGCACAACCTGCAGGATCACAGTCTGCAGGTTCAGTTATGCAACGTTTTAGCATCGATGCGTGAAGTTAAGAGCAGACAGGGAGGTTATTTTTGCACTGGGCTGGAATGACTCAGTTTACCTGTCAAAGGCTATCACGGCTGGGAGAAAACCCTCAGCATTAGTAAAGAAGGACCACGGTGGCCTCTGGGTAGAAACACTGCAGAGTTCATGTGGATACACTGCTATATTAGGTCAGATAGAAATATCATAAAGCATCATTAAGTAAAAACGTTTATTAAGAACAAATGTTTAAATATTGTTAACGTGTTTCCCAGAAACATCTGTAGAGACAAAGAGCTTTCTGTTGTTGCTTCGAGGAAACAAGCTCTTCTTTTTAGTTTTGTCCTGGTATTTATTCCAGGACGGACTCATCCACTGAGCAGTGTTTGGGTTTCTTCGTTTTCCTCGTTCTGGATGCAAACTATTACAACTTGGGCTTTATTTCAGTGACAATGGCCTTAAGCTGCAATACAACAGGAAGTTACTCATATATAGTAATTTCCCAGACCATATTAAAAATCCATTAACAGGAAATACAAATGATGGGACAATGCCACAGCATGGACATTAGAACAGTTGGGAAAATTTACCTGGCAAAAGGTGAAAATGAGGCTTCATTGAACTGGAATTACAAAGACCAGGAATGTGAGATCCACCAGCCACAACTGAGGGTTTTTACACGTCATATCCTCAAAGTAGAACCACAGTGATCAAAAGAATCGACTTTAATGTTATTCTTTCTTTATTTATGTCAGATTTAACCCCCCAAAAAGCTTTAATCTTTAACTAGTCTTTGGACGTAGCTACAGTACGGTCAGGTTGACAGTTTATGGGTAACATGTGGCCACCAGGCACTGCGACACACTTCCATGTTATATTACCTTGGCGTCCAGTAGGAATACAGGAGAATCATGTGAGGAATCTAAGAGTTGTTTCTTAATTCAATTCAGTTTTATTTACACAGCACCAAATCACAACAGCAGTCGTCTCAAGGTGCTTTATACTGTAAGGTAGCTCGTACAATAATACATACAGAGAAAAACCCAACAATATGACCCCCTATGAGCAGCACTTTGGCGACAGTGGGAAGAAAAAACTCCCTTTTAACAGGAAGAAACCTCCGGCAGAACCAGGCTCAGGGAGGGGCGGGGCCATCTGCTGTGATTGGTTGGGGTGAGAGAAGGAAGACAGGATAAAGACATGCTGTGGAAGAGAGACAGATGAACCGTGGCTCTTCTATGTTGTGCATTTATGGCACCAAACCACAAATGCAAAGGAAGAAAGGGTCGAGGCACAGCACCCAGCTGCCTGACAATATTCAGGCAACGTCCAAAGCCCCACAAAGGACCTACCCACACCCCACTGGCCCCGCCCAGATCAAGGAGCTGTCACAGCAGACAAAAATGTGAAGTCCGCACATAGTCGCCATGGCACCCACCAACCCACCACACCATCCCCCATGGAGCTACCAGGAGAGGCATACTGGCCCACTGAGGATCACAGAGGAGCAGACCCAGGGGGGCTGACAGCACAGCCCCCACCCACCAGTCGTGCAGCTTATTTTATCTTGTCAGCGTGAGCCCCACCTAAAGGGGACAGAGGGATTAGTGAGTTGCATTAGTGGGGCAGGAGAGAGTGAAGCAGGGGAGCCAATGTCACTGCGATACGACTCCTCAACACCATCCAGCCTGCCCCACCACTCATAATGAGTCCTGCTGTGCTCTGTAGCAATGATGCATTTTATGTGTGTGTGCCAGGTTAGTGCTGTGGATTCAAAGGAGCACAGTTCCACCAAACAGGAGATCAGGATAAACCCCAGTAACCAACCCTGCCCCCGCCATCACATATTCTCAATCCCAGCAGAGGCCAGCCCCACAATGACATGCCACACGTGATACACAGCCAACATTACTGTTATAATTACATGTTTCCTTTATTACTTTCCTTTCAACCTCTTTATTTTGCACCTTAAACTTTCTTCGGTTGCTACAAGCCACAAAGTCCTTTATGGTTTGTCTCTGTTGTGTGGAGGGCTGTTTTTAAGAGCTCAAAAATGGGTGTATCAGAGTCAAACAGGCAGCACAGTGGAAAAGTGGTTGGCACTGTTTCCTGACAGCAAGAAGGTTCTAGGTTCAAATCCAACATCTAAGCTGTTTGCATGCTCTCCCCATGTCTGGGTCCTCTCTGGGTTCTCTGGCTCCCACAGTCCAAAGACGAGCAGTTAGTGGGGTTAGGTTGATTGGTGTATGTGCCTATGAGTGTACACGGGTGTTTCTCTGTGTTAGTGACAGTCTGACAGAAGGCTGCATCCCTCAGCCTCATGTGGGCTGTGTAGCCCCTTTACCACTGCAGTGAGAGCTCAGACCTGTTTCTGGTGGGTGGTGGACTCCTCCAGGGCTTCCCCTGATTCCCCTTCTGCCACAGAAGACTGTGGCCTCAGAAACTCATATCTGCTTTTTGCAAATGAAGCGAACCTGTTGGCTTCATCAGCAGGGGCGGATCTAGAAGGGTGGCATGGGGTGGCAAGTGCCACCCTAAAATGATCCCTTGCCACCCCAAGTGCCACCCCAGTTTTGCATATGACAGTGTTGTTTATTAAAATAAGTTTAACAGTTTGAGCGTAGTTACAGTCAGCAGTGAATATAAATGCTAGAACTGGATATATTCCATAGTGTCCCCCCCTCCACATTAACAAATGGTTCAGCCCATAGCAGGACCGGCTTTCTTCTTGTTTTCAGTAGCAAGCGATGCTTATGATTGTGCCAGAGCACATTTTGAACAACACCATGGGAATTTTGGATTTTACACAGGTGGGTGGATGTTACACTGTGGAAATGAAGGAAGGTGAGTGCTATTTTAAATGGTTGTAGAAAATGAAAAAACAGCAGGTGTATTGGCTGCATTTTTAGATAAATAGTTGTATCTGTTTACAAAATGTACAATTTATATTTGCATTTCAAGTTATAAACATTTACCCAACACGTCTGTGGTTTTTTTACAGTAAAAAATACTGCTAGGATTTTAGGTTCTTTGTGTGATTTCAGATCAGTAATAGTTACATTAATAGTAATAGTAATACTAATGCAGTATGTCAGTGAAAAAACAACTAAATTCAGTTGAGCTGAAAAGATACCAAACAAAGCAAGAGGAGGAAAAAATAAAATGAAACAATCTGAGGGTGAAATACAAACGTAAACTCAAAGGAGTCACAAATGTCCGGTTGTATTTCAGACCTCAGAGGGTGAATCCAACAAATCATGAAAAATGAGGTTTACATGTTTGTTCATGACAGTGCAGATTTCTGACATTTTGTGTCATTTAAGCTGCAACAATGTGACTGTTTTCTAACAAAAACAGTGAAACTTAAGTTAGACTTGTGTTTGTAAATGAAGCGCCCCATGTTGTGTAGCTTTCTGGAGTTTATACTTATTGGGCTACATATGTATTTAATATACAGGCTGTACAGTACATAACATCAAAACTCACATGTTTCATGTAACTAAAGTGTGTAATCATGTGGGTACAGACAATAATTAAGTTATAGACTATATTTATATGAAAAACGTGCATACTTACTGCATTTGAATCATTTTAACCACATGTAACCACCTGCATATGTGTTTGGGGGGGAAAAAGGCTTTGATTTTGCCACCCTAAGAAAATTTCTCTAGAGCCGCCCCTGACCATTTCACAGGATTTGCATTTAAAGATGCAACAAGACTAAAATGGTTAGGTTCAGGAGGTCAAAGGTCAGGGCTCCTGTGGGTCTGAGGGCGGCCTCACGCTGGAGAAGGATGAAGGAGTCTGACCTGAGCCAGTGTTTGACATGAACACATCAGCACTGCTGTCAGTGAGCCTAACGACAGCCGTTAGCATCATTTCAGTGTTTCAGTCATAAAAACACTTCCTGTCACTGTGGTGGTTACAGTGACATCATGCAGTTTGTGCTTTGACCTCCAGAGGGCGACAAATCAGCACAGACAGAGAGCTCCATTCAAACTTTGCTGCCATCAGGAATAATTCTTCAAATATAATCATCAGTGTTTGAGCAGTTATGATATCAGGGACAATCTAGACATGTGTGACAATACTGAACATGTCACATGACACACCTCAAACATCATGTGATCCACTCTCAGTCTGCACTTTCATTCATGACTTCAACAGGTTGAAATGAGCTTTGAAGAAACATTCAGTGAAATAAATCTTTCATGGATTCATGTGAGCAGCAGATGAACTTTGTACCAACAACATCTTCAATAACAGAGTCTGAATGAAGCTCAGGTGTTGATGCTGCTCCCTGATTGGACGCTTGCTTTCAGCTCTGCTCTCAGTCTTTACTGCACAGGTGAAGGTAGAAAGTGTGACTGGATCTATAGACTGGAAACAGAGAAACATGCTGAACATTTGAAGCTTTGCAGCAGAAATGTTCATGTTACAAATACAGCAGAGCTGATCTGGGATCAGTGTGTTCACACCTGCAGCTACAACAAGGTTTCATGTCTCCACACGTCAGCATGTGAACTTTACTCTGACTCAGTCTGAGCAGTCAGACGGCATATTTTTAAAGTTAACACATCAGCACACACAGAGCTGAGCCCCTCCCACCTGTGCTGAGTTTCAGGTGGAGCCCCGCCTCCTTCCAGGAAGCAGCTCACCTGTGTGTCCGTGTTTAGTGTCCAGGTGTGGAGTGGAGCTTGTTGTTGGTGTGTGAAGAAACTGTAAGTTTGCTTTGTTTCCTCCTTTAACAGTTTGTCTTTAGGAACTTTACTGTTTGTTCAGCTCGTGTTTGATTTCTTCACACAACAAACTGTGTGTGTTTGTATTTCCGGTCTCTCCATTAAAGTCAGTGTGTAATGTTTCCTGGCTAACATCAGCTGTGTGCAGCTTAGTTCAGCACAAATCTGCCGCTCCATAGTTCACGGTAACGGACTCACAGCTGGACCAACGAGGCCGAGTGTGTCCGCCACTCTGAGCTACGTTCGTGTTTGTGTACTTGTAGTTTGTACTTTGAGTTCACTCAGAGCCCACAGAGGACGCAGCGTACGTGATGACGTCACAGCCCTTTACCTCCTTTACTGTCACTGTGATTAATATTTACACAGGAGACACCTGCAGAGCTCTGACGCTAAGCTAGCACACAGCATGCTAACGCTAAGCTAACGCTAAGCTAACCTAGAACCCAGAGTGAGTTAAAGCTGAGTAAACACTGACCCCAGACCAGCACCGTGATAAAGTGAGCTGCTGCTGCTGAACTTGAACAGGTAACAAAGTGATGAGCAGTCAGGCTGCAGGTTTCTACCTGTTCATGTTTCTACAGTAGAATCACTTTGAAGTGTCTTTGTGCTGTTTCATCTTTGATTTGTGTTCATAAACACTCAGAGAAACATCACGTGACCTCATCAGGATCTGTGTTGGTGTGTCTGTGCTCCAGGTGTTTGTGCTCCAGGTGTTTGTGCTCCAGGTGTTTGTGCACCAGGTGGAAAGGCTCTCAGTTTCCTCCTTGAAATAAGTGTTTATATTGTTGTTATATTGTTGACCATTGTTGATCATGTGACTCATCACATGATCAGTCGTGAGCGTCATCCAGATCACAGCTGAAGAAGCTTCTCTGATGAAACGTCTTCCAGAAACTTAAAGACGTCTCTTTTCTCTCCAAGCTCCTTAGATCACATGACCTGGATGACTGAACCTACAGACATATTGACCTGGTTTCTAGGTCACATGACAGGTCAGAGGTCAGCGACTGTAACTCAGTTACTTCTGTTAATGTGAACTCACTGAGTGTTTGTGGTTTACCTCTCAGACTGACTGAAGATGATGATGGAGGAAGAGGAGGACAGAGCAGAGTCTGCAGGGTCCAGCTGTCCGTCTGTGAGGAGTGACGGGTCCAAAGATCGAAATCCAGACTTCAGTGGTGAACCTGGAGCAACGAGGTCAGAGAGCTGAACTCACTGAGTAACAGAAATAATTCTGCACTGACATTATAATCAGTGTTGACTCTGGTTGATTGTCTGACTGTGTTTGTGAGCTGAGAGGAAATGAAAATGAGTTTGTAACAAAAATCAGTTTTGTCCAGTTTTCCTGTAAGAAGCTGAACTCTAATCTAAGAGGATGTTACTGACAGGAAACAGCTGCATTATCTGCAGTCTGTGTGATCACAGCTGCTTCAATCATGTTTGTGTCTGCAGAGGTCAGAGGTCACAGTCTGCAGGGTCCAGCTGTCCGTCTGTGAGGAGTGACCGGTCCAAAGGCAACGTTCCAGTCTTCAGTGGTGAACCTGGAGCAACGAGGTCAGAGAGCTGTGATGACTCCTTTACATGTTTGTGTTTCCTGGATAAATATGACCTGAAACATCCTCAGATTGTTACAAAGATTCATTAAAAAGAAAACAATGAAAGAGAAAAGATCCAAATGTTCGACTTGGTCATTTGCTGTTTGAGGACAGTGATGCTCATATCTGTGGGGAAAGTGTGACCTGAGTGGGTTCATGTTTGTCTTTAAAGAACAGAGCTGCTCTGATTCTCTTTGTGTCTGATCTGTTAAACAGTCTGAGAGGTCACACAGAGACCCAGCAGCTAAAGCCTGGATCATACTGGCTGCTGTTACTCCATCAGGACAACACTGAACCACAGTGGTGTGGATGTAGTGGATAAATCCCACCATACTGATGCTCAGAGTTAACCACAGGGAACAAAACCAGATGCTACCTTCAGATTGTGACCTTTGGAGTGGACGATGCAGATTTCAATAGAGAATAAATGTTGTTGTTTTTCAGCTGTGAAGAAAGAATCTAATTTTCTGAACTTAAGAATTTATGATGCTGGAAACAACATGGAGACTATAACACAACATTTCCACTGTGTTCATAGAATGAATGTAAAACTGTCAGACATTCATTAAATATGCAAAATGTCTACAGAAGCATCAGAGGGTCAGACGTGAAGCACTCAGTGATTTTGATCAAATGACTCATCAGTTATTGATCTGTACTACACTGATCTACCACGTTAGTAAAGCTGGTGTTCTGGTGGTGGAGGGAGACTCGGATCATGTTCTGGTTTTGGAGCAGTGATCTGCTGATGGTTCAGTTTGATGAGCTTCTTCAAAATCATCCCTGACATCACCACTGAAAGGACGTCCATGAAAACAGACTGAAAATTACTGATATGTTCACAATCTGAGAGTTTAAAACTTGACAGACTTGATTCAGATGAAGTTATTTGAGCAGAAACTCCTGGATCTTTATCCTGTGTTGATCTAATCCTTCATGGTTCCTCCACAGAGTGGAGCAGCAGAGCTCAGAGGTTCCCAGTGGTCAGTCTGCCCAGCAGCATCAAACACAGCTGGACTCCATATTTATGGTCTGTACATGTACAACAACTACTGTTACATCTGTTCTGTTCACAGTCATCTCCATGCTGCTCTTTGTAGACCAGTGGATCGTCAGTGTGTCCAACATGGATCTGATGTTTGGCTCCATGATTTCACTCTGAATGGCTCATTCATAAATATTCTGTTCCAGCTGCTGGAGGACAACATCATCACTTTTGTGAAGAACGAGCTGAAGAAGATCCAGAAGGTTCTGAGTCCAGGTTACCCAGAATGCTTAGACAGTCAGAGGAGCAGCAGCAGAGAGGCATTTGTGAAGATCACAGTGGACTTCCTGAGGAGAATGAAGCAGGAGGAGCTGGCTGACCGTCTGCAGAGCAGTAAGAGGATTTATCTAAAGATTTAAGCTGCTGGATAAATGAACATTTTCCAGAGATGGAAGATGGAGCAACATGTTTTAAAGATTAGTTCTTTTTGGAATTGAGTGTTTATTTTTCTTCTCATTCAGAACTTCAAGCTCCAGTTTGTCATCGTAACCTTAAATCCACCCTGAAGAAGAAGTTCCAGTGTGTGTTTGAGGGCATCACTAAAGCAGGAAACCCAACCCTCCTGAATCAGATCTACACAGAGCTCTACATCACAGAGGGAGGGACTGCAGAGGTCAATGATGAACATGAGGTCAGACAGATTGAAACAGCATCCAGGAAACCAGACAGACCAGAAACAACCATCAGACAAGAAGACATCTTTAAAGCCTCACCTGGAAGAGATGAACCAATCAGAACAGTGCTGACAAAGGGAGTGGCTGGCATTGGGAAAACAGTCTTAACACAGAAATACAGCCTGGACTGGGCTGAAGACAAAGCCAACCAGGACATCCAGTTCATATTTCCATTCACTTTCAGAGAGCTGAATGTGCTGAAAGAGGAAAAGTTCAGCTTGGTGGGACTTGTTCATCACTTCTTTACTGAAACCAAAGAAGCAGGAATCTGCAGCTTTGAAGACTTCCAGGTTGTGTTCATCTTTGATGGTCTGGATGAGTGTCGACTTCCTCTGGACTTCCACAAAACTACAATCCTAACTGACCCTAGAAAGTCCACCTCAGTGGATGTGCTGCTGATAAACCTCATCAGGGGGAAACTGCTTCCCTCTGCTCGCCTCTGGATAACCACACGACCTGCAGCAGCCAATCAGATCCCTCTTGACTGTGTTGGCATGGTGACAGAGGTCAGAGGGTTCACTGACCCACAGAAGGAGGAGTACTTCAGGAAGAGATTCAGAGATGAGGAGCAGGCCAGCAGGATCATCTCCCACATCAAGACATCACGAAGCCTCCACATCATGTGTCACATCCCAGTCTTCTGCTGGATCACTGCTACAGTTCTGGAGGATGTGCTGGAAACCAGAGAGGGAGGACAGCTGCCCAAGACCCTGACTGAGATGTACATCCACTTCCTGGTGGTTCAGGCCAAAGTGAAGAAGGTCAAGTATGATGGAGGAGCTGAGACAGATCCACACTGGAGTCCAGAGAGCAGGAAGATGATGGAGTCTCTGGGAAAACTGGCTTTTGATCAGCTGCAGAAAGGAAACCTGATCTTCTATGAATCAGACCTGACAGAGTGTGGCATCGATATCAGAGCAGCCTCAGTGTACTCAGGAGTGTTCACACAGATCTTTAAAGAGGAGAGAGGACTGTACCAGGACAAGGTGTTCTGCTTCATCCATCTGAGTGTTCAGGAGTTTCTGGCTGCTCTTCATGTCCATCTGACCTTCATCAACTCTGGACTCAATCTGCTGGAACAACAACAAACAACATCCAAGAAGTCTGAAACAGGAGAATCTGCAAAGAAACACTTCTACCAGAGTGCTGTGAACAAGGCCTTACAGAGTCCAAATGGACACCTGGACTTGTTCCTCCGCTTCCTCCTGGGTCTTTCACTGCAGACCAATCAGACTCTCCTACGAGGTCTGCTGACACAGACAGGAAGTAGCTCACAGACTAATCAGGAAACAGTCCAGTACATCAAGGAGAAGCTCAGTGAGAATCTGTCTGCAGAGAAAAGCATCAATCTGATCCACTGTCTGAATGAACTCAATGATCGTTCTCTAGTGGAGGAGATCCAACAGTCCCTGAGATCAGGACGTCTCTCCACAGATGAACTGTCTCCTGCTCAGTGGTCAGCTCTGACCTTCATTTTACTGTCATCAGAAAAAGATCTGGATGTGTTTGACCTGAAGAAATACTCTGCTTCAGAGGAGGCTCTTCTGAGGCTGCTGCCAGTGGTCAAAGCCTCCAACAAAGCTCTGTAAGTAAATCTGTGATCATGTTTATTTTTAAAATGTTGATTAAAAGTGGTCATAGATTTCTTCCATGACAGATCCATGTCCTAAAACCATGAGCCAGCGTAGTTGTATAGTATAAAAGAAAAAAGGAGAACTTTTGACCACAATATTGTAACTTGAATGAACTTTTGATACAGCCTTTAAACATAAAATTTATGAACAGAATCGGTGACAAAGGGCAGCCCTGGTGGAGCCCATCACCCACCGGACTTATTACTATCCAACGTATTGCCGGCTATGCCAACCAAGCTCTTGCAATGGTTGTAAAAGGATCGAATGGCCATAAAATGTTTCTCAGTTTTATTATTTTCAGTCACATCTGTTTTTGATTATTAACTGAATATTTTAAAATTCAGGCTTTTTATGTTATACAAAACATATTTTCTTATGTCTTGTATTGATTCTGAAGGAATAGTTTTCATCAGTATCGCAGATACCAGCCTGAATTTTACTTTGTATTGGATCAGAAAGGAAATCAGTGGCATCACACATCACTTACAGCAACTTCAGTACCTCTTCATTTTAATAAACTGGGGGGAGGTGCACCAAGATTCAGTATGAGATAAAGAATTATTTTTAACTGTAAGGTTGGAGAAATCTGTTGTTGGAAATTGGAAGAACAGGTCATCTTAAAAATCACTGCATTGTAGTTTTATTCAGGCCCCTTCAATCTGTGATCGCTGTTGCTTTGCATTGTAAATGCTACTATTACAAAAGTCACAAATATTAGTGTATGTGTGTGTTGTTGGGTAATAAACCAAAAGAACAGAATCTACCAGCACCTCACTGATTTCTGCTTAAAAACAACAAAAACAGCAATAAAGCTCTGATTTGTTTGGTTGATCTTGTCTCCCTTCCACCTTGATTTCAGACTGAGTGGCTGTAACCTGTCAGACAGAAGCTGTGAAGCTCTGTCCTCAGTCCTGAGCTCCCAGTCCTCCCCTCTGACAGAGCTGGACCTGGGTAACAACAACCTGCAGGATTCAGGACTGAAGCTTCTGTCTGCTGGGATAAAGAGTCAATACTGCAAACTGGAAACGCTGAGGTCAGATCAAGCAATATCGATTTTTTTTTCATCAATTAACATCATTTAATCAATTTCATTTGGAAAAAATTAACATTGTGTGTATGTTTTGTTTTTTTAATGAATCCATGCAAGTCACAGTAAACTGCCACATTTGACTTTTGTAACATGAGGCAATAAGGATTCCAGCATGTCCTGGAAACATACATGCCAACACTCCTGATTTTTCCTGAATTTCAGTGCCCCTCCCGAAAATCTCCCGGAGCCACCATTCTCCCGTATTTCTCCTGATTTTCCACCCGGAAAACAAAATAGAAAAACCATATCCCAGAATTCATAGCCCAGCCAATTCCAGTTTCCAACAATGGCTGCAGCTACTTAGTTTTAATATTGCTCTTAATACTCTTTCTGGGTCAAAAAATAAACTTTTAACATATTTTCAGGCGAAAATGTCGTATGTTTTGTTTTTTTAATGAATCCATGCAAGTCACAGTAAACTGCCACATTTGTCTTTTGTAACATGAGGCAATAAGGATTCCAGCATGTCCTGAAACAGTGTTGAAATATTGTAAATGTAGTAGCTCCTCATGGCACCATGAATATACTTTAACACAAGTGTTTCATGTCTTCTTGTCATCCTTTCTTCAGACTGAGTGGCTGTAACCTGTCAGACAGAAGCTGTGAAGCTCTGTCCTCAGTCCTGAGCTCCCAGTCCTCCCATCTGACAGAGCTGGATCTGGGTAACAACAACCTCCAGGATTTAGGACTGAAGCTTCTATTTTCTGCAGTGGAAAGTCCAAAGTGTACACTTGGGATTCTCAGGTCAGGATTCAGTCTTTTCCGAGTTTGACATGCTAATATTACAAAATGAAAAATCACACTGAGTCACAAAGAAATTGTTTTGGAGTATTTATGGTTCAGCTGATGAAATTGTTCAAACAAACCAGTAATTTACACCGAAACAGCACAAGTGAAACTTTTTCGAGGGACTTACACTAAGCTTGTCCTGGTACACCTGTAGAGCCCAGCTTCTATGGACCATGAGCTTAAGTTCTGTGCTGCTCTGATTTATTGCCTGTGCTGTCTTTCAGTTCAGCTTTGTCGAGTCTCTGGTAGGATTTCTTTTACATGACCTGTGTAAAAACAAAACAGTAAACACATTAAGCTGAAGTAAGATGCACAATTTGAAACATGGGGCACAAAAAATGTTGCTGCTTTCTGGAAAGTGCGTCTAAGAAGACCCAATGGAGAAAGTGAAGAGAAAAATCAAAGATTAAGAAGAAGAAAATGGCAGAGGCAGTTTCTCTTGGACTGCCTGCAGATGGGGCGAGACTCTAGAAACAGGGACGATTGGAGAAAATGCAAAGAAGCCAGGAGATGAATACTCTGGTGTTCTGGGGATAGTGGGAGTGAGAGGGAGAGATGCCAGTAAATGATTTCAAGGATCAATTTCAGAGAATCAGAGCTAAGAAACCAAAGCAAGTGGGGAACTACAAACATATGGACAGACTCATAATTAGGCCAAAGACACATTAAAGCAATTATTACAGGTTTAGAAACAGGGATGGATATGAAGGAGCTTAGCATGAATTTGCATTGAGGAAAGAATAGCAACGAGCATCAGAGGAAACAGGAAAACTAAAAGGATGTACTGGCAGGAATACTGCAGTACTTTAGGAAGAACTACACCAGTTCAGAATGTGTGGAGTACAATAAAGAACATGGATGCAGACAGGAAACAACAGCAGCTGTTGTAAAGTAAATTCAAACTCCATTAAATGCAGCTGGTTGAGTTGAAAACAATGGAGAATGATTGTGTTACGTTGTTTATTCTCTATAGAAATGGAGCAGAAGGAGTGCATGCAGAGCTGGACGTGGGCTGTATATACATGCGTGTATCTGTGTTGTCTGTGAGCAGAGAAAACAAAGCGCTGGAAATGTCCAGTGTATCATAAGCCAGCCAGTCCTGTTACTGCAATTCACTTCTTCACCAGAAAGTGTCACCATCAGGCTTCAACAGCAGTTTCCAGTATTAATAGTGTTAATGAGCTACAGGTCGTATGGATGGGAAAATGTAGAGATGCTGGGAAAACAATATGATCAAATCCACAGTGGGAATAATTGAAGTGATGACGGCAGGTGTAGAGAACAAAAATGAATCATATTGAAATGTTAAATCAGGAAAATCCTGGAGAAGAGGATAGTTCTAATGTTCAGTTTGTAATGTTGAATTCAACACAGCTCTTAAATGCATAAAAATGACTTCACCTGACGTCAGACTGAGCAATCGGATTAGCTACTGATATTGATTTAACCCTTTAAGACCTACCATAGAACCAAGTCCGCCAGAGCTTATATTATATTTTTACATGCTGTAGAGCCATTGTTGGGAGCATTTCAAGTTGCTATACATCAATACAACCATTACAGCCTAAATTTTTATAATATGTATGTATTAAGTGCATAGTAATTACATAAATTGCAAAAAAGTGCAATAAACTACAAAAAAATTGAAAATCGTTTTTTTAACATATATTTCTAGATAGAGAAATTTAAGAGGCTTATCCCTCAAAACTGTAAATACAAAAAAGTTGCACAAAATAGTTTCCCACCACAGGAAATTTATTTTGAGTGCCTTCATAGTTTTATTTTTGAAATACACCAATTTTTATATACTGCAGGAAAAACGAAAAAATAAATATTATACTGCAAATTTGCAAAATAACAGCATATGCATCAAAATAAACTATTTCCAGCAGTGCAATATGAGTCCTAAGCATATGTGGAAGGAAACTGTAACCTAGGACAAGCTGATGGCATAAGATGTAAGTACAACTCCTCAGGTTTCATATGCAAAAAAATTATTGCGCTAGCTCACGTGGTTACAGTGCTACCGGGATTTAAAAATAGTTGCGCAAAACGGAGTGTGCCCACTCTGACCAGTTTTAAAGGGTTAAAGCAAGAAAATATGGTATTAGCATTAGCTGCCAATTCCTATTCACCTAAAATTAGCATTACCTGCTAATGGCAGTCTACTTAGCATTAACTCCTCACTAATGTGATGCTAATTCACAATAAATTAGCTTTAGCATTAGCTGCTAGCATCAGCCTACCTAGCACTAGCTGCTCACATTGTTAAAAGGGAAGAGAATACGATATTAGCATTAGCTGGTAATAATTATTCACCCCTAATTAGAATTAGCCGCTAATGGCAGCATACTGAGCATTAACTCCTCACATCGTTGTAATGCAAATGAGGCTAACTTGCATTAAATTAGACTGCTGTTATTAGCTAATGCTATTTAGCAGTAGCTGCTCACATTGTTATAAAGCAAAGGAAAACGATATGAGCATTAGGTTCTAATGCGTATTTGCCTTAAATTAGACGTAGGTGCTAATGGCAGCCTACTTAGCATTAGCAGCTCAGATGTTGTAATGCTAGGAAAAAGAGTGTTAGCATTAGCCGTTCACATTGTTATAAAGTTAAGGGAAATAGTGTTAGCATTAGCTACTCACATTGTTAAAAAAGTAAGTGTTAGCATTAGTGCATAATGCTAATTCACGTCAAATTAGCATTAGTTAATAACAGCAGCCTATTTACCATTGGCAGATAATGTTGACCTTGGCCCACTGGAAAAGTTAAGAACTAAAGATTTAGGAGTGTTTCTCGATAGCTCTTTCTCATTTGAGAAACAAATGAATTCTGTTATTAAAACCAGCTGTAAGGTTTATATTGTTGATTGTCATTTATGCTTAGAAATATTTACTCATATATGCTTAGAGTTTTATAATCGATTGCATAATGATAGAGGTTTGATCCTGAGTAGTCTGTAAAGACTCTGTGTGCCTTCCAGAGTGCTCTGGCATGCAGACAGCACTTGGGGCAATGAGAGAGGTCGTACCCTCTCTTACTGATTTATGGTGTAGGACAGGGGTCTCAAACTTACGGAGCCCCACAGGGGACATGGGAGAAAAAAAAATTAGGGAGAAAAAATAAAAAATTAGGGAGGAAAAAAAAAAATTAAGACGGACTTTTGCGAGATCTCGCAAAACAAACTCGAGATCTCGCAAAAGTATTGCGAGATATCGCAAAAGTTTTAGCCGCATTCTTCGGAGGCCGCCAGCTCGAAGCCGACCGGGAGGTCGAGGCACGATGTGCCGGGAAAGCAGTGTTCTTCCCGGCTGTAGTAGGTCTCGACCTCCCGTTAGCTTCGAGCTAGTGGGTGTCAGATCTCCAAAAACGTCGGAGCACTTTTGCAAATATGTGATGTCTTGTAAACCGAGCAGGTATCCGACGTTTACAAAACTACATTCACGCCTCAAAATATCTTAAAAGTGTATTTTGTGACCCAGAAAGAGTAATATTACAACTAAGTAGCTGCCGCCATTGTTGGAATTCAACTTTCGCGAGAAAGTTTTGCGGGATCTCGCAATACTTTTGCGAGATCCCGAGTTTGTTTTGCGAGATCTCACAAAAGTCACTCTTAATTTTTTTTTCTCCCTAGTTTTTTTTTCTCCCAAATAATTTTTTCTCCCTAATTTTTTTTTTCTCCCTAATTTTTTTTTCTCCCATGTCCCCTGCGGGGCTCCGTACAGCTCAATTTAGCTGGGGGCCGCTGCAGGCAGAGTCTGGGTGAGGCTGGGCCACATTAGGTTTTCCACAAGAAAGGCATGGTTAAAAAACTTCCATTCTTCTCAAATCTCTTTATTTTTATTTTTTTAACACAAAATATGAAAAATAAATAAACAAATTAAGAATTAATAAGAAAATAAATCAATCTGTAATACATAAATAAAATAAGAATAAGATATTTTTAGTCAGTGAACTTGTGTTTTTTTCAGTCTTCTATATCTGCTGTGTTTAGATTGAAATGTCTGTATTAACAGTTCTATAACCTTCTTCTGAACATGAATGGAACACTGGAGAAAATGAACTGTTCTTCTGAACATGGCTTCTCTTGCCTACTCCTTGCTGCTAGAGACCTGGCAGCGTTTCCTCTCACATAGCCGAGCCAGATTTGGCCTGAGGGAGGAAGCAGTTGCGACCCTCAGTATGTCTTGAAGATGATCATCCGTAAGTCTGGACCTGTACTTGGACTTATTGAAGTTCAAAGTGGAGAAGAGCTTTTGGCACAAGTATGTGCTACCAAAAAGGCACATGGTCCGGTTAAACATTCGGGAAAGCCGAGGGAAACTAGGGCTCAAGTCTCTCAAAAATTGTCCAAGCTTCTCTGCTTTTCCACTCACCTCCCTGAACTTTGCTTTGAGTTCAGAGTTGCACTGCAGCTCAATGAGCTCCATTTGAAGCACAGAAGGGGCATCTTGCACATCAAAGGAGAAGGGGTCCGCAAACATTTGAAAGGTGGCTCTGTGTGTCTTGAAGTCAGCAAATCTGTGATCAAATTCCTCCTGTAGCCTCAAAATGACATCAACATACTCGTCAGCACTGAATGGTGTGCCTGCATCCACGAGTGCCTTGCATGCTGGGAAATGGCAAAGGTTTGTCTGAGAGAGCTGAGCTTTCCAGAGCGACAGTTTTGTGGAGAATGCTCTCACGTTGTCATAGGCAGCACTGACAAGTTGCCCCTGGCCTTGTAACGTCTTGTTCAGTACATTAAGCTCATGTGTCATATCAACAAGAAAAGCTGAGTCCATGAGCCATTTGGGATCAGTTAGCACAGGAACACTAACTCCATCCTTCTCCATGAAGGCTTCACTTCTGCTCTCAACTCAAAAAGTCTCTTTAATACATTTCCCCTGCTGAGCCAACGTACCTCAGTGAAGTCGAGCACATCCCCATATTCTGACTCCATTTCCTCTAAAAAAGCTCAGAACCTTCGGTGCTTTAAGCCCCTGGATCTGATTTGGTTGATGCATTTCACAACAATAGACATCACATTGTCAAACTTCAGGCATTTGCTGCAAAGGACCTGCTGATGGATGATGCAGTGCAGAGCAATGGCCTCCTCCACGCCTTCCTCTTCCAGTTTGTTTTGTGCCACCAGTCCATGTTTCCTCCCTGTCATTGATGGCGCTCCATCTGTTGTTATTCCAACAAACCTCTTCCATGGCAAACCAACATTCTCAATGGCATCACACAGCTTGTAAATATCTGCTGAGCGGTGGTCTGGCCATGCATTGGAATTACTGTGAGCAGCTCCTCCATCACTTCAAAACTGTCATCAACACCACGGACATACATTGGGAGCTGGGCAGTGTCGGTGATGTCTGTGGTCTCATCAAGAGCGACTGAGTATACACTGAAACATTTGGCTTTCTCACACAGTTGGTCATAAATGTCACTTGACAGGTCAGAAATGCGATCTGCTGCGGTGTTGGCAGAAAGGCTGATGTTGCTAAACTGACCTTTCTTTCCCGGACAGACTATATTTGCAGCCTGCAACATGCACTTTTAGACAAATGCACCTTCTGTGAATGGCTTCCCTGCTTTAGCAATCATCTCACTAATCACGTGGCTCCGACTGCTGCATTATTCTCTTTGGTTGCTTTATTGAAGGTCATTTCTGCTTCTTTTTCTTGCAACCGTAGCACGGCGATCGGCAGATAAAAAGCCGGTAGCAGTCTCCTTTCTTTTTACCCTCGATGTTCATGTCTTTCATGACGACACGAACACCGTGGCGTTTGCAGATGGTAGAAAGTGCAGGGATAGCGAGTGCAAAAAAGGCGACTGCTCACGGCGCCGGGCTGTTGTTACAGGAGAAAGAAGCGGAAATGACACCGTGACATATAACAACTAACATCAGCTGTTTCTGATGTTAGTTGTTTTGACTGCTTTTACATTATATTGAAATATATGTAATGTTCATGTTTGCTGCAATGTAAACGGAGTGATGCAAATAAAAACATCGAGCCACAAATTGCGAGTGTGGACACTTCATCTCTTTGCTCCTTAAATGCTTTTCTTCTTTTATTGATTTTTATGCTGATTTTTTCCCTTTTTTCCGTATGAGCTTACCTGCGATAGCTTCTGGACACTTATAGATTATTAGGACTAAAGTGTTCTTAACAGAAACAGCAACATTTTTATAGTTACCTTATCCTCAGCGCTCCGTGTGTCTTTGGCCTAGACACAGCTGAAGCCTGATTACAGCCTGGAAGCCTGGAAAGGTGCTAACCGCTAGGCTAACTAGCAACAAGATGCCTTCCCTCTCCACAGATGACTACCACAGCCCCCTGCAGAAGATTGCAGTACTGGAGACAAAAATTCATCGCTTAGAAGTAAACGTGGAGGTAAATGGACTGTGTGGAAATGAAACAACCTTGCCTTTTATTCAAAACAATGGCGACGAGCAAGCTAGTACACAGCTAAGGAGCACAGATAACATGACCAAGAAAGTAGACTCTGTGCATTATTATAAATCCTCAAGTGATAATCCCCCCTTGGACTGTCTTGGTGCAAAACCAAGACATAAATCATGTCTCCTGGAAGGGGGAGGACGTATCACGGGCAGAGCACAGCGAGCTGAAATCTCTGAAACCGACTGGCCTTCACTTCCTACGAGACAGAGAAGTTCGAGAGGAAACAGGACTGGACAACTGTGAATAGGAAGGTTAACAACAAACCTCCAAAACAACTGAATGTGAAACTGCACAACAGATTTGCTCCACTATCAAAGGACCCTGGATCTATATCGGACAACCATCCATCTAAAAGCAGCGAAGTAAGGTCTGAAAATCTGTTTAAAAGTAAAAGACCACAGGGAAAGCTAAAGGCTAGGCCTGAAACTCTGATTGTGGGTGACTCTGCCGTAAAGGATGTACAAATGATGTGCGGTAAGAACACTAAAGTCCTCTGCTTTCCTAAGGATATGGTCAACAACCTGAAGGAGAGAATTCTTCAAATTGCAGATGAATATCCAACTGTGACAAACATCGTTCTGCATACAGGGTCAAACGATGTGTCCAAACAACAGTCGGAGGTTCTGAAACGGGACTTTACTGGATTACTAAATACTGTAAACTCTCTGAATGCAGCTGTATTCATCAGTGGACCTGTACCGCCGGTCAGAGGAGGAGACGAGAGATTCAGCAGGTTGTTTACACTGAATAAATGGCTTATATCAGCATGTACTGACCACTCGGTGCATTTTATCAACAACTTTAATATCTTTTGGGAATGCAGGCATCTGTTTAAAGCAAATGGATTTAATTTTAACAAGTCAGGGGTGAAACTGTTCACCTCCAACTTGTTTTATTCCATACGTCATCCAACTGTGCTTGGTGCCATGGCTGAGAAAAAAAAGGAGTAGTCTCATGAAGAGGAACAAACAGTACTCCAAGAACAGACAAAGCCCAGCAGAAACCTTGAGGAGGAGCTCCATTTGCCCCCACCTGGGAAGAGCCTCAGAAAGGAGAGACATCTGAGGCAAGAAGAGGGGTCCCTATTTGCCTCCAACTCTCTCAACAACACCAACGACCAGGACAAGGGACCACGATCTTCCCCAGTCCCCCAAACCCCTGACAGGCCATCACCCTCCTCCCCCTCCCTTTCTCCCCCCTCCCCACACCTGAAATTCACTGAGGAGATGATGGAGCGGGTCAATGCTGGGCTCAGATCTACCCCCCGGCCCAATCCCTTTTTGTCCCCCATAAACCCCCCACCAGAGCGGCCAAAGGTTCGCCATCGAGCCCCACCCTCAACAGAGCAATCGAAGTCACATTGCCCAGCCTCGCCCCCCTTAGTTCCTCCTTACCACCTTCATGCTCTGTCTCCGCAGTCTGATGTGTGATGTGTGGAGGGTCCGGGCTGCGAGGATTATGGCAGTGGTGACTTTTCCCAGGAGAAGCTGGGACCCTGTTTACTAGAAGGTTTTAAAATCTCTGTACTTTTAGGTGACAGAAGGAGACATGTGGCCTGGTCAAAACACAGAGAGCTGCACTCTAAAAGATCCTTAAACATAGTAAACATACCTTGTGTGCCACAGACTGCTCCCAAACACGAGGGGACAAGTAATGCCTCTAAAACACTTAAGTTGGCTTTATTAAACATTAGATCTCTAGCTGGGAAAACATTTTTAATTAATGATTTAATCACTGAGCACAGCCTTGATTTTATGTTTTTAACTGAAACTTGGTTGGACCAAAGTGACAGTAGAGCTGTTCTCATCGAGACGACCCCTCCTAACTACAGTTTTATCAGTGAGGCCAGGGTGAGCAGGAGAGGAGGAGGGGTTGCTGTCTTATTTAATGAATCATTTCAATGTAAGCAGCTATCTCCTGGAAGTTTTCAGTCTTTTGAATATGTGGCTTTACAGCTGAAGGCCACATCCAAAGTTGTGTTTCTTAATGTTTACAGGCCTCCCAAATACTGCACAGACTTTTTTAATGACCTCAGTGAACTGCTGTCTGTGATCTGTGTTGATTTTGACTGTGTAATTATTGTTGGGGATTTTAACATCCATGTGGACAACCCTCAGGACAAAGGGACTAAAGACCTGAGTAACACTCTGGGCAACTTTGGGCTGACTCAGCATGTAACAGAGGCCACACATAATAGAGGACACACTCTTGACCTACTGATCTCCAAGGGCCTGAGCATTTCAAAGGTTACTGTGTCTGATGTGGGCGTGTCTGATCATTACTGTGTTTTCTTTGAAAGTAAAATCTCAGCCCACATAAATATATCAACAACAGTGATCACAAAACAGTGTATAACTGAACACAGTAGTGCAATTTTTAACCGGGTCTTCCCATTAACACCTGACCTGTCCAGAGGGTCAGTCAATGAGCTCGTCAATAGCTTCAATGCTAACATGTTAAATGTAATGGACACTATTGCTCCCATTAAGGTGAAGGTTATCTCTGGAAGGAAAAAGTCTCCATGGAGAAACTCCACACTGGTGAAAAATGAAAAAAGAGAGTGTAGGAAAGCTGAGCGCAGATGGAGAAAAACAAACCTCCAGATTCACTATGACATCTATAAAGAGAAACTTCACAATTATAATTTTCAACTGAGGAGTGCAAGGAGGTCCTACTTCTCTGACATCATCACTAAAAACAGCCATAATGCTCGGGTCTTATTTTCTACAGTTGACAGGCTAACAAACCCTCCTGTGCCAGTGGCAGCTGAACTTCATTCGACCATGGCCTGCAATGACTTTGCCAAATTCTTCACAGAAAAAATCCAAAATATTAGACAAGCAATTGGTACATCAACAGCAGATCCAGGATATGTACTGTGTCCACCAAAAAACTGTTTAAACACCATGAAACAGTTTCACCCGATTAACAGCAAAGACCTGGAGGACATCTTAGGTCAACTGAACTCCTCCTCCTGCTGTTTAGATGTCCTGCCAACAAGTTTTTTCAAAAAGGTCTCAAAGACTTTAGAGTCAGACCTGTTACAGATCGTCAATTTTTCTTTATTATCAGGTGTGTTTCCAGAATCACTAAAAACTGCCGTAATAAAACCTATACTGAAAAAGGACAACCTTGACAAGACACAAATGAACAACTACAGGCCGATCTCAAATCTCCCATTTTTAAGTAAGATCATTGAAAAAGCAGTTTCTCAACAGCTCAGTTACTTCTTAAAAAAGAATAATTGCTACGATGCCTTCCAGTCAGGTTTTAGACAGAACCACAGCACTGAAACCGCTCTGACCAAAGTGTTTAATGACATATGTCTGAATACAGACAGTGGAAAAATGTCAGTCCTAGTTTTACTGGATCTCAGTGCAGCATTTGATACAGTTGACCACAACATATTACTCAAACGACTGGAGAACTGGACAGGTCTTTCAGGAACTGTACTAAACTGGTTCAAGACATACTTAGAAAACAGGAAATACTTTGTATCAATAGGTAACTTCACATCTGAGCAGACAAGTATCACATGTGGAGTTCCCCAAGGTTCCATCTTGGGACCCCTTCTGTTTAACATTTACATGCTCCCACTGGCACAGATTATAAAGAACAACAAAATAAACTATCATAGCTATGCAGATGACACACAAATATATATCACAATGTCACCAGGAGACCAAGGCCCTGTACAGACTCTTGGTAAATGCATTGAGGAAATTAATGACTGGTTGTGCCACAATTTTCTCCAGCTAAACAAAAACAAAACTGAGGTAATAGTCTTTGGCGCCAAAGAAAAACGATTACAGGTCACCAGAGAACTTCAATCTATACATCTAAAAACCACAAACCAGGCGAGAAATTTGGGTGTAGTGATGGATGCAGACCTAAACTTAGAAAAACACATTAAGACAATAACAAAGTCAGCTTACTATCACCTCAAGAATATTTCAAGGATAAAAGATCTGATGTCTCAACAGGACCTGGAAAAACTAGTCCATGCATTCATCTTTAGTAGGCTTGATTACTGTAACAGCATCTTTACAGGTCTACCTAAAAAAAATCAGTCAGACAACTACAGCTCATTCAGAACTCTGCTGCTCGAGTCCTCACTAAGACCAAAAAAGTGGACCACATCAGTCCAGCTCTGAGGTCTTTACACTGGCTGCCTGTCCGTCAGAGGATAGACTTTAAAGTTCTGATGCTGGCCTATAAAGCTCTGAATGGTTTAGGACCAAAATACATCAGTGACCTCCTGACCCAGTATGAACCTTCCAGATCCCTCAGGTCATCTGGATCCGGTCTTTTATCAGTTCCCAGAGTCAGAACCAGACACGGAGAAGCTGCATTCAGCTTTTATGCTCCTTATATCTGGAACAAACTCCCAGAAAGGCTCAGATCAGCTGAAACACTCAGTTTATTTAAATCCAGGTTGAAGTCTCACCTATTCTCAGCTGCATTTGAATAAAGCACCAAATCCACACTTTTAAGCTTAAATTTCAAAAGTTACATTAACTACTGATTTTATCTACTGTTCTGATTTTATCTACTGTTCTGATTTTATCTGTTTTGATTTTATATACTGTTTTGTTTGTTTGTTTGTTTGTTTGTTAAGTGGGTTTAGAGCTCTGGGTAGCTCCCCAGCTGGGTCTAGACTGGGTCTAGAGAGTATTTTAAATTCAGGGAATTTAAAATAGAAAGTAGCTCGTCCACAGAAGGACTGGTAGCTCCCCTTATGATAAGGGTTCAGATCGCGCGAACAGGTGTGAATGTGTGTGTTTAGTTAGTTTGTTTGTTTGCTTGTTTTAATCAATTTTAAATCATGCTTTTTATCTGTTTTTGTTTCTAATGTCTCTGTAAAGCACTTTGAATCACCTTGTTGTTGAATTGTGCTATACAAATAAATTTGCCTTGCCTTGCCTTGCCTACGGTGCGACCCTATAATTAGTCCGGGTTACCGGGGACTGTTGTTGCCGATGAACAGGTGTCGCTATATGACTGCAGACTAAATTGGGCTGCATTGAGTTCATGACTTTTCTTTAGTCCCGCCACCTACGCATCACTGTGAGAGTTAATATGAGATCTCTCTCTGTGGAAAAATAACTTTAAATCCCACTGACGTGTGTATAAATCTATATACGTATAATGTCCCGCTGGGCAGCAACTTAAAAAAACAACTTTTTTTGAAGTGTTGTGAACGCAGCGCGCTGGGGCGAATGTCGGCGTTTGCCCAATAGAAAGGAGGAAGCCAGCCAGGCACAGGAAAGAAAGAAACACTCCAGGGCAACGCTGCTGGAACTTTGACTCATTGAGAAATGTTTCCCTGCTTGCATCAAGCCCGGCTGGTGTCCCCTGAGATCCATATCCCACCCTGATTGGTGGGTTAATTCAGCTCCGCCCACAACACTGTAAAGTGTCATACATTATCAAACTAACATTACATTTTCATATTAAGGTGGGGCCAAAAACTATCGTCCTGCGGGCCGCAATTGGCCCGCGGGCCGCGAGTTTGAGACCCCTGGTGTAGGAGGACACCTACTCTGTGTCTGGTTAAGTATAAGAGCCCTTTGTTAGGGGGACCGCTGGACTCTTAGCACCAGCTTTGGGGTCACAGGGTCACATCTGGAACACACACACACACACACACACACACACACACACACACACACACACACACACACACTATGCACAGACTGGTACTCTTTGTTCATACCTGTGTAAGACGTCATGTGTTAATGAACTTGTGCATATTCATGTAAGCTCAATAAAGGCAAGGCAAGGCAAGTTTATTTGTATAGCACAATTCAACAACAAGGTGATTCAAAGTGCTTTACAGAGACATTAGAAACAAAAACAAATAAAAAGCATGATTTAAAATTGATTAAAACAAGCAAATAAACTAAATAACTAATTAACAAACAAACAAACAAACAAAACAGTATATAAAATCAAAACAGATAAAATCAGAACAGTAGATAAAATCAGTAGTTAAATGTAAGTTTTGAAATTTAAGCTTAAAGGTGTGGATTTGGTGCTTTATTCAAATGCAGCTGAGAACAGGTGAGTCTTCAACCTGGATTTAAATAAACTGAGTGTTTCAGCTGATCTGAGGCTTTCTGGGAGTTTGTTCCAGATATAAGGAGCATAAAAGCTGAATGCAGCTTCTCCGTGTCTGGTTCTGACTCTGGGAACTGATAAAAGACCGGATCCAGATGACCTGAGGGATCTGGAAGGTTCATACTGGGTCAGGAGGTCATTGATGTATTTTGGTCCTAAACCATTCAGAGCTTTATAGACCAGCATCAGAACTTTAAAGTCTGATGCCCCCAACCGGTCATGTCCGGTTGGGGGCCTTTTTTTGACCATTTCCTCGTGGCTGCGTGCAGCGGGGCTAGGGGAGGGTCTGTGGTGATGGACGTGGGTTACTGACCTGGTAGCCTGTCTGCCCCTGGGTGGGTCCGGGATGGGCGTGAGGGTCTGGGGGCGCTCCATCTCTGGGCCGGGGCCCTGGCTGGGCCTCGGGGCCTTGGGTCCTGGTTTGTGTGTTGCCGGGGTTGTGGGCGGGTGGGTGCATGGGAGCCCATCCCTGGCGCAGGGTGCCGCCGGCGTGTCGAGTCGCCTGTGGGGCTCTTCAACCGGTGGGGGAGATTGTTACACCTTGCAGGAGCTTTCTTCCCCTCAGGAACTCTCTGCAGGAGGGGGAGATACAGGAGAGGTGGAGGAAGATCTCAGCCTGGGCGTCTATTGTCTCATGTAGTCTGGAAGACGAGTGGATGGTGGGGTGGGTGCAGTTTTCTCTGTGGTGGGGTTGGGTGGACTGTCCCGGGCTCTGTGGGGCCGGGGGGCGCTGCTGCGCTGGGCCCCGGTCTGGATGGGCCTGGGCCCCCCTTTCCCTGGCGGGTCGCGAAGTGTGGGAGTGCCTACTGGGGTCAGCGGGGGAGCTGGCCCCAGGGAGGGGTCACCTGCCCCTCCCTTCCTTCCCTCCCCATCTCCAGCTGCCTCCCTCCTCCTGCTCCACCACAACCACCCACACATGCAGGGCCTTGGAGTAGGGGTATGTCACCAGGATGCAGAGGAGGCTACCCCCCCCTCTGTCCCCTTCTGGCTGCCTCTGCCTCAATTTTATCCCACAACTTAGACATTCACATTACTCACACCCTCATTACACATACATATAGGATCTTGGGGGTGGGCACGATACACGGAGTCCAAGTTACCATCAGGGTGTACACCTCACCCCTGGCGTCGTTGCCCACCTCTCAATTTTAAATACATGTAGACATTGAGGGCTAGCAGGAGGGACTATGCGCTTACCTGCTGCTCTCTGGCAGGTAGCTCTATGCCCTCCTGGGTTTTAATTGCACCTTAGAACACGCATGCATCAACACTACAATGAGCGGGTGGAGGGAGGTTTGGAGTCTTCTCTCACCCCCATTCTCTGCGGCCTACTGGAGCTAGGGGGGGGCTAGGAGGAGTGGGCCATCCGACTGCGGTCTGGGGCCTCCCTGCTGCTGCAGAGTCGGGGCGGTCTGCCTCTCCCCACCGCAGGGAAAAGGGTAACACCACCTGGGTCTGGGTGCAGTTCCCCCCTCCAGGGGCAAGGGTACCTAGACCCGGTTAGTAGAGTACGCTTGGGGAGTGTGATCGTGTATACAGCGTCCCTTTATGTCTGTCTCCACGTCGGTTGAGTGTGAAGTACATATGAGAGCATGAGGGTGGGAATGGATGTTTGTGTCTGTGTGTGCCTGTATGTCTGTGTCTATATGTCAGGTTGGGTATCAGACGCCACCTCTCTGGGGACATCTTGGGCCCTCCAAGGTTTGGAGGCCTATCTCCACCCACCACCACTTCCCCTGCCGGTGGCGGACTCCCTCAGGTATTGGTGCGTTGGTGGTTCTTTGTATCTGGGGGTGGGTGTCCGGGTACACACCGGCTGACTCCTTGGCGGCCGCTTATTGGGGCTCGCTCGGGCCACTTCGGAGGTGGGGTGCCCCCGGCCTCTCGGCCTGGGGCTCGGTCACTCAGGCACAGCTGGCTGCCGGCGGAGCTCACGGGCGCGTCACTGCAACTCCCCCTGGCTTCTGCTCCGCGGCTGCTGAATGAGCCCTCATCTGGGACTCTCCTCAGCTCTTACTGGGACAGTGGCGCGGCTGCCCCTCTGTGGGTCTTCCTTGGTCTCTTGTGTTCTGGGTGCCTCTGGATGTCTGGAGTTTTGATCTCCTCCATACCTGCTTGATACCATAGAGGACAGGGCTGTGGCTCCCCACACTCTCTAGCAGATCATTACATGGAGAAACCTTTGGAATGCAAGCATGCTGATCCACACAGGTATGCACACAGGTGTACACATGTGTATTCACAGACGCGGACTACAGCTTTCTTGGCTGCTGCCTCAAAGCACACTGTGCGCTGTCTATCTTGCGTGCTGCACAATATCGTTTATTATTTAGTAACTATTGATATCTATGACTAGCTAGTTTATTGTGATGGTGCTTTTTTTTTATTATTATTATGTTGCTCTTTGTTGTTTGCTGTCTCCTCTGTTTGTTTTTTTTGTTTGTTTTTTTTTTCTCCATACAGGTGACCCAGGAGTTCTTTTTTTTTTTTTTCTCTCTCTTCCCCCCCTTCTCACCGTCTCTTCTCCCCTTTGGTTTTCTTTCTTCCTCTCCCCCTCTTTCTTTCATTCTTTCCCCCTGTCCTATTAAAAAAAAAAAAAAAAAAAAAGGATGACAAAGGATGAACTGAAGCTCCGCCATCACGTGATGTCACATGCTGCTGTTTCTGATGTCACTTCCAAAAAAAAAACAAAAAACTTTAAAGTCTATCCTCTGACGGACAGGCAGCCAGTGTAAAGACCTCAGAGCTGGACTGATGTGGTCCACTTTTTTGGTCTTAGTGAGGACTCGAGCAGCAGAGTTCTGAATGAGCTGTAGTTGTCTGACTGATTTTTTTTAGGTAGACCTGTAAAGATGCTGTTACAGTAATCAAGCCTACTAAAGATGAATGCATGGACTAGTTTTTCCAGGTCCTGTTGAGACATCAGATCTTTTATCCTTGAAATATTCTTGAGGTGATAGTAAGCTGACTTTGTTATTGTCTTAATGTGTTTTTCTAAGTTTAGGTCTGCATCCATCACTACACCCAAATTTCTCGCCTGGTTTGTGGTTTTTAGATGTATAGATTGAAGTTCTCTGGTGACCTGTAATCGTTTTTCTTTGGCGCCAAAGACTATTACCTCAGTTTTGTTTTTGTTTAGCTGGAGAAAAAAGAGCAGTGTTACGAGGGAGCAGACGAGAGCGACTGAGGTCAAGTGAAGGAACGGCGCTGTCACAGTTCTCTCCCTCATCAATTGTCTGGTTCCAGCGGTGGGTCTGTGCTAGACGACCCATCACCAGCTTTTTCCACTGGTTACCAGTACGTGGTAGAATCCACTTCCAGATCTGGTTGTCTTTAAATCTGTGAATGGATTGGCTCCATCTTATCTCTCTTTAACAAAAGAATCCAAGTGGAGCCCTCAGGTCTGCAGATAAGCAGCTTCTGACCAGAACTAGACGTAAAAACAGAGGTGAGCTTTATCGATGGCTGCAGCCAAACTCTGGAACAGTCGCCCTTCACATCAGGTCGTCACCAACACTGGACATTTTTAAAAGCCGGTTGGAAACACATTTGTACTCTGTAGCTTTCAATCCTGACCAGTCTTTATAGTCATTACTGTGTATGTTTCCTATTTTCTCTCTACTCTGTGCAGCACTTTGGCTCAAGCTGTTTTTAAATGTGCTGATAAATAAATGTAGATTTCTTTGAATAAAACAGTGGAGCCGAGCTTTGAGCTCAGTGTGTAACAGTGTGTGTGTGAGAGCCATGTAATGTCCATGTGTGCATGCTGACTGTGCTGCTCTGACCCCCCTCCTCCTTTCAGGGTGGAGCCTGCTGGAGTCCGATGGTTGAGACCAGGTCTGAGGAAGTGTAAGTGTGTTTTTAATGGGATTCATGAAAACAAAGCAGCACACATTCAACCATCTTCATCATGTCAGGAGTCATCATCAAAGTGTCAATCAATGAACAGATGATGGATCAATAACTGCAGCTGGATTGTGTTTGTTCTCTCCATCAGATTCCTGTCAACTCACAATCGACACAAACACAGTGAACACAAAGCTCCAACTGTCTGACAACAACAGGAAGGTGACACGTGTGGAGGAGGTTCAGTCATATCCTGATCATCCAGACAGATTTGATGATGTTTATCAGCTGCTGTGTAGAAATGGTCTGACTGGTCGCTGTTACTGGGAGGTCGAGTGGAGAGGAAACGTTTGTATATCAGTGAGTTACAGAAGCATCAGAAGGAAAGGAGACAGTGCTGACTGTGTGTTTGGATGGAATGATCAGTCCTGGAGTCTGATCTGTGATTTAAATGGTCCTCGTTATGTCAGGCACAATAAAATAAAAACATCCATCTCCTCCTCCTCCTCTGTCTCTAACAGAGCAGCAGTGTATGTGGACTGTCCTGCTGGCACTCTGTCCTTCTACAGAGTCTCCTCTGACACTCTGATCCACCTCCACACCTTCAACACCACATTCACTCAAACTCTTTATCCTGGGTTTATGTTCTGGTCTCCTGGTTCCTCAGTGTCCCTGTGCTGAGTGGAGTGTAAAGAGTGTCTCCTGTTACAGAAACACTCTGACTGTTGAACAGATAGTTCAGTCTGTACATGTCTGTCTCTTTCACTCACAAACACGTTTTCAGATTCATGGATTCAATCAGTTGATGTTTGAAACTCTTCTAAATGATTCCTTGTAAACTTCTTCCTCTTCAGTCACAAACAAACAGGAAGTGATGTCACATGTGTTCCTGTCCACACAGCAGAATGAGTCTATTGCTGACAGTGATGTACAAACAGAGTGAGCATTTCTGAGGCCCAAAATAAACTGAGTAGTTCACTGAATGAACAATGGACTGTGAGCTCAGTTCCTTCATCATTAGTATGGATTATATATGTATATGTATTATATTAGTATCATATATATCAGGTGCTGCTGCTTTCAGTCATTGTGCAAATGTGCTGTTTGTAAGCTTGTAAAGCTGCAGTCAGCTGAGACTGAAGAAGTCACCTGATCAGTGAGCAAATGTTTCTGAAAACGTCCAGATGAACAGAATCAACCTTTTGGGATCAGCCAGCAATGCAGCATCATTGTTGTTCAGCTTCAGAGGTTTGCAGGAATGAACTGATGACCAGAAACAGCTGCAAAGTCCAAGAAAATACCAGCTGGAGTTCAGCTGCATTTGAAGAAGTCAAAGAAAAGTAAGGATGGCAAAGGGCGACGTTTCCTTCCAAAGAGCTGCAAACATGGTCGACGCCTCATTAGAAGAATCATCTGGACATTTGTGAGGAACTCTAACCAAGAAAGCAACGTCACACAGATCCAACGGACAGTTTCCATGACTGCAAGTGTTGAGTGGAAAAATGCTACGTTGCATTATTGCATCCTCTCACCACAGGAGGCGCTGTTGGCACCACTGATTGATGATCAGCTGTTCTCTGATGATCTGATTGATACTGTGAATAACGGGACTCACTGAACTCTGTGACACAGTGAAGATTACAGAGTTTAACTTCAACATCTGACTGACGTCACACAGACAGAAGGATGAACCAGTGAGGCACAGAACACAGTTACTGGAGATACTGGATCAGCTCCATGTGAACCTCTGATGGAGAAGCTGCTGAGCCAGAGAAACATCAGGACATGACAGCAGCTGCACTTATCTAACAACATGTAGCAGAGCTGATCTATGTTAGAGGATCTATCACAGCAGCTGAAGCCAAAGTCCAACACTGGATACCAGCTGAGCCTGTGCTGAGTGTAGTGTTACAGGAAAAGGGCAGAAACACTGGTAGCTCCCAGTGATGCTGACTGGGGCACAGAGCTGAATGATGCAGCATCAGGACACTGTTTCAGTCTGACTGACAGAGAAACCTGTAGCTGTATCTACATGTGAGGCAGAGGCCACACAAGCAGCTTTCTATGTTTCACAGTGACTGAGATCTTCAGTGGGGGTGGACATGCTCCTGTACAGACCTCTGAGGAGAACCAAGGTGCAGTCAAAGAGTCCAGTCTGTCCTCACAGATGTGAACATGTGCTTTCATCAGGTCTGCTGTCAGCTAGCAGGCTCACATCAGAATCACTGTTCCTGAAAAACACAGTCTGTGTGACATCATCAGTCAGCTGATGGTCCCAGATCTGAATGGTTTCTGTCTCTACTGAGGAAGTCAGAGAATATCACTGAGGTGTGGATCAGGTCTGAGTGAGCTGTGGAGGGACAGCTTTAAACAGTCCACAGGTCTCACGTCCTGCTCAGTCTGGTAGCAGATACCTCGTATTGTTCCAGATGTGCTGACATCAGCAGCAGCACAGCTGTGTGATACCATGAATCTCAGTTATTGATCCAACACACAGTAAATACAAAGATCAGGATTTCTGAGAGTAATCATTATGAGTCTGAACACATGATCACTGAATGTTAGTCTCCACAATAATAAGCTAACACAAGCAAACACAGCTTTCAGCTCTTATTTTGAAACTGGCTTATTTAGAGAGCTGTGATGTGAGCGTGCCTGGCTCTGAGGCACTTGGGTCAGCCTCTGTTGTTTAGAAGTGTTACAGACTGTGAATGACACAGACCTGTCAGTTTCCATGTTTGTCTGTAACACAGCTCAGGGGCTCCATGCTGAACGCATCCATCCAGTGTTATTGATCCAGGACTGATACCAGCATTGGGATCAATACTACAACACACAATCACATGTGTCCACGTGATGTGTTTGACCAGCTTTATTCATTAATGATCAATCAGCTTATTTACTGCATCTGAGTCCAGCTTCATTTAAATGATCCAACCATGAAAATGACATCAGTCCTACAGAAGCACTTCATGCTAACAGGAAGTCATTTATTAAGGTGGAATAACACAGAGACACAACCACTCACAGCTAACCTGACCCCACTAACTGCATGTGTTTGGACTGTGGGAGGAAGCCGGAGTACCGGAGAGGACGCACACAAACACGGGAGAACATGAAGCTCTGAAACAAAGATGGTGGATTTCACCTCAGGACCAGGCAGGGTTACGGGGGTCATGACCCCCCAATAATAGATCCAGCTACACTGAAACTGTCAATTTCATTTACTTTTACTGTTTTAAAGCTATCAGGCTGCTTTGTGGCTCACTCAATACTAAACTAAGATACTTTCAGTGTGAATCATTTGCAGGAACACAGGCAGGATTTAAAGTGCAGAACTTTACAGTCTCTGTCTCAAAGTTGGTCTGAACATGCTAACAGCTCTTTGTTTTTTTCAGTTTTCACTGGTTTGATGTAATGAAAGAAATTTTAAAGAAGCAGACGATTGTTGTTATTTTAGTTCTATAGTTTCATAAATCGTGGTGTGGATCTAAGTCAACATTCAGAATAAATAAGATAATCGTGTCTACACCCATCTGGACCAGCCGGCGAGCACTGTGAGGGTCATGTTTTTTGACTTTTCCAGTGCTTTCAACACCATCAGGCCGACCCTCCTGGGTGATAAGTTAGCAGCGATGCAGGTGGATGCTTCTCTGGTGTCCTGGATTGTTGATTACCTGACAGGAAGACCACAATATGTACGTCTCCCACAGTGTGTGTCTGACAAGGTGATTAGCAACACAGGGGCACCACAGGGGACTGTCCTCTCCCCCTTCCTCTTCACCCTCTACACCACAGACTTCAGCCACTGCACAGAGACCTGCCATCTTCAGAAGTTTTCTGATGACTCTGCGGTGGTTGGATGCATCAGCAGGGATGATGAGACAGAGTACCGGGCTGTGGTCGACTCCTTTGTCACGTGGTGTGAGCAGAATCATCTGCAGCTCAACGTGGCAAAGACCAAGGAACTGATCGTGGACTTCAGGACGACCAGGAAACACTTGACCCCTGTTTCAATCCAGGGGGTCAGTGTTGACATTGTGGAGGACTATAAATACCTTGGAGTACACATTGACAATAAACTGGACTGGGCTAAAAACACCACAGCACTTTACAGGAAGGGCCAGAGTCGTCTCTATTTTTTGAGGCGACTGAGGTCCTTCAACATCTGCCAGAAAATGCTGAGGATTTTCTATGAGTCTGTGGTGGCCAGTGCGATCCTCTATGCTGTTGCATGCTGGGGGAGCAGGCTGAGGGTCGCAGATGCCAACAGACTTAATAAACTGATCCGTAAGGCCAGCAATGTTGTGGGGATGGAGCTGGACTCCCTCAAGGTGGTGTCGGAGAGGCGGATGCTGTCCAAGATAAAGACAATGTTGGATAACACCTCCCACCCACTCCATGACATGCTGGTCAGTCACAGGAGCTCGTTCAGTGAGAGACTGAGATTACCGAAAAGCACCACTGAACGACACAGGAAATCATTCCTGCCTGTGGCCATCTCCCTGTACAACGCATCCACTTAACACACTGTTTGCTGCTACAGCTACACATGTTTCTTTTCCAACTATTTATTTATAAGTGACTTATGTATGTATGTATGTATATATATGTATATATTGTACTATTCTTAGTTAGCGTATTGTCTGTCTTGTCTTAATGTTGGTTTAAAATGGAGCACTGTAACAAAAAATAATTTCCCCCAGGGATCAATAAAGTATTCTGATTCTGATTCTGATAATACAGCACTTTGATGGTTGCCTTTGTATTTTCCCAGCAGTGCTCAGGTTGGTTCTCGGCTACATTTACATACAGATGTTAATGTGTTCAGCAGCTGGACTCATCTGAGGAAGGAACATTGGAAAGGTGCTCAGTGCACAACTGCATCACTAATTTTATGTAAGACCCTGTGTTTTATTGTATTTATATATTTGTAACATTTGACTCAAACACTTTTGGGAAGGATGAAAATGTTTTCAGGAGGAAGTTTTTCCTTCTGTCCGACTGCAGTACACACAACACTGCGTCTCCCCCCATTATCACACTTCCTCAGGCTGCTGATGAGCGCCCCCTGGTGTCAGTGTTGATGACGTCATGCACAGTGAAACATAAACGGTGTCTGTTAATAAAAAATCATGTGTCCATTTTCATGTTTGCATCATGTTTCTGTAAAATCATCAGCTGTTTCTGAACCTTCTTCATTGTTTGACTCATTTCAACAGCTGTGAGCTGTGATGGAGTCAGAGCAGCTTCATCACTGATGTTCAGGTGAAGCTGAACTTAATAAACTGTAGAAATGATCAGGATTCAGGCTGGATGTGTAAAACACTTCTGTGTGAGGTCGCAGTGCTTCATATGTGTGTGTGGGCTGAAGCACACACGTGTGAGTCCTCAGAGGTTTCACACACATCACTGCACACACTTATAATCCTAGTTTAAGCTTGTGGATCATATCGGACACATCAGCAGCTCTTTGGAGACAAAGATTTGAGATTTAAGATGAGTCATAGTCTTTCTATCCATGGTAGCTTCCACTGCTGAGGCTCGGGAAACATGAAGAGGATAATTAAGAGCAAGCATCAGCTCTGTCTCATCTAACTACACAGTATTATGATCATGCACTTATGTCTCAAACTAAGACACAATGAGACAAAATGAGTTCTGTGAGTCTTTAGATTATCAGTAAATTCTGGTGACAGTTTGACGCTCAGTGGAGCCATTTTTGGTTTGTGATGAGTGTTTTGTGAGCTTCTGTTTTGTGAATCGCTCTTTGTAATTTAGAAGATGGTGCAGAAATGTGCGCGCCCTTATCTGAGAGGACACGGAGAGAGTGTCGCAGACTCGAGGTGAGGAGATAAACCTCGGAGCTGGACGGCCTGCACGTTACCCATGTGCATCTTTTCAGTGACATCAAGTGAACCCATAATAAGCATTTCTATGTCTTAGACATCATGTCCATTTCTAATGAGAGATTATTTTTAAATGAGGGAAACCTGGTCTAACAACACGCTTACAACAGAGCTAAAGGTTCACCACAGTGAGACGGTGGGACTCTGATAAGAACTGAAACACTGTGTATGAACAGCTGAGACAAAACTATATATAAACACTCATTTATTCCAGTTTAGTTTACAATGATTTTAAAGTAATGTGGAACGATTCATGTTCATGAGCTGTTACAAACACAACTATTGATTTGTCTATATATGGTCGGACTACAAGGCTCGTGTTGAGGCTCTTGGAATAATGTGTGAATTACAGCAAGAAATGATGGTTTTCCATTTTACCAAAGTGGAATAAAATCACCACAGCAAAGAAATCATGTTATTGTCTGCAGCTAAAATATATGGTGAACATGGTTTTATAATAATGTGCAAACACAACCTCACTCTGCTCTATACGAGGAGCCAACCACAGCTGTCCGGGTCTTCATCCACCACCTCCACCATCTTTGCTCATCATCATTCACTTAATTGCTGATTGGTTTAAATCAAACTCCATTACAGGTTCAACTCCATTATATAACAGCATGTTGACTTTGGATCTGGTGTGCAGTGCCACCTTAAAAATGAGGAAACTAAGAGATTACAAAAAAAGAAGTGGAGGAGTTAAAGAGCTGCAGCAGATTAACAGTTTCTGACAGTCATGTGCTAGAAATAGGACGATTAGATGAGCTGAGGGATCCATCTACTGCTCAGTGAAGCCTCATCAGAAACAGTCTCAGTGGAAGGATGGCTCTATTGTTAAGGAAGGACACAGGCAGAAAGACTGGCGTCTGTCACACAGGAACTGGACTGAAAATCAGCTGCACATATTCATCAGTATGTGCAAACATATTATAGGTGTGGAATTCAGGACAGTACCATCAGAAGTTGATCCACTGTGCAAATGTCTGATTGGCAGTGGCTTCATTTTTCACTATGAACAAACTGCTAATGCAGCATCACAGGACGTCAGCCATGGATTGGCCTCCCCAGACCTCAACATTACTGAAACATCTTAACAGAGGATGGAAACAAAGGGAACCAACATCCAAGAAAAGAGCTGCTGCTGAAAACTTCCTCACAGAAAACACAAACAAGCTTGACTAAGAGACTCCAGGCTGTGCTGAATTATAAAGGTGGACTGACCTCCAGGGTCCTTAGTATCATATAAGCTCAGTTTGTGTCTTATATACTTTCCATTTATATAACAAAATATATAGAAAGGAGGGTGGTTTAAGATGTGTGTAGAGTTTTATTCATTATCTTTAGACAAACAAAGAAAGCACCATCCATTCGTCTCCAGTCTGTATGAAAAACAGGGGAAAGGTCAAATTAAAACTTTGAAATTCCTTTCACAATAAATCCATAAATAAACAAAATAAATCACAGAAAAGTGTTTAAACCCACTTTTCCATGAAGCTGTCAATAGGAAATGTTCCAGTAAACATGTCTGTGTTTCTGCTGTTTTCCTTTCATGCGTCCACAGCTGACAGGTAACCCTATTGGAGTCGCCATAGTGACGGGTGGCGTCTCAGCTTCAGCGTGTTGATGGGCACAGCCATGGTTACCACAGCTGGAGTTGGTATACGGCGAGCTGTGAGAGGACAGAGATGGAGAACGCACATTTAACTCTTTAACAGGAGATACGTTACGACTAACAGACGACTGCTGTCTACATGATGTCTTTGCAGCCCTTATGCTACATGTTACACAACTTTTCTTCATGCCAACAAGACTGAGGTGCCACATAGTCGACACACACAGCTGATTATGATGCATGTGTTACTATTGCTATGTTCACATCATCTGCTTGGCTTTATCACTGAAAGCCTGGAGATCCTCTGACGTGTGCATGGCTGATGTGAAGTATGATTAGTCCTACATGACATCAACAACAGAGGCAATGAAAGCTTTGTTGTTAACAGGTTGTAGGTAAAGTCAAATGTCTACTTCTACACTTGTGTTGGGTAAAGTTCTTCTCACTGCAGCAGATTTATATCTGTGCTTTCACAGGGCGTGATGTGGAGCTCAGCGCTGAGGTGCAGGTCTCCTTGGAGACGGCATCCTGGCTGAAATATTATCATGCTTCCAAAACATTTCAGCTTTTATTTTGAAAGAAACAAGACTTGAAAACGAATCCCCTTCTTCCTCTTTGTCTTTGTTCTTCAGAGGAGTGTCACCTGGACAAACTCAGGGCTGTTCTAGAGCCTTTCTTATTATTTGACTCCATAGAAATAAAACTGAATGGAATCAAACAAAAACTCCCAAACAGCTAAAACACTTTGCTTTATTCTCTTTTTTAACAAATACGTTGAAGTCCATCCACAACAACACAGCTGAGATCTCCTTTGTAATCAAGTGTTTACATCCTTTGTACAGATCTGCATACAAAACAATCATTTACGTCCCACAGAAGTCTAGTTACACGTAACTATACAAGAACTGGTGAATAACAGAAACATAAGACACATGATCACAGGTGATAACAAAAAGAGAAAGAATTCATGTGTTAGTGATGTTTTTCAGCCCTGATGGCTCATGTTGGAGAAACAAGCTGAGGTACGTGGAAAGTTCACACACACAAGTGGGCGTGAGCGCACACACACAGAGAGAAACACAACTGAAGCATCTGTTTGCTGTTTCTGCTTTCATCATCTCTGCTGCTGTGTCAGGCTGGGGTCTCTCAGTGACGTGGTTGAGGTGAAGTATGACGAGTATCCCTGATTCAGTCCATCGAGACAAAGGGCAAAGAAAGCTGTTGTTAACAAACTCTATGGTGATGTGGCATTTAGCTCTGACTCTACGCTCTGCTGAATCCTTTGAACCTGCTGATCAGTAAAGCTCTACGTGCTGCAGCAGATTGACCTCATCTGTGTTCACAGGTGTGGACCTCAGCGCTGAGGTGCAGGAGACTTTCATTCAGTTCTCCCTGCAAACAGCATCCAGCCTGGAAATACTGTCATCTTTCCCACAAATGGTGCTCTTATCTCAGAGAAGAAGTCTGATGTAAATAACTGCAATCAACAGTGATGTTCTGCACAGATCACTTTTCCATTTTGCTCTCTAGATGAGTCCCAGCTGCCTGACCTTGTGTCCAGGTGATCGTCTCACTGAGGAGCTTTTGTTCTGAAAATCTCACGTCCATCACCTGTTTCCTTTTTACTATCTCTGCTCTTTCTTTATTCACAATGCTCATAATATCACACAATTATATTCATCACCTGCATGTTTTTATCCAGCTGCTGTTAGAACCAAACAAATAAAAAGGATGAAAAGCCTGAAATCCTTTGATTTATTACATTTGAAACAAATATGAGAGCATCCCTAACAGCACAGCTGAGACCTTTGTTTTAATCAAGCCTTTGTATCGACACACTTGTAAAGATTCATATACAAAACATAATAGAATAAATCAATATAAAATACACATAATCACAAAAATGCAGCCATGTTGTGAGTTTGCATCTAAAACATGCATGTTTCCCTTTGTACAGGCAGATTTACAGCAGACAAAGCAACACGCTGATCGACTTTGACCGCTGCAAAAACAAAATACCCACCAAGTCTGAAGTCGATCAGAGGAACTGTTGACAGACTGACAGACATACAGATGCTTGATTCATTAGTGCGATTAAATGTTCTTCTTTAGCAGCATCACTTCATGTGTTTGTGTTCCAGGAATAAAGGTCTGTTTAAACTGGACGTCTCCTCAGCATCACTCGTGCTGTCATGGTTTCAAAGCTGTGCAGAAAGAATCTGAGGGATGATACAGAGGTGACCAAAGTTACAAACATCCAGCTGTGCTGCAAATGTTTGCAGAGCTCCAAACTCTTTGGCTTTCTGCAGAGCAAGTATGGAAGAAGCACCTGAGCTAACTTCAGTTTAGACGATATGAGGAAAAATGTTGCTTCCCAAAGTTTCCTACAAGTATCCAGTTTATATTTAGAGAAGCGAAGGCTCTTTATCCTGACAACTACTCCCTGGTGGATCCCTGTCCTGTGACAGCAGCAAAGACTGTGTATCAGTATCATCAAAGCCACTTCAATAACCAGTGTTTAAAGCTCTCTAGCAGATGGACTTCAGTGGCAGCAGCCTCTGTCTGCTGTGTACAGAAGGTTCTCTGATGAAGCACACAGCAGATGCTGCACTACAACAGCAGCAGCAGCTCAGCTTCAGTTTGGTTCGACGCCCTTTTTGACCTGTGAAACAGCAGAAAATGAAACATTTCAACACCCGTTTGTTAGCGTGAGCTATTCTGCTGTTTTTCATCATTTCACAGGTGAAATAAAATCACATTTACTTCCTGTAGGAGTGATCGTGTCCAGCCTGACTGAGACCATGTGCTCCATCCTGCACAGGTAATAAACCTCTGACATGAAGGGCTGTCAAGTAGTTTTAGACAAATGGGGGTAAAAGAGACGTTAAAAGCTTAAAGAGAAACTACATTTTCTAAGAACTGTCTGACGTTCACCTCTCACACAGTGGATACGATTCTGCCGCTGCAGGAATAATCTTTGTGGTTATGAAACTGTCCGTGTGTTTGCAGAAAATGTCACATGTTCAAAGCCATCCCAGCACCTGGGGTTTGTATAAGTGCAGCTGTTGGTGGGGAGATAGTCTCACTCTTCTATATAAAGAGTCAGCAGGCAGCAGATCTTCATCTGTGATCTCCTCCATCATCACGTCTTCACTCTTCAGCAGCTATGGCTTCACTTCGTGCCCTTCTGGGAGTGGTGCTGTGCTCCTCATGGTTTCTGCTTCTGCCTCAGGCCGACTTTGATTTACAGAGTCATCCATAATATTTTTTATTTTTTATTTTACTGCCCATCTATTTTCATACAAATGTCTCCGTCTTATGGAAAAGGGGTGGAGCTTATCCAACGAGGACAGGCAGGGCCCCCCCAGACAGTTTAGCAGTCTATACAGGAGGCTGACCTTTGCAACATGTACTTCTATAATGACTTCACCATTTAGGTTATTTGGTTATGTTTCACCCTGGATTTTGTGTGATAATATTTATTTTGTCCACTGATTTAAAAACAACAAACTATATGAATATAAAACAGAGTGAACAACAAAACATCAGCTTTGGAAACTTTGATGTAAAATTCTGCAGTTGTTTTCTCAGATATAGCATAAATCAAACTAACATACATCAGTGTGTTATTAATGTGCACACACACACACACACACACACACACACACACACACACACACACACCCACACACACACACACACACACACACACACACACACACACGTGTTACAATAAACAGCTCTTATGCTTCTGTATGATTCTCAGTGCTTTCCATTTGCGTGTCCACAGGTTGCTGTAAGTGGTGCTTGACTGCAGTTTGCTCTCATTTCAAGTGGTTTGCTGTCACAAAGCCAACAGGAAGTCCGGCCATGGTTGAGCCAACTGAAGATGGGTTGAAGGTGGCGTCCTCGTTTCCTCTGTGAGTGCGAGAGGACAGACAAAGCAAACACCGTTTGGACAGCATTAAAATATTTACACTGATGATTAATGTTGTGTCTTTGCACCTGTAGCGATACATGTTGGAAAATGGAGACTTTAGCCACCAAGACTGACGTGCCTGGAAACTTCCCTGTGAGTACGCCCACAAAGACAGGAAACAGTTTAGCCACCGCGGTTAATCCTCCATCATCATCATCCAGTATTTTTCACATCTTTTCTTCTGCTGTTTCCCTTGTTGTCAGTCACGGGGTTTGTGACTGAAATGCGTGTGGTCGACGGGAAGCCTGACGAGTACGGCCTGAATCATTCCATCAACACCGGACGGAGTGAAACCTTTGTTGAAAACAGATTATATGGTAACGTTGCATTTAGCTTCAGTAAACTGTGAAGTTACAGCAGCAGATTTACATCACGTGGCTTCACAGGAAGTAGTCTGGACCTCAGCGCTGAGGTTCAAGCAGCTCTGCTTGCAGACGGCATCCTTCCTGAAAATGTTCTTCATCTTCCTAAAACCAGAACTTTTACATTGGTGCTGAAGTTCTATATAAAAACAGCCTGAAATACAAAGTGATGTTGTGCACTGATTACCTCACACTTTCCATGTTTCCTTCTACAGAGGAGTGTCCGCCTGAGTGTTTTGTCTGATCTGTTGTTGATCGTCTCATTGACACTGCATGCAGATCTGACACCAGGGCTGGACTGGGACAAAAAATGGTCCCGGGCATTTTGACTGGAGACCGGCCCCCCAGGTATTAAAGGAAAAACCATGAAGCCTTTGAATAGAGGTGAGACATGATCATTGCTGATTACTGATGACAGATTTAGATATGTTTTCATAAACCTTTCATTTGCCACATCAATAAACAGCACGGCAGGGCAAAATATGTTTTCTAACATGGCAACCTTTAAAAAGTGAAAGGAGACAGAAAGACAGGTGAGAAAGAATCAAACTGACTTTTTGATGCATTTTACACACAGTACTGGTGCAGTATCTAGAAAATGTGGGAAACACTGGCATCATATGCAGTACTTACTTCTGAAGAAATTATGATGGGACCCTAAAAAATGACTATGTACAATAATGGATTTCTATACATTTTACATCAGATGGAAACGTTTGTTGTAAGATTCAGATAATTATTTATTAAAAGTGAGACATTTTAAATGAGAACAAGAAAGAAAAGTATTTCTTTGTGCCCCCCTCTCCCTGTTAATGCCCTACCTGCCCCCCTGGCAACACTTTGCTAGACCCGCCCCTGCACAGTTACCAGCTGTCAGCTACACAAAAAGGATCCTGGTGTTATTTGTCTCTCAGAAACAGTTCATAACTTCAACTCATTTTTGTTTTGTCATGTTTTGTTCTTTACATTGTCTTTCTTCTATATAATTGTTGAACATTTAATAAATATGTCTACAAAAAGATTTTAAAAATCAGACATTTCACACAGACACCCAAATGATTTCTGACTGATGAAGGGGGCTGAAGGTGCCCTGCTCTTGCCCAGCTTCTGCTGCTCTCTCCCTGCTCACTGTCAGCAGCTGGCAGCCTCGGTCCTGCCTGAGACTCTTCATCTATCAGTGCCAAAGAATATGGGAAATAGCAACGCACAACATGCACATTACAAAACAAGCACATGAATCAGCATTACATTCATTAGTGAAGTGCTGACGTTCGTTCCTAAACTTTGGGCCTTAATTAACATCACTGTGAACTAATGTTTGCTTTGCTTCTTAACCAGTGAAGCAGCGAGGGGCTTTCTGAGGTTCCTGCTCGTAAATGCCCAAAATGAGTCGAGTATTTCTCTGCAACTACAAACTCTGTTTTCATCAGAGGTGTAAATATTACAGCACTGTGTCAGAGTCACTGAGGCTGGAACACAGAAAAAGGAAGTAGATGTATTTATTTTTAGACTTTATTGCCTGGAACCACTTTAAAAATACGCTTTGGGTCACAATTAAGTGCAGAAAACCAGGAATCCACATATGAACATTATCTGTGCAGAGATTTATGCTTCTGAAGGTAAACAGTGAAAACTTGCAGCACTAAATGCACAGATAGCCAGGCGTTTCACATTTTGGGACCATCTGCCAGTTTTCATTTCTTAGGTATTGAAGAGCAGAAATGATTGAATTTTATTTACATGCTTAAAAATGTTTGCTTTTGAATATTATTTGAAGAATTACCCACACACTCAGGCACTGTGGGCCTGTTTCCCTTTGCACAACCGAGTGTTGGAAACAGGCCTTTTCTCTTTAAACTCTGAGGGGCTGTAACTTTGGCTTATATTGGCAGATTTGCATGATTGACCCTCTTTTTAAAATAGTTTTAGCCAAGAGAATCAAGCTAACATCACTGTTTTTACGTCAGCTCACGTCACACGAGCTGTTTCAAGAAAAGTCCTCCTGTCACACAGCAATGCCTACATGAATCACACCACTCTGCTTAAATAATAATAATAATGTTTAGTGAAGCAGGTGAAGCAAAGGGCTGCTTTTAATAGGCTGGGAGACCCAGGTGTGCTGCTTTAGCTGCTGAGCCTCTCATGCTAGCCTCCATCTATAAGCTGGGATCACAGGAGCACTGCAGTCCTGACTAGATCAAGGATTGTTATTCATGCAGGTGACAAAAGTTTACATTCACAGAGTCATAGGATTGAGCCTGGTTTGAAAAGCAGCTGTTTAATGCAGCTGCTTAGAGTTCACACACAGTAGAAGAATCAGACTTGAGTCACATTTCAAACACTGGAAAAATACTCAGCAAGTAACAATGAAAACAGCACAGACTCAGTATATCCTGTTCAGTCCTGTGTTTGATATGAATGTGCTGTTCAGAGAGGATCTCATGTCCTCTTTTACAAAGCCTTTGTTTCATGATGTTTGTGTATAAATGAATGTAGGTGTGTTTCTAAGTGTGAAGGAGCCCTGGGAGAAAAGACTGAAGCTTGTGCCAAAGAACAAACAGGAAAGAAAGATCAGCATTAATGAAGACGAGCACAGAAGGAGCCCAAGCACGTGTTGCTTTTTCAGATTTCTCTAAAAGTGTGTGTTCATTTGTTCCATCCTTCACAACAAACAACAGCTGACAGACACACATGCACTCTGTGTCACTTCACAGGGGCTGATGAAAGTGGACACAGTAAAGGGAGAGCTGGACCTGCTCTACACATCCTGCACTCTGTTAACAGACTTTATTCTGCAGCATCAACAGATAAAAATATATGAAGATATAGAAACGTTTAACATTGTGACTGTTCACATTAGTGAAGCTGTTACTTTGCTGCCAGGTGGGAAAAGAAGCCTAAAGCTGAGTCTGATTAAACATCTGCTGCACCAGAGAGTTTCATGGCCCTGCTTTATCCTGTGCTTGCTGACCACCTCGTCCTGAAACCTCTTCATCATCCTCACAGTGTGTGAAGAAAGAGGGAAGCAGGTGGAAACCATCTGTGCTGCTGTGTTCACTTGTGTATGTGCGTCTATGGTCATATCTAATGTGTACCTACAGACAAACACAAACACAAACACCTGGCATTGCACAAGAGTCTCTATGGAGCAACCTGCAGATGTCAGAGATGTGATTAGAGGGTAAAGTGGACTAGTGAGAGCATCTATGTTGTTGTTGTCTGCTGGGGGACAGCATCAGCTCCAGAGATGCATCAGGATCAGCAAACTAATCTGCAAGGCTGCAAGTGTCACTGAAGGAGTTTGAGTCAGTGAGGGACTCAAACTCACACAGCTGGTCAAGAAGGCTCAGCAGCTGCTGTATTTCCTGAGGAGGCTGAGGAAATTTGGTATGTTGGCCAAGATCCTCAGCAGGTTCTACAGCTGCACTGTGGAGAGCAGCCTGACAGCTGCATCACTGCATGGTACGGCAGCACTACTGCAAACCGCAAACGCCTGCAGAGAGTGATAACAACTGTGGAGAAGATCATCAGGACCCCGCTGCCCTCTCTGCAGAGCAGCTACCATCACAGAGTCCAGAGGAGAGACACACCTCTGCCCTCGAGACGAAGGTTCAGAAGTGTGAAATGTAGAACATCCAGACTCAACAACTCCATCTTCCCCACTGCTATCAGACTCCTGAACAGCTGACCGACCTCAAACTGCAGTTTGCACATCAGGTCACTTTGCACACTAAGTTCATTTTGCACATTAAACTCCATGTACATCCATGTACATCGACATCTGCAGACCACAAGTGTCTTCAGTTACTTATTTGTACTTATTTGCAGTTATTTATCTTTTTATTTTATTTTTTTAAGTTATTTTTTATCCTTATTTTATCTTTTTATTTATTCTTATCTTGTTCTTTTAACCATTATCTAACTTGGCATTGTGCACGGTGTGTTTAGATTCAGTTTAAATTCAGGGACATGGAGCCCCTGTTGATCCTCTACCTAATCACACGAGCCACGGTGTGAGAACGGGTGTGGGTCTCAATCAGCCAAGGTTTTGGGTGAACCCATTGTGAGATCTAGCCCCACCCCATCATGTGATTTCCTGTGATCAAATGTCCCAGGATGTAAGTGGCCGTTAAGACGTCCATGTCCCTCTTCAAGCAACTTAAAGAAGTCCAGACGCTTTTCTTTCCAAGCTCCTTCGACAACATCATTCATAGAACAGCTTCCAGCTTCTTTTGCTCGGCTACAGTTTGGATGGATTTGCATTTAAAGATGCAACAAGACTAAAATGGTTAGGGTCAGGAGGTCAAAGGTCAGAGCTCCTGTGGGTCTGAGGGCGGCCTCACGCTGGAGAAGGATGAAGGAGTCTGACCTGAGCCAGTGTTTGACATGAACACATCAGCACTGCTGTCAGTGAGCCTAACGACAGCCGTTAGCATCATTTCAGTGTTTCAGTCATAAAAACACTTCCTGTCTCTGTGGTGGTTACAGTGACATCATGCAGTTTGTGCTTTGACCTCCAGAGGGCGACAAATCAGCACAGACAGAGAGCTCCATTCAAACTTTGCTGCCATCAGGAATAATTCTTCAAATATAATCATCAGTGTTTGAGCAGCTATGATATCAGGGACAATCTAGACATGTGTGACAATACTGAACATGTCACATGACACACCTCAAACATCATGTGATCCACTCTCAGTCTGCACTTTCATTCATGACTTCAACAGGTTGAAATGAGCTTTGAAGAAACATTCAGTGAAATAAATCTTTCATGGATTCATGTGAGCAGCAGATGAACTTTGTACCAACAACATCTTCAATAACAGAGTCTGAATGAAGCTCAGGTGTTGATGCTGCTCACTGATTGGACGCTTGGTTTCAGCTCTGCTCTCAGTCTTTACTGCACAGGTGAAGGTAGAAAGTGTGACTGGATCTATAGACTGGAAACAGAGAAACATGCTGAACATTTGAAGCTTTGCAGCAGAAATGTTCATGTTACAAATACAGCAGAGCTGATCTGGGATCAGTGTGTTCACACCTGCAGCTACAACAAGGTTTCATGTCTCCACACGTCAGCATGTGAACTTTACTCTGACTCAGTCTGAGCAGTCAGACGGCATATTTTTAAAGTTAACACATCAGCACACACAGAGCTGAGCCCCTCCCACCTGTGCTGAGTTTCAGGTGGAGCCCCGCCTCCTTCCAGGAAGCAGCTCACCTGTGTGTCCGTGTTTAGTGTCCAGGTGTGGAGTGGAGCTTGTTGTTGGTGTGAAGAAACTGTAAGTTTGCTTTGTTTCCTCCTTTAACAGTTTGTCTTTAGGAACTTTACTGTTTGTTCAGCTCGTGTTTGATTTCTTCACACAACAAACTGTGTGTGTTTGTATTTCCGGTCTCTCCATTAAAGTCAGTGTGTAATGTTTCCTGGCTAACATCAGCTGTGTGCAGCTTAGTTCAGCACAAATCTGCCGCTCCATAGTTCACGGTAACGGACTCACAGCTGGACCAACGAGGCCGAGTGTGTCCGCCACTCTGAGCTACGTTCGTGTTTGTGTACTTGTAGTTTGTACTTTGAGTTCACTCAGAGCCCACAGAGGACGCAGCGTACGTGATGACGTCACAGCCCTTTACCTCCTTTACTGTCACTGTGATTAATATTTACACACGAGACACCTGCAGAGCTCTGACGCTAAGCTAGCACACAGCATGCTAACGCTAAGCTAACGCTAAGCTAACACTAAGCTAGTCAAGAACCCAGAGTGAGTTAAAGCTGAGTAAACACTGACCCCAGACCAGCACCGTGATAAAGTGAGCTGCTGCTGCTGAACTTGAACAGGTAACAAAGTGATGAGCAGTCAGGCTGCAGGTTTCTACCTGTTCATGTTTCTACAGTAGAATCACTTTGAAGTGTCTTTGTGCTGTTTCATCTTTGATTTGTGTTCATAAACTAGAGCTGGGCGATAGAACGATAACGATATGTATCGCGATATAACTTTTACTCGATAGAGAAATTAAGCTATCGCGATAGACCTCGCCGCTCTTGTCCTCAAAAAAAAAAAAAAAAAAAAAGGTCAGCCAATCCAAATTAAGTAGCGCAGAGCCGAACCAATCACAGCCGCAGCGTCACGTCACGTGACTTGTTACGTACAGCACAAGTGCCAAGCCGCACGTGTGTTTGTTTGGGAAGCAGCCAGCGCATAATGGAGGAAATGAGTGTGCCGACTAGAAAAATCAACCGAGCGTGACCGAAGAGAAAACAGATGATGGTTCCAATACCGGAGAGATTGTCGAACGGAAGAGCCATAGAAGTTCCGTAGTGTGAAGGTATTTCGGCTATTTCAAGTCTGACAAAAACAGAGTAGCGTGCACTGTAAATTGTGCCGAAAGCAAGTCTGGAAATACAATAAACTGGTGCATGCGTCACACTGTGCGCCACGTTATTGTTTTGGTGAAATGAATTTCTACAATACTGTTAATTCTACTCTCTGCAGTGTTTAAATGCTTACATATACACACAGTTACTGTCCGTCCACACATACGACTCGGTTCTGCTTCTATGCCCCAGCTTTGTTTACTTTTTCCCACCGAGGCTTCTAGACTTCTGATTGGCCAACATTTCTGCACGGTTAGGAATCTAGCGCCACCTGCTGCTTTGGCATGTTCATAGCAGCGTTTTCCTTCATTTCTGCCTTTATGTGTGGACGGGATTATTTTTTAAAACGAAAACGGAAAATCTCCGTTTTCAAAAATACCCGTGTACGTGTGGACGTAGCCTCAGTCTCTGACTGGAAGCGCTAATTCGTCATTCGGCTTTTGTCAGACTAAAGTAACTGTTAAAACTGTTTGAAAAGCTCAGCTATACAACAAGGAGAGATTGAGAATTTCCTTTTAGTTCTCAGTTTATTTGATATTGACAAAAGTTAGTCAGTTTTGTCTGTTCTTCTGTAAAACAAACTAAGATTTATTTTTAGAATTAATATTTTGTTTCTAAGTGGAATTGACAATTTAGTCTGTTTTGTTTGTTCTATTTTGAAACTTAAACGCTTTAGTGGCTGCCTTTTGTGTAGTTTGCAATATTTGCCTTTATTTATCTGAAAAAGTCTCATGTTCCTTAAGTACATCTACCCTGTTGAACTTATTATGGGAAATAAATATTTAAATCAAAACAAGCTGCTGATTATTTCACATTTTACTTGTGAGCAACGGCACATTTAAATCTTACAAATATAGTTATTTGGCTTATATCGTGATAGATATCGTTATCGCCTGAAATGAAAAAAACATCGTGATATGAAAAAATCTCATATCGCCCAGCTCTACTTTAAAGGTGATCGTTTAGGACTTCAGCAATAATACAGACAGCAATGTAGTTAGCAGTAAAACAGCTTTATTGGGAATTAACTTAAAAAACAAACAAACATCTGTCTCCTATTTTCTGTCACACAGGAAAGAAGCATCAATATCTGATGAGAAGACTTATTTATTTCTTTTTGGGGTTTTTTCAACAGGAGAAGAATATCTAACAAGTTGATTTGTTCACATCTTAATTTTTAAGTGACATGTGCATTTTGAGTTTATACACTCTTTATATAAGGCAACAGTTTCCTTTTGCAGTATTTTTGTGTGGAGTGTTTTTCTATTTCTTAACAAAAAGGGAACAAAGGTGTTTAAGTTCACCTAGGATGATTTGTCTTAACTTTCACATGGTCTTACTGAGGTGATGTGAATTGAAACATGCATTTTTTTTTGGCGGTGAGGGAGGGATGTGCTGGAAAAGTTTGAAAAGGGACCTTGAAAGTGCTTAAGAAGTGCTTGAATTTGACCCTGAAAAAGGCATATGAACCCTGATCATTATCATTAGCCTGTGTAAGTCCTGAGTGTCCTCCAGTTCAGTGTCTTTGTCAGTCCCACATGTGTCGTTTCTGTTCAGCTGGTCTTCCAGTCAGTCATCCATCTCAGACTCTGTCATTCTGTCATAAACACCAGCCTTCACCACCTGTGAGTCCTGCGTTTGGGTCCTCTCTTCTCCACATCCACACTGCGATGCTGTGACATATACAGTACATAAAATCAAAATTCACGTTTTATGCAACTAAAGTGTTTCATTATGTAGGCTACAGAACATAATTCAGTTATAGACGATATATGAAACATGTATACTTACTGCATTTGAATCATTTAAACCATATGTGATATAAACACCTGCACGTGTGTTTGAAAAAACAAACGCTTTGATTTTGACACCCCAAGAAAATCTTCCTAGATCTGCACGTGTTCAGAGTAAGAGCCGAATAAACAGCAGCAGAAGCTGATTGATGAACAGCTGAATGACATATCAGCTGTAGCTGCAGCATCTGCACAGAGTTTGATTGGCTAACGCTGATTTGTTTGTTTTTTTAAACAGGACAGCAGAGAGAGAGAGGAGGAGATGAAGAGTGCAGCAGATTGATGAGACAGTGAAGAAGAGGTGAGCATCTGACAGAGCAGAGCCAGTTTAAAGGAGCCTCACAAGCTCACACATGACAGCTTCATCAACATGGAGCTCTGAGTGTTTATTAAAGGATCATTGGACGCTCTGACACAGCTGACTGCAGCCTTTAGCTGTGAGCACACAGTGTCTCACATTTACATTCACTTCCCTGTCAAACTCAATAACTTTAAACAGCTGCTGTTATCAGGTGAAGATAGCAAAGCTTTCAGGGCTGAGCCCCAGTGTTTCAGGATAATGGCCCCAGAGACCACAGTCACATATGTGGGGAAGGATTTTAAGTTTAAAACTTCCTTTAAGCACTAACAGCAGAGACGCACAAAGTCGCAGACAGGGAACAAAGTATTTTAGGTTTGTATTGTCAGATTATTTAATCATTATACTGAACAAATATGTGAAAAAGTAAAAACCTCTATTATGATGAGGTTATCACTACATTCACATGTCGTCGATGTGTTCTTTCACACAGATCAGTTTCAGTGTGTGTGGCCCGTACACTAAACCATGACACAAATTCATATGATGTGACACCCAGACTGTGTTCACTGTTTCTTTTGGTAAAATCATCTTCTCGTGTTTTTATGGAAAGATGATGGAAGAACCTAAAGAACAGCCAGCCAAAGCAGCTCCATCAGCAGGTAGGAGATCAGTGCTTTGTATGATGAGACGTATGGATGTATAGACTTCAGGCAGATTCTTTTTTTGTAACTGTGATAAGTACATAAAATTCACGAGTTGTAACCTGTCCTAATCTTTGCCTTAATCTTTCTGTGGGACATTAATATAACATGAGAACTTCCAGTCTAAGGAGTTTGGCAGAGAAACAACTGGACCTTTTTGTACTTTGAACCCACATATGAGGTTAAAACGATGCCACCTTAAAATGAAACTGAAGAAATATTGAAACTGAAACAAATGTATTGAAAGTGAAATGATAGTGAAAAAACATAAATATAGAAATTTAAAGAAAAACTCACTGTTCATGTGGTTTTCACACTTACATCGTTTTTTTCCACGTACAGTTATTTTTTCAGCTTCAATTAGTTGGCACTGCTTCGGCATCTGAGGGTGCGCTTGAAGGGCGGGGCTTCAGAGCCACATATATGAGCCACATATGTTTGCGCACATTATATTGCTGACCAGTGACTGTAGAAATCATGGACGACCTAATATCTGCAGCAGCCGCAGTCATGAAGAAACTTGCGTATCTCTGAACGGCACATAGAGCGGGGACGCTGAGAGGAGGTCCAGCGTTTACCGACTGTTTCAAACTGACAGACTCAGGTGTTCTTCAGTGTCTGCCTGACAGAAGGACCTGAGAGCCGCCACAATATTTTTGGTAAGTGAAAGGTGTTTGTAAGCTAATCTGTAGCTAACATCCTTAGCTAGCTAGCTAAGATGGGCACTCGGCTATCGGCAAAACTTGTTTTGTAAAGTTTGTTTAGCTAACCCGTGCAGGTGAACGAAATGAGCAGAAACGCACCGGGCTGCTCAGTCAGTAACTAACCACAGTTACTGTACTTTTATTATGAGTATTACACTGTAAGAGCAACAGGCTGCACTCTGCTGCAGCTCCTGTGCAGAGCTGATTATTCAATATGTGCAAACAGCAGCATGTTTTCACTCTTTTGCCACATCTGTAAGGATATTAACACATATTTTAAAAAAGGCTTGCACTTCAGTAACCCCTCATTAATCATTAATTACAGATTAAATAGCAAAGCCTAATATTTATGTACTCAAACCAAATACTTCTGCTTGGCAGCTTAAGTTAAAATGTGTGTTTCATTTTTCCTCGGATTACATTTTTAGCACTGACTCTGTGTATTGTTTTTACTAAGTTTGTTTCAAATATTCAGGTTAAATAAAACAGTCTGAATCATTCTTATTGAGGTAAGTTCACAAAGTTACATGTGCAGTACAGCTTACATCCTTTGAGAGGGAAAAAAGCATTAATATTTGTTATGATACCTCTGTATGTTGGTGACCACGGTGCAGCAGCAGACTGAACCAGGACTGAAACCTGCTCCGTCTGCTCATGTATGCAGATTCACATTCACAAAGCACCAACAACTCAAAGGTTAACATTATATTGGAAAATCTGTTGGTATATACGGCTTTAAGAAATAAACAGCTCGTATGTGAGCAGAGCTGAAGAACTAAAGAAATGTAAGAGAAGAACTTCAGATCCTGGGTGTGTGAGGACAGAAGGATCAGCTCTATTTCAGATTTGAGATAAACTTTATATTTCAGTTTGTGATGGTTCTGTTCTCTTTGTGATTACAGGAGCTGCCCTCAGATTCAGACCTCAACACCACCCAGTGACAGCAGACAGATCATCCAACATGTTCACATGTTAACTGCAGAATGAACTGATGCAAACAGTACAAAGGTTAAAGCACCACATGTGCTGTAGTGAAAGCTGCAGCTGTTTTATTGATAAAAACAAAGTCAAAAGGATTAATCACCCATGTATCATATGAATGTTGGGTTTTTCTCTGTATCTGTTATTGTACGATCTACTGTACAATATAAAGCACCTTCAGGTGACTGTTGTTGTGATTTGGCGCTATATGAATAAAATTGAATTAAATTGAAATGTAACTGTGTCACTATATATCAGCATTAACAGGACCTCAGCTTGGTGTTTCACAAAGCTGCTGATCTCAGACCTGCACAGCTTCCGTTTTAAACACTGAATGTACTCAGCTGCATGAAGAGCACGTTTGAGTTTCTCTGACACAATTAAATAAAAACTGATGAAGGTCAAAGGTCGTCACTTGTATGTCGAACTACAGACTTGTCATCTGGAATTCTTTCACAGTTTGCAAATTTGCAAATAGTGTGTTATTTACCATTAAGTGATTCAGAGTCATTCATACCAGAGTAACCAGAGAGGATAATATATTTTTAAATATATAACTATCCACAGGACTGAATATAATATCTCTAAGTAAAAGTCCAGAGACTCTGAGGATTATCCAAGTATTTATAACATTACACAAAGCAAAGTTCTCCATCACACAACGCTCAAAAAGAGATTTCTAAGCCGAGTATGCATCATTCTCGGACTCCTCTCATACTGCCAATAAACTCTTGACTAAAACCAGCAGGTTTAGGAACAGCTTCTTCCCCACAGCTGTCACCCTACTGAACTCAGTCCCCGCTGAGCCTTTCCATCCACTCACCTAACCCTTCTACACTCCTCCTCCCAGTGACCATGATCCTTTCATTATCAACATTCACCACGTTGGTTACTGCTGTAGTTTTAGGACACTGACATGGTGTAGTCTCTGTTATAGTGCCTACACTGTTATAGTCTGTTCAGAGAGCTACGCTTCCACTACTGTAGATATTTTCATAGCACTCTGTAGATCTGTTTACCTCACAGTGCTTCATCTTTATATATGTATATTTGTTCATAGTATACCTGTATACTTGCCCGTCTGCAGAGGTGGGTAGTAACGAGTTACATTTACTCCGTTATATTTACTTGAGTAAGTTTTTGGAAAAAAAATTTACTTTTAAAGTACCCTTTTTGCACGATACTTTTTACTTTTACTTGAGTACATTTGTGAAGAAGAAACGGTACTTTTACTCTGCTACATTTCCAAAATTTGACTCGTTACTTTTTAAAAAATAATTAGTTTAACACATTAGATAACATGCCGCCAGTGGAGTTTCCGGTAACTTTTTTACCAATCAGATGTGGCCATGCAGTCACATGACCAGCTTGAAACTGTGGCGGGCAGAGCGGCCCAAGCGTTTCAAAGTAGCGGACACACGGAAAGAAGACACACATGAAAACATGGCAAAGCCAGTTGTCTACGCTAGAGCTGAAGAGGATGAACAGCATTTTCCTCACATACAAAGAATGTTTCGCTTAAAGGCAAGGCAAGGCAAATTTATTTGTATAGCACAATTCAACAACAAGGTGATTCAAAGTGCTTTACAGAGACATTAGAAACAAAAACAAATAAAAAGCATGATTTAAAATTGATTAAAACAAGCAAACAAACAAACAAACAAACAAAACAGTATATAAAATCAAAACAGATAAAATCAGAACAGTAGATAAAATCAGTAGTTAATGTAAGTTTTGAAATTTATGCTTAAAAGTGTGGATTTGGTGCTTTATTCAAATGCAGCTGAGAACAGGTGAGTCTTCAACCTGGATTTAAATAAACTGTGTTTCAGCTGATCTGAGGCTTTCTGGGAGTTTGTTCCAGATATAAGGAGCATAAAAGCTGAATGCAGCTTCTCCGTGTCTGGTTCTGACTCTGGGAACTGATAAAAGACCGGATCCAGATGACCTGAGGGATCTGGAAGGTTCATACTGGGTCAGGAGGTCACTGATGTATTTTGGTCCTAAACCATTCAGAGCTTTATAGACCAGCATCAGAACTTTAAAGTCTATCCTCTGACGGACAGGCAGCCAGTGTAAAGACCTCAGAGCTGGACTGATGTGGTCCACTTTTTTGGTCTTAGTGAGGACTCGAGCAGCAGAGTTCTGAATGAGCTGTAGTTGTCTGACTGATTTTTTTTAGGTAGACCTGTAAAGATGCTGTTACAGTAATCAAGCCTACTAAAGATGAATGCATGGACTAGTTTTTCCAGGTCCTGTTGAGACATCAGATCTTTTATCCTTGAAATATTCTTGAGGTGATAGTAAGCTGACTTTGTTATTGTCTTAATGTGTTTTTCTAAGTTTAGGTCTGCATCCATCACTACACCCAAATTTCTCGCCTGGTTTGTGGTTTTTAGATGTATAGATTGAAGTTCTCTGGTGACCTGTAATCGCTTTTCTTTGGCGCCAAAGACTATTACCTCAGTTTTGTTTTTGTTTAGCTGGAGAAAATTGTACGGGGCCTTGGTCTCCTGGTGACATTGTGATATATATTTGTGTGTCATCTGCATAGCTACGACAGTTTATTTTGTTGTTCTTTATAATCTGTGCCAGTGGGAGCATGTAAATGTTAAACAGAAAGGGTCCCAAGATGGAACCTTGGGGAACTCCACATGTGATACTTGTCTGCTCAGATGTGAAGTTACCTATTGATACAAAGTATTTCCTGTTTTCTAAGTATGTTTTGAACCAGTTTAGTACAGTTCCTGAAAGACCTGCCCAGTTCTCCAGTCGTTTGAGTAATATGTTGTGGTCAACTGTATCAAATGCTGCACTGAGATCCAGTAAAACTAAAACTGACATTTTTCCACTGTCTGTATTCAGACATATGTCATTAAACACTTTGGTCAGAGCGGTTTCAGTGCTGTGGTTCTGTCTAAAACCTGACTGGAAGGCATCGTAGTAGTTATTCTGTTTTAAGAAGTAACTGAGCTGTTGAGAAACTGCTTTTTCAATGATCTTACTTAAAAATGAGAGATTTGAGATCGGCCTGTAGTTGTTCATTTGTGTCTTGTCAAGATTGTCCTTTTTCAGTATAGGTTTGATTACAGCAGTTTTTAGTGATTCTGGAAACACACCTGATAATAAAGAAAAGTTGACGATCTGTAACAGGTCTGACTCTAAAGTCTTTGAGACCTTTTTGAAAAAACTTGTTGGCAGGACATCTAAACAGCAGGAGGAGGAGTTCAGTTGACCTAAGATGTCCTCCAGGTCTTTGCTGTTAATAGGTTGAAACTGTTTCATGGTGTTTAAACAGTTTTTTGGTGGACACAGTACATATCCTGGATCTGCTGTTGATGTACCAATTGCTTGTCTAATTTTTTGGATTTTTTCTGTGAAGAATTTGGCAAAGTCATTGCAGGCCATGGTCGAATGAAGTTCAGCTGCCACTGACACAGGAGGGTTTGTTAGCCTGTCAACTGTAGAAAATAAGACCCGAGCATTATGGCTGTTTTTAGTGATGATGTCAGAGAAGTAGGACCTCCTTGCACTCCTCAGTTGTAAATTAAAATTGTGAAGTTTCTCTTTATAGATGTCATAGTGAACCTGCTCAGCTTTCCTACACTCTCTTTTTTCATTTTTCACCAGTGTGGAGTTTCTCCATGGAGACTTTTTCCTTCCAGAGATAACCTTCACCTTAATGGGAGCAATAGTGTCCATTACATTTAACATGTTAGCATTGAAGCTATTGACGAGCTCATTGACTGACCCTCTGGACAGGTCAGGTGTTAATGGGAAGACCTGGTAAAAAATTGCACTACTGTGTTCAGTTATACACCGTTTTGTGATCACTGTTGTTGATATATTTGTGTGGGCTGAGATTTTACTTTCAAAGAAAACACAGTAATGATCAGACAGGCCCACATCAGACACAGTAACCTTTGAAATGCTCAGGCCTTTGGAGATCAGTAGGTCAAGAGTGTGTCCTCTATTATGTGTGGCCTCTGTTACATGCTGAGTCAGCCCAAAGTTGCCCAGAGTGTTACTCAGGTCTTTAGTCCCTTTGTCCTGAGGGTTGTCCACATGGATGTTAAAATCCCCAACAATAATTACACAGTCGAAATCAACACAGATCACAGACAGCAGTTCACTGAGGTCATTAAAAAAGTCTGTGCAGTATTTGGGAGGCCTGTAAACATTAAGAAACACAACTTTGGATGGGGCCTTCAGCTGTAAAGCCACATATTCAAAAGACTGAAAACTTCCAGGAGATAGCTGCTTACATTGAAATGATTCATTAAATAAGACAGCAACCCCTCCTCCTCTCCTGCTCACCCTGGCCTCACTGATAAAACTGTAGTTAGGAGGGGTCGTCTCGATGAGAACAGCTCCACTGTTACTTTGGTCCAACCAAGTTTCAGTTAAAAACATAAAATCAAGGCTGTGCTCAGTGATTAAATCATTAATTAAAAATGTTTTCCCAGCTAAAGATCTAACGTTTAATAAAGCCAACTTAAGTGTTTTAGAGGTATTACTTGTCCCCTCGTGTTTGGGAGCAGTCTGTGGCACACAAGGTATGTTTACTATGTTTAAAGATCTTTTAGAGTGCAGCTCTCTGTGTTTTGACCAGGCCACATGTCTCCTTCTGTCACCTAAAAGTACAGAGATTTTAAAACCTTCTAGTAAACAGGGTCCCAGCTTCTCCTGGGAAAAGTCACCACTGCCATAATCCTCGCAGCCCGGACCCTAAACACATCAGACTGTGGAGACAGAGCGTGAAGGTGGTAAGGAGGAACTAAGGGGGGCGAGGCTGGGCAATGTGACTTCGATTGCTCTGATGAGGGCGGGGCTCGATGGCGAACCTTTGGCCGCTCTGGTGGGGGGTTTATGGGGGACAAAAAGGGATTGGGCCGGGGGGTAGATCTGAGCCCAGCATTGACTCGCTCCATCATCTCCTCAGTGAATTTCAGGTGTGGGGAGGAGGGAGAAAGGGAGGGGGAGGAGGGTGATGGCCTGTCAGGGGTTTGGGGGACTGGGGAAGATCGTGGTCCCTGGTCCTGGTCGTTGGTGTTGTTGAGAGAGTTGGAGGCAAATAGGGACCCCTCTTCTTGCCTCAGATGTCTCTCCTTTCTGAGGCTCTTCCCGGGTGGGGGCAGATGGAGCTCCTCCTCAAGGTTTCTGCTGGGCTTTGTCTGTTCTTGGAGTACTGTTTTTTCCTCTTTATGAGATAACTCCTCGTTTATCTCAGCCTTGGCACCAAGCACGGATGGATGACGTATGGAATAAAACAAGTTGGAGGTGAACAGTTTCACCCCTGACTTGTTAAAATTAAATCCATTTGCTTTAAACAGATGCCTGCGTTCCCAAAAAATATTAAAGTTGTTGATAAAATGCACCGAGTGGTCAGTACATGCTGATATAAGCCATTTATTCAGTGTAAACAACCTGCTGAATCTCTCGTCTCCTCCTCTGACCGGCGGTACAGGTCCACTGATGAATACAGCTGCATTCAGAGAGTTTACAGTATTTAATAATCCAGTAAAGTCCCGTTTCAGAACCTCCGACTGTTGTTTGGACACATCGTTTGACCCTGTATGCAGAACAGTGTTTGTCACAGTTGGATATTCATCTGCAATTTGAAGGATTCTCTCCTTCAGGTTGTTGACCATATCGTTAGGAAAGCAGAGGACTTTAGTGTTCTTACCGCACATCCTTTGTACATCCTTTACGGCAGAGTCACCCACAATCAGAGTTTCAGGCCTAGCCTTTAGCTTTCCCTGTGGTCTTTTACTTTTCAACAGATTTTCAGACCTTACTTCGCTGCTTTTAGATGGATGGTTGTCCGATATAGATCCAGGGTCCTTTGATAGTGGAGCAAATCTGTTGTGCAGTTTCACATTCAGTTGTTTTGGAGGTTTGTTGTTAACCTTCCTATTCACTGTTGTCCAGTCCTGTTTCCTCTCGTATACAGGGGTAGAAGAGCTTCTCTGTCTCGTAGGAAGTGAAGGCCAGTCGGTTTCAGAGATTTCAGCTCGCTGTGCTCTGCCCGTGATACGTCCTCCGCCTTCCAGGAGACATGATTTATGTCTTGGTTTTGCACCAAGACAGTCCAAGGGGGGATTATCACTTGAGGATTTATAATAATGCACAGAGTCTACTTTCTTGGTCATGTTATCTGTGCTCCTTAGCTGTGTACTAGCTTGCTCATCGCCATTGTTTTGAATCAAAGGCAAGGTTGTTTCATTTCCACACAGTCCATTTACCTCCACGTTTACTTCTAAGCGATGAATTTTTGTCTCCAGTACTGCAATCTTCTGCAGGAGGCTGTGGTAGTCATCTGTGGATAGGGAAGGCATCTTGTTGCTAGTTAGCCTAGCGGTTAGCACCTTTCCAGGCTATTGGGGCTGTTCGGTGCCCAGACACTGTAATCAGGCTTCAGCTGTGTCTAGGCCACAGACACATGGAGCGCTGAGGATAAGGTAACTATAAAAATGTTGCTGTTTCTGTTAAGAACACTTTAGTCCTAATGATCTATAAGTGTCCAGAAGCTATCGCAGGTAAGCTCATACGGAAAAAAGGGAAAAAATCAGCATAAAAATCAATAAAAGAAGAAAAGCATTTAAGGAGCAAACAGATGACGCGTCCACACTCGCAAAAGATACCATTGGGTAAAAGCAGCACAAAAGAGTAGCTATGTCTTCAGTGAGAGCCAAAACAAACCAACTTTTCAGCGTGAAACAACTCAGTTCATGTAACCTGAGGAAACTGTAAGTTTTCTCTAAATATCTTTTAGCTGTGGTTAGCTGGATGTCAGTCTTATGTTACAGACGCTGTGTCGAGCTTGAGCTGCGAGTCATATTTTCGGCGCTACATTGTAGTGAGATAAGTTTGTGGGTATTTTGTGCAGCTTCAGCTGTCCTTTTAACTGCTCGCTGGTTAGCTAGCGTGAGCTATAAGCTAACAGCTAGCATGGTTAATGACGCTAGAGTTCCACGCACATGCAAACAGCTCGTCTCTACTGCTTTAACTGTTAAAACAGAAGACAATACTGCAGCTGACAGGGTTTATTATGTGAAACAGCAGCTTGTTTAGTTTAAACAGTCTGCATTAAGCTGGGCAAACACTGTGCGATTTTTTTTTTCAGTCGCGTTATTCAGCTCCTGCTCAAACTGTACAATTAAATCGCAGAGGTTAGAAGTTCATAGGTCACGATGCAGGGTCTCACACTATATGGCCTGATGCTCTGATGCGACCCGAGTGCTCAAACTGTGCCTTCATAACATGAAGCTTATCATACAAAATCTGTCCCTCGCTCTCCCTCTCTCTGTCTTACAGACACACACACCATCAACTTTGCTAAATTACTAATGAAAAACATTGACCAGGCAGCTGTGATTGAGTAGCAATGTCCATCCAACTCTTTTCATGGTTGTTGTAGTCATAATAATTTTGTGAGGCCACATTGAAAAGTGTTGGATACAGAAGCGTAGTATGGAAGCGTAGAGCCGCCACCCAGGCAAAAGAAAAATAGAGCTATGTCACATTATAACGTGAAAAGTTTATTATTATAGTATACTATTGTTCTAACAATATTAGATATAGTTCTAACAATATACTTTTCATGTTTGTACAATATACTATCATTTAGGTACAATATACCTATTACAATATACATAATTCTCACGTTCGTACTTGCACTCGTTCTTATTTTAAACTTAATCTGGAATGCAGGATATGAATGACAAGATTTTGTTTTTCATATTTTTCATTATTTTTCAGTTTCAATTTTTTCTTCGGTTTCATTTTAAGCTGGCATCATTTTAACCCTACACACCCTAAAATTTAGTATTTGTTGATGAGATGTTGAAGTGTTAATTGAACAAAGTTAAAATACAGTGGAACCCCGACTTACGAAATTAATCCGTTCCCGAGGGTCTTTCGTAAGTCGAAAATTTTCTTAAGTCGAAACAGCCATTGCACCTTTTGAGTGAGGTGATGCTGAACGATAGGCTAATTGCTAACTAGAACAACAATATGTCGTTCAAGTGGAACAGCGAAGCACGAGTACGGAAGCCAAGGGGTTGTCACATGATTCGGAAGGCCTTGTGGGCATTGTAGGCTCAGCCAATCAGAGCCAGCGGATTTCGTTACACCGGCATTTTGCCGTACCATGGGCAGAAATATTGCCGTTCATTGCCTTCGTAACTTGAATTTTTTGTTAAATGGGGTATTCGTAAGTCGGGGTTCCACTGTATTTTTCACATGATTTCGACTGAGAAGCATGTTTATGTCTCTTTCTTCTTCCTGTAGAGGAGGAGCTTGCCAGGGTACGGTCAGCCTTTGTCTGGAGGGTAACAATAGAAATCCTTAAACTGCTCCTTGAGGCCCTTGTAAGTGATGGTATCTTAAATAAGTTGGAGGAAGAATCGATACTGGAGGGGAACCCACTCAGAGCAGACAAGGCACGCAGCTTGATCGACACAGTGAGGAAAAAAGGAGACAAAGCATGCAAGATAACAATCAAGCATCTTCAGATCAAAGATCCTTCTCTTTTCTCTCAGCTGCGTTTGAACTCTGATCCATCTGCTCAACAAGGTGAGGTCATGCATCAGATACCATGAATAAAAATGGTCACCTTGCAGTTTGTTGAGATGTGAAAGTGAAACCTCAGAATTCATTGTAAGAAAAAGGAGAGGGCAAGAACGTCATTCTACGACGAATGTTTGGATTTGTTACATGCCTGCAAATGTATTTTCTAAACTACATGGAGGAATTTTGATGATCGTCATAAACGTGTGAAACTACTTAGATCGAATGTGATCTGTATTTAATTAAACACAAGTGTTCTTTACTTTTAAAAACCATGCAAACTGATTGCCTTAAAAAAGAAAAGTCAGAGTGTTTCTCTAACAAGAGGACACTCTTTAAGCATCGGTCATTTGACTTAAATGTTTAATGAAAAAAATGCCACATTTACATATAATAAAGCAAATTGTGGCCAGAAAGGGTTTACATTATCTTTTGCCATTGTAAATTACGAGAAGAATTAAATGTGAATTACTGAATCTCTCTCAGATGCTTCTTTAAATAACATAGCAGTGGGGAACGTTATGACACTTCAATGTTGTTATTTTTGGTTACAAAGTTTGGAGAAGAGGCACAGAAAGCATAAACCTGTTTAGCCTGCACATGTTGGCATCAGGTACATATGAAAAGCTGCAAAGCAATGCAGATGTGGAGGTTCAAAACATTTAACGTGGCTTTTTTCAGGAAATACATTTAGGAATTCCTGAAGCCCCTTTTTGATTTCTGGTAGAATGAGTATATTAAAAACTTGATAGGTTAAATAAAGGCCAAAGTACATCACATAGCTCCTTCAGACCAGATTTGTATTTTTCCTTCTTTTTTTCCTTTTTTTGATTCAGATGCTCTTCAGAAGTGTCAGCCTAAACTCAAGTCTCTCTTAAAGAAGAAGTTCCAGTGTGTGTTTGAGGGCATCGCTAAAGCAGGAAACCCAACCCTTCTGAATCAGATCTACACAGAGCTCTACATCACAGAGGGAGGGACTGCAGAGGTCAATGATGAACATGAGGTCAGACAGATTGAAACAGCATCCAGGAAACCACACAGACCTGAAACAACAATCAGACATGAAGACATCTTTAAAGACTCACCCAAAAGACAGGACCTGATCAGAACAGTGCTGACAAAGGGAGTGGCTGGCATTGGGAAAACAGTCTTAACACAGAAATACAGCCTGGACTGGGCTGAAGACAAAGCCAACCAGGACATCCAGTTCATATTTCCATTCACTTTCAGAGAGCTGAATGTGCTGAAAGAGGAAAAGTTCAGCTTGGTGGGACTTGTTCATCACTTCTTTACTGAAACCAAAGAAGCAGGAATCTGCAGCTTTGAAGACTTCCAGGTTGTGTTCATCTTTGATGGTCTGGATGAGTGTCGAGGTCCTCTGGACTTCAACAACACTAAGAGTGTGACTGATATTACGATGCCCACCACAGTTGATGTACTTCTCACAAGCCTGATCAGGGGGACGCTTCTTCCCTATGCTCACGTCTGGATAACCACACGACCTGCAGCAGCAGACCAGATCCCCCCTGAGTATGTTCACAGGGTGACAGAGGTCAGGGGGTTCACTGACCCACAGAAGGAGGAGTACTTCAGGAACCGATTCAGAGATGAGGAGCAGGCCAGCAGGATCATCTCCCACATCAAGAAAGCTCGAAGCCTCCACATCATGTGCCACATCCCAGTCTTCTGCTGGATCACTGCTACAGTTCTGGAGGATGTGCTGGAAACCAGAGAGGGAGGACAGCTGCCCAACACCCTGACTGAGATGTACATCCACTTCCTGGTGGTTCAGGCCAAAGTGAAGAAGGTCAAGTATAATAGAGGACGTGCAACAGATCCACACTGGAGTTCAGAGAGCAGGAAGATGATGGAGTCTCTGGGAAAACTGGCTTTTGATCAGCTGCAGAAAGGAAAGCTGATCTTCTATGAATCAGACCTGACAGAGTGTGGCATCGATATCAGAGCAGCCTCAGTGTACTCAGGAGTGTTCACACAGATCTTTAAAGAGGAGAGAGGACTGTACCAGGACAAGGTGTTCTGCTTCATCCATCTGAGTGTTCAGGAGTTTCTGGCTGCTCTTCATGTCCATCTGACCTTCAGCAACTCTGGACTCAATCTGCTGGAAGAACAAACAACCCCCAAGAAGTCTAACACAGGAGAATCTGCAGAGACACACTTCTACCAGAGTGCTGTGAACAAGGCCTTACAGAGTCCAAATGGACACCTGGACTTGTTCCTCCGCTTCCTCCTGGGTCTTTCATTGCAGACCAATCAGACTCTCCTACGAGGTCTGCTGACACAGACAGGAAGTAGCTCACAGACCAATCAGGAAACAGTCCAGTACATCAAGGAGAAGCTCAGTGAGGATCTGTCTGCAGAGAAAAGCATCAATCTGTTCCACTGTCTGAATGAACTGAATGATCGTTCTCTAGTGGAGGAGATCCAACAGTCCCTGAGATCAGGACGTCTCTCCACAGATGAACTGTCTCCTGCTCAGTGGTCAGCTCTGGTCTTCATCTTACTGTCATCAGAAGAAGATCTGGATGTGTTTGACCTGAAGAAATACTCTGCTTCAGAGGAGGCTCTTCTGAGGCTGCTGCCAGTGGTCAAAGCCTCCAACAAAGCTCTGTAAGTAAACATGAACTCATCGCTTCATTCTTAAAATCATGGGAAATAAATCAGAGGTGCTCAGTTCAAAGAACACTACCACTTTAGAAAAATTAAAAAAATAGTCACTAAAATAGTCATGATACTTTAAATATTTCTCTCCAGCAGGACATGTCAGCATTTCTGAAATATTTTTGTCTTCAACTCGAATCAAAGCACAATCCAGATCCAGCCTATAAGAACATGAGCTCTGATCCTTCAGCCCCTCTGACAGGTTTATTATCCTCAAGTTGTTCACTTGTCTCCAACAACCAGGAGTCTAGCTCTGTTTTTTAAAGCAAATACTTGAGCTACCAGACTGCACCTACATCGTTTTCAGATGTTCTTATTTTAAGGTCTGGTTTGTGTCTCATCTTTATTGCAATCCCCCATGTCTCTCTGTTTTTCAAATATAAATCTGTTACCTCGGTGTGGCCAGAACAACATGGTGAACCCAAAATACAGACAAAGGTGAAGGAACTGAATATTACTAGACGTGAAGGCTTTATTTACACACAGGAACTTGACACTTGGAATTTTTTAACATGAACTGTGAACTATGGCGGAAGTCAAGCACTTGAAGCTGTGAGCATGAAGTGGGCTCTGTGGTAGGTTTCCGGAAATGGGTCTTGGTTGATGGTAATCTGAGTCACTGTAACAGAGGTAGAGCAGCATCAGAAAGATCACTGGTGGAGGTTACAGTAAGTGAACGAGGTTATCTTCAATGTCTTATTTCTCCAATTTCTGATGTGTCCACCTTTGCAATGATAACTGTGATCAGGGTGAACCAAAAAGGTGCCGTGGTGAACAGATACTTAAGTTTGGTGAATGCAGTTTCAGCTTTGGGGGACCAGATGCATGCTGAGACTTGAGTGGTGCAGCTACCTGACTATAGTTGAAAATGAACAGTCTATAAAAATTTGCTATTCCCAAAACCCATTGGAGATGCTTCTTGAATCTACAATGGGTACAAGGGGTAGGCCACTCTGTTAAAGCTTTCACATTTGCCAGATCCGTCTTCACCTGCCCCCGTGCCAAAATGTAACTGAAAAAAGTTATTGATGAGGAATGGAATTCACACTTTTCTGCTTTGACATAAGGTTTATTCTCCAGCAAACGTTGGAAAAATAGCATGGACATGAGACTGATGTTCCTCGCAGGTTTTGGGAAAAATGAGGATATCATCCAGATACACCAATACGAACCTGTCAAGGAATTCCCGGAGGACATCGTTAACTAATCTTGAAACATTGCGGGAGCATTAGTTAACCCAGGCGGCATGACCAAATACTCGTAGTCCCCCAATGGCATGTTTAAAACGGTCTTCCACTTGTCTCCCTGATTGATCTGGAAAAAGTGGTAAGCGTTGCGGATGTGGGGTTTTGTAAATCCAGTGGCACTGTGAAATGGCCTGAAAGCAGAGCTAATGAGGTAATAGGTACTTATTCTTGATGGTAATATCACTGAGGCCCCTGAAGTAAATGCATGGCCAGAGAGAGCCATCCTTTTTCCCCACAAAAAAGAAGTTCCAACTTGAGATGACAATCGTTGGATTATGCCTGCACCGAGGGATTCCTTAATGTACTTTTCCATAGCCGCACACTCAGGTCTAAGCAGGTTATACAGCCAGCTAGAAGGCCGGGTGGAGCCAGAGAGTAGTTCTATGGTGCTGTCCTGTGGTTTGTGAGGTGGCAGTGAAAGCGCTTTACTTTTGCTAAATACTTCCTGAAGATCATGACATTTGGTGGGGACAGAGGAGAGATCTAAAACAGTCTCAGTGTTGGTTGATGGTTCCACAGGTTCCGGTGGACGGGCAGAAACAAGGCAATTTGAATGACAGAACAGACTCTAACTGATTACCCTCTGACCTGACCAGTCTAAGTGGGGGTTATGTAATTCTAGCCAAGGAAACCCGAGTATGAGTGGTTTGTGAGGTGCATGAAAAGCAAAAAAGGTAAGTGTTTTCTTGTGATTGCCAGGGGTGACAGGCTCTGTGCGCTGAGTTATGTGAGGGGACACTCGGTTATTTAATGACTTAGTGGGAATGGGCGGATTAAGGGGGCATAGAGGGATGTTTAACTGTCTCGCTAACTCAGACTCCATGAGGTTCTAATTGAACAAGAGCCTGAAAGGTCTGGTTAACTAGAACAGAGAGTTGGAGTTGCAATCTGGGTTTTTATGTTTGTGTGAGTATCCTCCACCCTTATCCCTGAACTTTCCAGTGGGCAGACCCTGGTGTGGAATCGAAAACAGACAGGTTCATCACGAGAAGCAAGCTGATCTTTCATGGTTTGATTTAATGACTGAAAAACATACAGCGGACGGTGGTTAGCACTGTTGCCGCACAGCAAGAAGGTCCTGAGCAAAAGTCTTTACAAACTCAACCAGGAAATCATCATGCGAGCAGAAAGAAAGAGGATGAGCAGATAGGTAAGCAAGAGAAACCCGCCAGCGTCCCAGGTTTCCAGAGAAGGTTCAGGTTCTAGGTACCTGAAATGGGATGTAATTCAATTCAATTCAATTTTATTTATATAGCGCCAAATCACAACAGTCACCTCAATGCGCTTTATATTGTACAGTAGATCGTACAGTAATAGATACAGAGAAAAACCCAACAATCATATGACCCCCTATGAGCAAACACTTTGGCGACAGTGGGAAGGAAAAACTCCCTTTTAACAGGAAGAAATTTTTGGTGTCAAAGTCAAAGCACAGATCCACCCAGTCTCTGTATTTCAGCTTATTTCCTTTATACACACATTTAACAGGAACAGTTTCAGACAGCTAGTGTTTACCTGACATTACCTGCGTACCTCACAGTTTGCAGGTAATGGGCATAATAATTACTGAACAGAGACATCCTGCTGTGAACTTTGTTGCTGTGGATCTAAAATGTAAAAATACATCTGAGAAGATTTCTAATCATGATTTTATGAGCCCCCAAAGTTTGATTCTGTTCATCTGGACGTAGCGCTCTCAGCGGGAGAAACATTTTGTCACTCATCAAGATGACTTCTTCAGGCTCAGCTGACTGCAGCTTTCCCCAATCTTATAAAGAGTACATCTGCATAATGACTCAAACCTAATGGTCAAGGAACTGACCTCCCAGCCTTATTGTTCCTTCAGTGGGCTGGTTTCAGTCATTATGCAAATGTACTTTTTATAGGGTTGGAAACCAGAAGTCAGCTGAGACTGACGAAGTCACCTGGATGAGTGACGAAATGTTTCTCCCACTGAAAGCGCTACGTCCAGATGAACAGAATCAACTTTTGGGATTTACTAACCTGGATGATTGAGCATGGATCAAGACGGGTTTTTATGAGGTATACAGTTTCTTATAATTTCTAAACCAGAAGGTTGAGGAGATGGAGCTCATGATAACTGGCTACTGCCCTTCAGCGTGCTTTATGAAATCATCCAATCAAAATAAAGTTGGCCTTTAGGGAGAGCGGGGCTTTAAAGGGGAATGAGCCAAAGCAGCTTTTAGACAGAAAATGAAATGAGAGTCCAGGATGTGATACATTATTTATAACTACATTTACAGTAATCACACATATTAGAATTAATAAAGTGACCAGCAGTACTGTAGTAAGTGTAATACTGCAGTACTCACAGGCCTGTGCCAGCAGACACTGAACTACTGTCACTAAATCAACCTGGTCTTCACTGGTTTCCATTTACATACATTGGAATAATTGTGTTTAATTTGAAATATTTTTCTTCTGTTACACTTAAATTCTTGAACATTTTTTTATTTAATTGTGCATTGTAGTGTACTCATTTGTACACATTTGATTACTTAGATTCAACATATAAAGAGATTTTATTTGATAATAAATATTATTGTTTTGTTGTTCTTGTTATTTTTTTCAGGCTGAGCAGCTGTAAGCTGTCAGAGAAAGTCTGTACAGATTTGTTGTCAGTGGTCAGCTCCCAGTCCTGTAGTCTGAGAGAGCTGGACTTGAGTACCGACAGCCTGAAGGCTTCAGCAGTAAAGCTTCTGTCTGCTGCAGTGGAGAGTCCACACGCCAAACTGAATATTCTGAGGTCTGACCGATTTGTATTCTTTTTTCTTTTGTTTGTTTGTTTTGTTTTGTTTTTAACTGAGAAAATAAATCCAGCAATTTAAACAGTAGAGGTAAACTTGATCAATTTACTGTTGTTTCGTACTACATCTGCTCAGCATAAAACAACAAGGATTCTTAAAATATAAGATTAGTTATTGTACCCTGATTACACTTTAACATCAGTCTTTGTTCATGTTTTCATTTTCAGACTCAACGTCTGTGAACTTCTAGCGGAAAACTGTGAAGCTGTGTCCTCAGTGCTCAGCTCTCAGTCCTCTACTCTGACAGAGCTGGACCTGAGTATCAAAAATGTGCAGGATTCAGGAGTGAAGATTCTGTCTGCTGGACTACAAAGTTTAAACTGTAAACTAAATACTCTGAGGTCAGATGAATTGACATTTTGTTTTTTTTAAATGAACCAATTAAACATTTTATTCAAGGCTTCCGGTTCCGGCGCTCGTGGGGATGGACACCTAGTACGAGAGCTCTCGACTGAAACTTATTAAAACTGCCCCAAGTAAATTAATACACTATCTAAGTGCACATAAAGAGGAAAAGGGGGTTTAAATGATGTCCAGAAAGAACAAAATAGCTAAGAAGTTAACGTTTGAAAACGTGGAAGATGGCAATGTGCAGCTAACAGAAGGGGCTAACGTTAGCCCCTATAGGGCTAGCCGAGGCCACTCTCCCACTCCTAGCCGCGAGGATTCTGGGACAGAAGATGAGGTTGACCCAGCAAGTTTGACGCTGATACTGAAAGAACTGAGAGGCGTTGGGAAAGAGGTGAAAGAATTTCGAAAAGACACGAAAGCGCAACTGGTGGAAATAAGGGGTGAGTTGGATAAAGCCAATGCGCGGCTTAATGATGTGGAAACCAGGGTTGCAGAACACAAAGATAAGCTCCAGAACACAGACGAGATTTTGTCTGAGATACTAACAATGCAATTCAATGTTATTTATATAGCGCCAAATCACAACAAAAGTCACCTCAAGGCACTTCATAGATACAGAGAAAAACCCAACAATCACATGACCCCCTATGAACAAGCACTTTGGCGACAGTGGGAAGGAAAAACTCCCTTTTAACAGAAAGAAACCTCTGGCAGAACCAGGCTCAGGGAGGGGCGGGGCCATTTGCTGTGATTGGTTGGAGTGAGAGAAGGAAGACAGGATAAAGACATGCTGTGGAAGAGAGACAGAGGTTAATAACACATATGATTCAATGCAGAGAGGTCTGTTAACACATAGTGAGTGAGAAAGGTGACTGGAAAGGAAAAACTCAATGCATCATGGGAAGCCCCGGCAGCCTACGTCTATTGCAGCATAACTAAGGGAGGATTCAGGGTCACCTGGCCCAGCCCTAACTATATGCTTTAGCAAAAAGGAAAGTTTGAAGCTGATCTTCAAAGTAGAGAGGGCGTCTGTCTCCTGAACTCAAACTGGGAGCTGCTTCCACACCCAGTCCAACATAGCCAGGCTTTCTTTGCTGCTTTGACAAAACCTCAAATCCCAGTCAGAGATGATGAGCATCATCACAGTGATGATCATTTCTCTATTAACCCAGGCTTTCTGCTTCAGGATCTGTGCACGCTCAGAAAACAAGGAGACCTTTAAACATAATTTCACTAAATGGATGGATTGAGCTCGGCCTACAGATGAACTGGTGCCAGAGATCATAAAGAACATCAAACAGTCAAATTCAACACTTTTAATGGAAATATGAGATTAATCTTAAAAGTAGAGATAGTGTCTGTCTCCTGAATCCAAACTGGAAGCTGGTTCCACAGAAGAGGGGCCTGAAAACTGAAGGCTCTGCCTCCCATTCTACTTTCAAATACTCTAGGAACAACAAGTAGGCCTGCAGTGTGAGAGCGAAGTGCTCTAATAGGGTGATATGGTACTACAAGGTCATTAAGATAAGATTGGGCCTGATTATTTAAGACCTTGTATGTGAGGAGCAGGATTTTGAATTCAATTCTGGATTTAACAGGAAGCCAATGAAGGGAAGCCAATACAGGAGAAATCTGCTCTCTCTTTCTAGTCCCTGTCAGTACTCTTGCTGCAGCATTTTGGATTAGCTGAAGGCTTTTCAGGGAGTTTTTTGGACATCCTGATAATAACGAATTACAATAGTCCAGCCTGGAAGTAATAAATGCATGAACTAGTTTTTCAGCGTCACTCTGAGACAGGATATTTCTAACTTTAGAGATGTTGCGCAAATGGAAGAAAGCATGCAGGAAAAGTTTCAAACAAAACTAACATCACTGGAGGCTTACTCGAGGAGGGAGTCGCTCAGACTGTACAGGGTGCCGGAGGGAGAAGAATCGGGAGCTCCATCTATGGCCCACTTTGTGGAGAAGCTACTCCGGGAGAATCTCGCCATCCCACCATCAACACCGTTACAAATTCAGAGAGCACACAGAGTGTTATCATTACTCCCTCCGGACGGCTCCCAACCCAGATCGATCCTGGTAAAATTCCTGTGCTTCACGGTTAAAGAAGAAGTGCTGAGGCTCGCTTGGCAAAAGAAAGGTTTTATGCTGAATTCCAGCAAGATCAACCTCGACCACGATTACCCCCCTGAGATCATGGCTATGAGGAAGGAGTATGCAGAGGCACGAAAGGTCCTAAAAGAGAAGAATGTACGGTTTAGGACCCTCTACTCAGCGCGCCTTAAGGTTTTTTTCGAAGAAGGAGTGAAAACCTACAACACGGTGGAGGAGGCAACGGCTGACCTGGCGAGTCGGGGCCTGCCGGTAAAGGTGATTACACCACCGGCAACCCCCAGAGAAAAACTACAAAGATGCCCGCTGTGGCGGGGAGTTGGTGGTCGGCGTCCGCGTCAGATCCGAGGAGCTGCGGGATATAGAGAGAAGCTGCAAGTATACAGACGTGAAGAGAACGAATTTAATGTTATGTATTAGCTATGGACAACATGGTGAAATATGGTTACTGTCGAGCTAAAATGGGTGGGGCTTCTCGTGCTGTGAGTGACGTCGCAGTGGAAAGCCCCCTAACTCAGGGGGTAATAAGGGGTTTCCCTTCAAGTTGTGAGGGTGTCAGTGGAAGTGCTCCACTGTCAGAAGCCAGCTTAGGAGCTTTCAAGCTCCAGTTATGTTCAAATGTTTTCAGTTCATTCCTAACTTTTTTCACTTGTTACTGTTTTAAGAGGGGGTTGCCTGCTGCTATTGAGTTTATGCGCTGTGGTAACTTAATATATCTTTATGGGAAGTGAGTCAGTGAAAGTAATCTCTTTTAATGTTAACGGGGTTCTGAACGTGATTAAGATGAATAAGATACTGTCCAAACTAAGGAAGGAGAAGGCCCAGATTGCATTACTTCAGGAGACACACATGAACCAAGTAGATCACTTGAGATTGAAAAGAAAGGGTTTTAAATATGTATTCTCCTCTTCCGTTAAGTCCAAACACAAGAGGGGTGTGGCTACACTTATCTCTGGTACACTTAACTATGAACATATCTAAGAACTCTGTGACGAGGAAGGCAGATTGGTTAGAATAACAGAATGGATAGAGGGGTCTGAAATCACAATTTTAAATGTTTATGCTCCCCCCGGGAGCGATTGGCTATTCTATAGGAATAGGTTTGATTTATTGGTGGATTCTCAGGGGATAGTTGTCTGTGGGGGGGTTTTAACTTTAGACTTGACCCTAAACTAGACTCCTCCTCCCCAACCAACCAGGTAACAGCACTTACTAGAAAAGTCAATTCCTATATGGTAGAGATGGGGATAATAGATGTATGGAGGGACCGCTACGCATCTACCAGAAATTTCACTCATTACTCTGGTTCCTTTAAAGTGTATGCAAGGCTGGACTACTTTTTTATGTTTAAAGTTGATAGGTTTAGGGTCAAAGACTGTGACATATTAACAAGAGATCTATCTGACCACAGTCCTATCTCTCTATCTTTGCAGGTGGCTAGGAAAAAATGTACCACACTGTGGAAATTGTTATCGCACCTTAATGATCCTGCCATAGTTTCCAAATTAAAGGTAGACATTAAAGAATTTCTAGATGTTAATGACACAGGAGAGGTATCTCCAGCTATTCTTTGGGATACGCTCAAAGCGGTAATGAGAGGTACATTAATTTCTATCGCCTCCCACTTAAAGAGAATCAAAGGGCAAAAATTAGCAGAACTACAGGCAAATTTAAAGTTGAAAGAATAGGAAGACATAAACACCGCAAATCCTACTGTAAAGCAGGATATCAGGAAAATACAGGATGAAATTAATGATATTTACACCCAGGAGGCCCAAAATAACTTAATTTTTTTGAGGCAAAAATACTATGAGACAGGAGGGAAATCTGCAAAATATCTGGCACATAAATAATGCAAACAACTAGAGGAAAGTACGATATACCAAATCAAGGACCCCAAGACTAATATTCTGGAATCAAAATTAGAAGACATTCAGAAATGTTTTGAGACCTTCTTTAGGGAGCTGTACTCACAGCCCAATGCTACGGAGGAGAATTGTACTGATGCCTTTCTTAGCTCTCTAGAATTACCTTCACTCCCGTCTCTCAAAAATGAGCTTCTAACACATCCCATTTTAGTGGAAGAAATTAATGCTTTTTCCAGATTAAAACCAGGTAAGGCAGTTGGGCCGGACGGGTTCAGTTCTCAGTGGTATCGCACCCTGAGGGCAGATCTAGTCCCCACATTGCTGAAGTCATTTAACTACATCCTACAGGAGGGAGAAATCCCACCCTCCTGGAGGGAGGCAACTATTTCAATTATCCCAAAAGAGGGGAAAGATAAACGAGAATGTGGAAACTATCGACCAATCAGTGTCCTTAACTTGGATTACAAACTATTTACTTCTATTCTTGCTCGTAGACTGGAGAAGTTTTTACCTGACCTCATCGATTTAGATCAGACTGGTTTCATTCACTATAGACAAACAACTGACAACATTAGGAGAATATTACACATCTCTACTCAAATTTACAGTAAATCGGGATAATGAGAAAATTAAGTACCTGGGAATATATTTGACTGCGGACCTCTCGCTGCTCTTTCAGGCAAACTACGAGCCAATATCTGCAAGTATAAAAGCTGATTTGCACAGATGGAATCTGGTCCCCTTTATGCGTCTCAGCTCCCGGGTAACCGCAATCAAGATGGACACGCTCCCCAGACTGCTTTATCTTTTTAGAAACTTGCCAATAGAAGTGAGCGATTACCAATTTATTGAGTGGGACAAATGGATCTCCAGATTTATCTGGCAGGGCCGAAAGCCAAGGATTAAATATGCTACCCTCCAGCTCCCCAAGGAAAAGAGAGGACTGGGTCTCCCCTGCCTCAGGAATTACTATTATGTCGCTCAAATAACCCCCCTCTTATATTGGTGTAACAAAACATACACGGCTAGGTGGAAGGAACTGGAGTCCAGCCTGTTGGACCGATTCCCCCTACAAGCTGTAATGGCAGATAAGGGTCTAATGTGCCGGCTGGAAAAGCTGGGGAACCCCTGGTTAACCCACACCCTCCAAGTTTGGCAGAAGGTAATCAACATCTGTGGGATACACAAAATGCTAAAAATCTTCAGGTGGGTTGCTTTCGACTCGGATTTTATTCCAAACAGACACGACTCTAACTTTGAAGCATGGATATCCTATGGCCTTACGACATTCCTCTCTCTTACTCATAGAAATATTGTGCTCAGATTTGAGGCCTTACGGGACGATCACAACCTGACAAAATACAACTTTCATAGAAACTTACAGCTGAGATCATATATTGATCATGAATGCAAACTGTCCGACTTCAATGATGCTGAGTTGCATTTTTTCCTCATCCTGAAAAATGCCACAACCATGACCCCTACTAAATCTATTTCTAAACTATACAAAGCCCTCTCTAGTGCCAGCAAGGATAATACTTTATACACTAAGGATAAATGGGAAAGGGAATCAGGGATTGCTATTTCTGTGGGGGAGTGGGAAAATGTTTTGTACTGCCAGTGGTCCACGTCCAGTTCTATGAGCTGGAAGGAACATGGCTGGAAGAATATTATTAGGTACTTCAAGACTCCATATCAGGAGAGGTACAAAGGGGCTTATATGCAATGCTGGAGACAATGCGGCTCGACTGTTGCTAACCATTTTCATGTCTTTTGGGACTGTCCCAAGTTAAAAAACGTTCAGGTCTCCTTAAGTGCAGTCTTTAACGTTCAAATACCTTTAGATTTTAAGGTTTTATACATGGGTTTGGTCCCCTTTCTGGAATGTAGGAGTGAGATTAAGTTGGTGCAATTACTCTTGGTGGCAAGTAAAAAAACAATTACTAGAAGATGGTTAAGCCCAGCCCAGCCTACCCTAGACGACTGGTTTGGGATCATTTTAGAGATATTTAGGATGGAAAAACTTACATATCTGTTAAGAAATCAAAAAGCCAAATTCTACCAAATTTGGAACAATTGGATCCAATTCATCACCCCCACGAGGGCTGACTTCACTTGATTTCACTATTACTTGGTTGTTTTTTGTTTGTTTGTTTTTTACATTTACTTCTATTACTATTGCTTGTTTATTTACTTATTTCTTCACAATGATTGCAGCATGGGCACCCCTCCCAGTTTGTGTTTATAGTTCCATGTAATGTGTTCTATATATCTCCTTTGGGAGAGCATGCGAGCAACTGTCCTAGTAATAGCTAGTGGAGGTTAATATGCACCCGCTGATCACTTTGTTTATCATTTGCTCTCCTGGACTTAATCTAAAACCTGGAAGGACTTTGTTCCCATGTTATTCATATACTGCTATGCAGATGGTTTTTTCTTGTCCAATCCAAATAAAGATATAATTAAAAAAAAACATTTTATTCAAGTTCATCCATATGATGTTGTATCTTAGTATGTTAAGGTTTCATCAAAAATAAAAAGATGGCATGTAATATAATAACAAACTTTACATAAGTATTATAGATTATCTTTTGTTTTTCAGACTGGGTGGCTGTAACCTGTCAGAGAGAAGCTGTGAAGCTCTGTGCTCAGTCCTCAGCTCCCAGTCCTCCAGTCTGAGAGAGCTGGACCTGAGTAACTCTGACCTGCAGGATTCAGGAGTGAAGCTTCTGTCTGCTGGACTAAAGAGTTCACAGTGTGCAGTGGAAACTCTCAGGTCAGGATTCAAACGTTAACACATATGATCATTTAAAATGTGAATTATATTATTGATTGACTTATCTATAGAGCTTTTAGCTAAACTTATATTTATATTTGAGTGGATTATTAGACTGAATTACTGTGTAAAATTTGTCACAGTCATACGATTTTGTTTATTTATTTATTTTTTTAATTCATGTACTGGCCATTTTACATAAATTTGGCTAATCTTCTACAATATATACATTTGATTTTGTTAGGAACAAAATGTTCAAATTACATATTTTGCTGGATATTGGGTATTAATGAAATTATTATGTCTTTAATGACACCACATTTCCATATGTAGGAGGTTACTGGTGGTATTGTTTCAGTGTCTGAGTTTTCCTTGCAAAGAAACATCTGGAATTTAACAATACATATTTTAAAGCTGTTTTCTCCAAAGGGATTTGTATTAGTGATGGTAAATTTGATTCTTTTTATCGAATCGAGTTTAAATGAGTCACTCACCAAAATGAATCGGGTTTTTTAAGTCATTTGAGTCTCTGAGTCAGTTGCCCAGAGAGTGCCAAAAATGTACTTTTTCTCTCAAACTTAATTTGTTTTTATTTTCATGTAAATCCTACTGCTATGATGAGTGACTGAAAAATAAAAACAACTATTTTATAGAGCAAAAAAGAATAAGATTTCTAAATTGGACATTTATTTTTGTTTATGTTATTAGTATTTCCTCTTTATCATCTTTGCACAAAAACAAAGTGTAGACTGAATGTTATATTGCATCAGTCAGACTATCAGGCTTCATCTCAGATGAAGGAGTGACTCTTCCGTGGTAACAAACTGTGAGTTTCAGCAGCTGAGAGGCAGGAGGGAAGGGTGAGTGAGTGGTCTTGATGCATTCTCAGTCTAGACTAGACTAGAAAGAGGGGCGCTGCTCTTGTGGCGACCAGCAGGTTGTCTCTCTCTGTCAGTGTCAGTGTTTTAACTTATTTTATTTCATTCTTTTATTCCTTTATATATATATTTTTTTGCCTGAGGAAATTCTATAGCATCGGCTTGTGCTTTGTGGAACTTCTTTTAACGAAGATGGGTTTTTTATTTCGCATGATTTTATTGGCAATCCTGACGGTTGTTTGGAGTCATTCCTTTACCATCAATAATCCTGGCTAATGTGCAGTCTCTGAGGAGTAAATTGGATGAACTGCATTTGAATGTCGCACACTTGCGTGGCTACAGGGATACATGTCTAATGGCATTCACAGAGACTTGGCTCAAGGACTCTGACCCTGATTGTTCTCTGGAACTAAATGGCTTCGGGTTTCCTATACGTTTGGATCGAGACCCCGGAGCTACCCAGAAATCTCAAGGAGGAGTGTGTTTGTATATAAATCAGAAATGGTGTAAAAATGTGACCGTTCGTAGACAAGTGTGTCTGCCTGACATTGAGCTCCTCTCTGTGTCTTTGAGGCCGTTTTATCTGCCGAGGGAATTCCCACAGATCAACGTCACCATTGTTTACATCCACCCTAAAGCGAATCCTAAGAATGCGACTGACACCATCTCCATTTTTTTCCTAATAACAAACCATGGTCTTCAAAAGGTCTTATGAGGCTGATTCATGAAAGGAAAAAAGCTTTTATTGAAGGGAATATCTTGAAAGTTAGAGAAATTAGGAAGGAGATCAGATCAGAAATTAAAAAAGCCAAAGTAAAATACAAGGATAAGGTAGAGGCGGAGATGGGTAGCAATAACTTAAGGGTGGCCTGGGCAGGCATGAAACACACGACTGGTCACTGTTACAGTGACTGTAATAAGATAAGTCTTCCTGGTTTTAGTTCAGACTCTCAGTTAGCAAGTAGAGAAGCTTATAGACCCTCTACAATTTGCATACAGGCCTCGTAGACGTGTTGATGATGCAGTGGTCACTCTGTTGAACTTCCTTTATCGCCATCTTGATGGCGCCAAAGCTCATGCTCAGCTCTTATTTATTGATTTTTCTTCAGCTTTTAATACTATCCAGCCACATCTTTTAGCTGATAAACTTCTTAACCAGTTTACACTTGATCTTAATCTCGTTGGTTGGGTTTTAAACTTTTTAACTGACAGATCTCAGTGTGTGAGAGTGAACGGCTGTTTTTCCAAACAGCTGAACTCTTCCACTGGCTCACCGCAAGGTTGTTGTCTCTCTCCTCTACTGTATATTTTGTACACTAATGACTGTCGCAGTACACAGGCCAACAGGCATTTCATTAAATACGCAGATGACACAGTCATTGTAAGCCTCCTTCATGGTGAAGAGGATTCCCATGGGCCTGTTGTGGATGAGTTTGTTTCGTGGTGTGATCAGTCCTTCTTAATGATCAGCACCTTGAAAACCAAGGACATGGTTATTGACTTCAGGGAGACATCCCCTCATCCTGCGCTTACAGTGGTAAATGTGCAGCCATTGAACTGGTGGACAGTTATAAGTATTTGGGGGTTGTTCTTGATAAAGCTCTGTGCTTTGAGTCACATCTTGCTGCTACAGTGAAAAAGGTTCAACAAAGACTTTTTAAGGAGGTTGAGAGGTTTCAATGTTTCATCTGCAATGATGACTCGTTTTTTATAAAAGTTTTATTGAATCTGTTTTAACTTTCTGTATCATTGCTTGGTACGGTAATATGTCTCTGAATAATAAGACCAGACTTAACAACCTGGTTAAAGTGGCTGGTAAGATTTCAGGGAGGTCTCAGGTCCAGCTTGTGGACTTTTATAACAGGCAGGTGCTGAGGAAGGCGACCTCTGTCATGTTGTGTTCAGATCATCCTCTCTTTAATGATTTTCAACTGCTTCCATCAGGTCGTCGTTATAAAGTGCCTGCAGTGAAGACAAAGAGACATAGATTGTCTTTTGTACCTACTGCTATTATCATAGTTAATAACACTGAACCATATGTGTTGTTGCCATTGCACATTGTACTTTTTTGATGAAAAATCTAGGTTGTTTTCTCAGGCTTATATTATATTATATTATTTTGGAGTGTGTATGTGATGTGTTGGTTGCCTGTTTGTTTGTTTGTACGGACATCTACAACTATATGTAAAAATACAAAACAAAACAATTTTCAATTTGTTCTAGTTTATTGCACTTTTTGCTGTATATGTATATATGTATATGTAGTTACTATGGACTGAATGCATACATATTATTAAAATTTGGGCTATAACGGTTGTATTGATGTATAGCAACTTGAACTGCTCCCCAAAATGGCACTACAGCAGTGGTTCCCAAACTTTTTTTGCTGGGCCCCCCTTTGTTTTACACGAAAAACGTTCGCCTCCCCCCCGGCGCGTGAACAGCACGCACACGCACTAACACATCCTCCAACCACACACGCCCATATTTTGCTCCATTGCGGTTTATTTCACACCTCAAACATTTAGTAAACAATTAAGCAAATACAAGTAATCTGCAATAAATTACAGGTAGTAAGAAAATAAACTACTAAATCTTTTACGCTACGTCCGCACCTACACTGGTATTTTTGAAAACGCAGCTGTTTCATCCAAACAGCGTTTCAAATCACCAAAAACTGAGATTTTTTTAAAACTCCTTTTTTGCGGACGAGGAATACAGAGTTCATCTGGCAACGTCAAAGGTTGCGCCTTTTTTCACGTCACGTTATTGTTTATGTGAGATGAATTGCAGAATGGCAGACAGAGACAAAATACTGTTACTCTGAGTATCTGCAGGTTTCACACGCAGTTACTGTCCCTCCATTTACAAAGGCGTCACGGGTAGTTGTTTTTTCTTCTTCTGTAATACTAATCAACATTGCTGTCATTTTCAAAAAATGCCTCTCTGTGCAAAATGGGTTCAAAAACATAAACAGCTGTGGGATCCTGTTTGTCTGTGATTTGAATCGAGGGAACAAATCGTGGCAGGATCAGCCTGATGTTATTTGTATCCCGCTGTAACTTTACTCTATAAAGAGCAAACATCTCCAAAATGTCAGGAGTAGTTAGTCACTACAACAAGTGTTTGTGAACTAAAAATCAAGAATGTGGGATCCTGTTTGTCTGTGATTTGAATCGAGGGAACAAATCGTGGCAGGATCAGCCTGATGTTATTTGTATCCCGCTGTAACTTTACTCTATAAAGAGCAAACATCTCCAAAATGTCAGGAGTAGTTAGTCACTACAACAAGTGTTTGTGAACTAAAAATTAAGAATGTGGGATCCTGTTTGTCCATGATTGGAAGAGCCCAGCGCTGCTCCCGACGCAGGGACCTACCTCAGCACCTGTGCAGGTGAAGCCAAAGGGCAGATTTGCTTCACCATATTTTCTAGTCTTTGGCTTAGAATGAAGTTGGTTTGGAAACATATTCAGCGATGCTTCATCTCCTGCTTTGCGTTTCTGTGGGCGCCGTGCTAGCAGTGTTCAAGCGTCTTAAAGGGTTTAACATCAAAGATTCAGTGGAGAGCTACTGTAACAGCTGAACAGAAAAACTCTTCCTCCCCTGGTGTGCTACTCTTCACAACCCGCAGGACTTTCACCCTCAAGAGATGGAAAAGGGGAACGAGGGCCGACGTCCAGGTGAAACTGAGAAGCTACCAGAGGCTAGCTTCTTGGCTGTGGGGAGAATCCTGGTGCCTGCGTCCACTTCCTCTCCTGACATTTAGTTAATATGTTACGCCGGTGACTGGGACCTGGGCTCTGTGGCTCAGAAGCAGTTTTTCTCACGGTGTGTCCGTCAAACGTTCACTGTTTTTATTGATAACAGCTATGTCTGCTCATCGATCATTGCTTCCCCCAGCTCTGGAGTCGCTGCCCTGCCCAGCAGGTCCACAGGTCTGCATTGTCTTTATTTCAAGTGCCGCTGCAGTCAGCTGTTGATTTTGCAGATCGACCGTCATCAACTCGGTTGGCCCCGCTTAACGTTCGCTCCATAACAAACAAATCATTTATTCTAAGCGATCTCTTTATTAAAGAGTCTCTAGATTTCATGTGTCTGACTGAGACGTGGCAGCAAAATAAGAATTATGTCCAATGTTCCCTCTAATGTTTCATGTGTCTGAGCGAACACACAAACTCCCTGAGCGGTCCCTTGGATCACTGGATCACGTTGTCATTAACGTGGCTTCACTCTACATCAACCAAAACACCGGTGTCGGCACATGAGGACGCTGTCATAGCCCGTCAGCGACGTTGATTAGCTGCGTATATACGAATGTGAATCATTGGCTGGACTATGGGATAAGGCGGCATCGTTCTAAATACTGGAGCAGCCAGTCACTGACTAACACTGCAAAGCAGAATTGTTAACGTATTTATTTTAATTTCAATTCAGGTTAGTATTTAGTATTTATTTATTTATTGTCATTGTCAAGAACAATGAAATTGCGTTTGGGGCTTCCATACAACCCAAAAAAAAAAGAAGAAAATAATAAATACCCCTTAAAACCCAAGTGTACATATTTAACCCAGTGTGACTCCAATGCAATAAGACAATCCTTAGCAACAACATGAGAACATGACAAGTAATGTTCGTAGAAAATCAGACAAAGACCTGAGAAACATGACAAAGTACAACAATGCAACCCATTCAATATTATTGTACTGTGAGATATGATATCAGATATGATAGTTATCTATTTAAGAAGGAGGGGGGGGGGGGCAGGAGGGGGAAGAGAATAAAGATATGATGCACCAATGCAGACCAGTTCATTGCTATTAAGAAGTTGGATATGGTTATTGTCCGTGAGAGGGGGGCAGAGAGTTCAGGAGCTTCACAGCCTGTTAGATATCTTTTTGTGCGCAATGCAGATACTCTGTGTGCAGAGAGCGTGTCAGCGGATTGCGCCCGTGCGCAGCTTAGAGGGAACATTGATTATGTCCACTTGAATGAAATCTGCCCGGCTGGCTGCTCCGTCATCTGAACTCCGCGTCTTTTAGGACGTGGTGGAGGACTCGCTGTTGTTTACCAGGACAGATTCACATGCAGTCTGATGACCTCGGACTCCTTTTCTGCATTTGAGTCACAGATGATGGTCAGTTCTCTAAAAACCAGTTATTGTATTTTATTCTACCTGATGGGGTCTTTCTAACTGAATTTAATGACCTTCTGACATCCATCATTTCATTGGAGAAGGTTGGGAGATTTGAGCCGTCATATTGATGAAGCATCCTGTAACACTGCTGCTGAGCTCATCACTGTCACTGAGTCTTTTAACTTTAGGCAGCATGTTTCTGGCCCCACACATACAAAGGGTCACACACTGGATCTTGTTTTCTCCCTGGGTTTAAATATACATGATGTATGTGTGGAGGATGTCCATGTGAGTGACCATAGCTGCATATTTTTTAACTTGTTATTTTACTTGGATCCTTCATCTCCTAAACTGATGATCCAAAGGCGGATTATAAACCAAGATGCTGCTGGAAGGTTCTCTGCCATGTTTGACCCTCGCATGGCTCGTAGTGACCTCGACTCACGTATTTTATCCTTTAATGATCAATGCAAGTTGTTGGAAAGCCCACTGATAACATGTTTACATGGCTAAAATGTTATGGCTCATTCATTGATAGTATTTTCGCCATAGAAATTGTTATGTCCTATATTGTTGAACCCACCATGTCTATGCTGATGCTCTTTGAACGCACCACATACGTACTCGAGGCCATGCAGTGGCTGCTAGTCTGTGTTCTCAGTATTTTTATGTGTCAGTTCCAGTTTTAGAGCTCTAAAGTGCAGCTATCGTGTTAGGAATATGTTAGGAATAGACAGGAACACTGAGCACACTGAGGTCAAATCTTTATTTAGGGCGACCGTGGCTCAGGGGGTTGGGAATCGCATCTGTAACCGGAAGGTCACCGGTTCGATCCCTGGGCTCTCTGTCCTGGTCGTTGTGTCCTTGGGCTTTACCCTACTTGCCTACTGGTGTTGGCCAGAGGGGCCGATGGCGTGATATGGCAGCCTCGCTTCTGTCAGTCTGCCCCAGGGCAGCTGTGGCTACAACCGTAGCTGCCTCCACCAGTGTATGAATGTGAGAGTGACTGAATAGTGGCATTGTAAAGCGCTTTGGGTGCCTTGAAAAGCGCTATATAAATCCAATCCATTATTATTATTATTTTACCACTCGCTGCATTCTTGATGTTCATGTTCTTCTCTTTCCCCTCACCCTGCAACCAGTCATGGTAGATGCTCCTCCTGGAGCCTGTTTTCACTGGGAGGATCTTTGTGTCAAAGGGAGTTCTTCTTCCCACCATCACCAAGTGCTGCTCACAGTGGAGGCGGTTACCTTACACTGTTAAACAGCTTCAGATGACTGTTGTTGTCTGTTGGGTATTGTCACTTATAAATAAAGTTACATTGAATGGATGTATGGATGGATAGATGTTATTGTGACAAAGAGAAAACGATTGTTGACAGATTGATTGTTGTTTTGTGTGTCTGCAGTCTGTCAGGCTGTCTGATCACAGAGGAAGGCTGTACTTCTCTGGCCTCAGCTCTGAGCTCCAACCCCTCCCATCTGAGACAGCTGGACCTGAGCTCCAATCATCCAGGTCCCTCAGGAATGAAGCTGCTGTCGGCTGGACTGAAGGATCCAGGCTGGAGACTGGACACTCTCAGGTATGGAGAGAATGTCTGATAGAGGAGGAAGAGCTGGAAACATTTCCTGTGTCCTTCACTCACTTCCTGTTTGTTTCCTGCAGATGAGACATGAACAATCACACATGCAGGAATATTTTCAGGGACAGACACACTAATCTAGCTGGATAGTTCATGGATATTTATGTAGGGGTCTCCAAGGAGTCTGGTTGCAGGAACATTTAGGTCACAGGTGTACCTGAGATAGATACCAGTGTACCTAATAAAGTGTCAGCCATGTGTATGTTTCCCATGCTGTATGTCCACAGTGACAGAAGGATGAAACAAGGCTGTGAATCATTTCAGTCTGTGTTTGTGACAAAGAGGCAGACAGGAGCAGCTAACATTTGGAAATGGAAGCTTAAATAATGACAAACTCTACATTCACAGCTGAATTAACAATAAATTTGTTCTCAAGTGCACATTTAGCAGCTAATGCTATTACTGTTTTCCCTTGCTTTCTACAACTTGAGCAGCTATTGCTAAGTAGGCCACTTTGCTCTGCTAAGGATTTATGTGACCATGATGAAAACTCTGATAAGCTAATGCTGCTAAGCTAATACTGTTTATGGGCCCTGTTAGAATCAATATTTCATTCTCATTCTGTTGTTTGAGAACAATATTAACGTTTCACATCATTATAACACAAGAGAAAAGGGTATTAGCGTTAGCTACTAATGCTTATTCACCTCAAATTAGCTTTAGCTGCTAATGGTAGCCTACTTAGCAATAACTGCTCACTAATATAATGCTAATTCACATCAAATTAGCATTAGCTGCTCAAGTTGTTATAAGGAAAGAGAAAACGGTATTAGCATTAGCTGCTAATAATTGTTCACCCCTAATTAGAGTTAGCCCCTAATGGCAGCCTACTTAGCATTAACTCCTGACGTCGTTGTAATGCAGGGGAAAAGAGTTACCATTATCGGATAATGCTAATTCACATCAAATTAACATTAGTTAACAACGGTAGACTTCGTATCATTAGCTGCTGTCATTCTTACAAAGCAAACAGTATGAGCATTAGCTGTTAATGCTTTCTCATCTAACATTAGAATTGGCCACTAATGGCGTATTGTTAAAAAGTAAAAAAACACATTGTTAGCATAAGCGGATGATGCTAATTCACCTAAATTAGCATTAGCTAATGATGGCTACATACCTAGCATTAGCTACTGATATTGATATAAATCAAGAAAATATGGTATTAGCATTAGCTTTTAATGCTTTTTCATCTAAAATTAGAATTAGCCACTAATGGCGTGCTATTTAGCATTACCTCTTCACATCGCAGGGGAAAAGTTAAAATTAAATAAAAAAAAATGTTCAGATTAGCTACTCATATTGTTAAAAAGTAAGAAAAAACATTGTTAGCATAAGCGGATAATGCTAATTCACCTCAAATTAGTATTAGCTAATAACGGCAACCTACTTAGCATTAGCTGGTCACATTGTTATAATGCAAGAAAATATGGTATTAGCATTAGCTGCCAATTCCTAAATACCTAAAATTAGCATTACCTGTAATGGAAGTCTACTTAGCATTAACTCCTCACTAATGTAATGCTAATTCACATCAAATTAGCTTTAGCTTTAGTATTAGCTGCTAGCACCAGCCTACCCAGCACTAGCTGCTCACATTGTTAAAAGGGAAGAGAAAACGATATTAGCATTAGCTGGTAATAATTATTCACCCCTAATTAGAATTAGCTGCTAATGGCAGCATACTTAGCATTAACTCCTCACATCGTTATAATGCAAATGAGGCTAACTTACATTAAATTAGACTGCTGTTATTAGCTAATGCTATTTAGCAGTAGCTGCTCACATTGTTATAAAGCAAAGGAAAACGATATGAGCATTAGGTTCTAATGCGTATTTGCCTTTAATTAGACGTAGGTGCTAATGGCGACCTACTCAGCATTAGCAGCTCAGATGTTGTATTGCTAGGAAAAAGAGTGTTAGCATTAGCCGTTCACATTGTTATAAAGTTAAGGGAAATAGTGTTAGCATTAGCTACTCACATTGTTAAAAAAGTAAGTGTTAGCATTAGTGCATAATGCTAATTCACATCCAATTAGCATTAGTTAATAACGGCAGCCTATTTAGCATTAGCAGATAATGTTGAATTTGGCCCACTGGAAAAGTTAAGAACTCAAGATTTAGGAGTGTTTCTCGATAGCTCTTTCTCATTTGAGAAACAAATAAATGTTGTTATTAAAACCAGCTGTAAGCTTTATATTGTTGATTGTCATTTCCCATATGGAAAAGATATATAAATCTTATAAAGTTTGTATCTGTCTTGTGTGAAACTTGTATGAAAAGCATACAAGAGTGAAAACAGATATAAGATCCCTTGAAAAATTATATAATGAAACTTGTATGTTTTCGATACTTACTAAAACAATATATGAAAGTAATGAGAAAGTGGCCACTTTCGTGAGTATGACTTTCATCATATAAGTTTTTAGTCTTTTCCATATGGGATATGCTTAAAAATATTTACTCATACATGCTTAGTTTTATAATCGATTGGATGATGATAGAGGTTTGATCCTTAGTAGTCTGTAAAGACTCTGTATGCCTTCCACAGTGCTCTGGCATGCACACACCACTTGGGGCCATGAGAGAGGTCGTACCCTCTCTTACTGATTTATGGTGTAGGACAGGGGTCTCAAACTCAATTTAGCTGGGGGCCGCTGCAGGCAGAGTCTGGGTGAGGCTGGGCCGCATTAGGTTTTCCACAAGAAAGACATGGTTAAAAAATTCCAATCTTCTCAAATCTCTTTATTTTTATTTTTTAACACAAAATATGAAAAATAAATAAACAAATTAAGAATTAATAAGAAAATAAATCAATCTGTAATACATAAATAAAATAATAATAAGATATTTTTAGTCAGTGAACTTGTGTGTTTTTTTCAGTCTTCTATATCTGCTGTGTTTAGATTGAAATGTCTGTATTAACAGTTCTATAACCTTCTTCTGAACATGAATGGAACACTGTAGAAAATGAACTGTTCTTCTGAACATGGCTTCTCTTGCCTACTCCTTGCTGCTAGAGACCTGGCAGCGTTTCCTCTCGCATAGCCAAGCCAGATTTGGCCTGAGGGAGGAAGCAGTTGCGACCCTCAGTATGTCTTGAAGATGATCATCCGTAAGTCTGAACCTGTACTTGGACTTATTGAAGTTCAAAGTGGAGAAGAGCTTTTGGCACAAGTATGTGCTACCAAAAAGGCACATGGTCCGCTTGAACATTCGGGAAAGCCGAGGGAAACTAGGGCTCAAGTCTCTCAAAAATTGTCCAAGCTTGTCTGCTTTTCCACTCACCTCCCTGAACTTTGCTTTGAGTTCAGAGTTGCACTGCAGCTCAATGAGCTCCATTTGAAGCACAGAAGGGGCATCTTGCACATCAAAGGAGAAGGGGTCCGCAAAAATGTGAAAGGTGGCTCTGTGTGTCTTGAAGTCAGCAAATCTGTGATCAAATTCCTCCTGTAGCCTCAAAATGACATCAACATACTCGTCAGCACTGAATGGTGTGCCTGCATCCACGAGTGCCTTGCATGCTGGGAAATGGCAAAGGTTTGTCTGAGAGAGCTGAGCTTTCCAGAGCGCCAGTTTTGTGGAGAATGCTCTCACGTTGTCATAGGCAGCACTGACAAGTTGCCCCTGGCCTTGTAACGTCTTGTTCAGTACATTAAGCTCATGTGTCATATCAACAAGAAAAGCTGAGTCCATGAGCCATTTGGGATCAGTTAGCACAGGAACACTAACTCCATCCTTCTCCATGAAGGCTTCACTTCTGCTCTCAACTCAAAAAGTCTCTTTAATACATTTCCCCTGCTGAGCCAACGTACCTCAGTGAAGTCGAGCACATCCCCATATTCTGACTCCATTTCCTCTAAAAAAGCACAGAACCTTCGGTGCTTTAAGCCCCTGGATCTGATTTGGTTGATGCATTTCACAACAATAGACATCACATTGTCAAACTTCAGGCATTTGCTGCAAAGGACCTGCTGATGGATGATGCAGTGCAGAGCAATGGCCTCCTCCACGCCTTCCTCTTCCAGTTTGTTTTGTGCCACCAGTCCATGTTTCCTCCCTGTCATTGATGGCGCTCCATCTGTTGTTATTCCAACAAACCTCTTCCATGGCAAACCAACATTCTCAATGGCATCACACAGCTTGTAAATATCTGCTGAGCGGTGGTCTGGCCATGCATTGGAATTACTGTGAGCAGCTCCTCCATCACTTCAAAACTGTCATCAACACCACGGACATACATTGGGAGCTGGGCAGTGTCGGTGATGTCTGTGGTCTCATCAAGAGCGACTGAGTATACCCTGAAACATTTGGCTTTCTCACACAGTTGCTCATAAATGTCACTTGACAGGTCAGAAATGCGATCTGCTGCGGTGTTGGCAGAAAGGCTGATGTTGCTAAACTGACCTTTCTTTCCCGGACAGACTATATTTGCAGCCTGCAACATGCACTTTTAGACAAATGCACCTTCTGTGAATGGCTTCCCTGCTTTAGCAATCATCTCACTAACCACGTGGCTCCGACTGCTGCATTATTCTCTTTGGTTGCTTTCTTGGAGAAATCTTGCTGCCTCAGTAGATCTGTTTTAAGACTGGCAACCCGGTTCGCTCTCTCGTCTCCCTGGTATTCTGCATCCAGCTCAGCATGTCTAGTTGTGTAATGACGTTTCAAATTGTATTCCTTGTGCAGCGCAACTTTCTCTGTGCAAATAAGACAGGTCGGGGTGCCCCTGTGCTCAACAAAGAAATATTGCATTTCCCACTTTTCCTGACGACACGAACACCGTGGCGTTTGCAGATGGTAGAAAGTGCAGGGATAGCGAGCGCAAAAAAGGCGACTGCTCACGGCGCCGGGCTGTTGTTACAGGAGAAAGAAGCGGAAATGACACCGTGACATATAACAAATAACATCAGCTGTTTCTGATGTTAGTTGTTTTGACTGCTTTTACATTATATTGAAATATATGTAATGTTCATGTTTGCTGCAATGCAAACGCAGTGATGCAAATAAAAACATCGAGTCACAAATTACGGTGCGACCCTATAATTAGTCCGGGTTACCGGGGACTGTTGTTGCCGATGAACAGGTGTCGCTATGTGACTGCAGACTAAATTGGGCTGCATTGAGTTCATGACTTTTCTTTTATCCCGCCGCCTACGCATCACTGTGAGAGTTAATATGAGATCTCTCTCTGTGGAAAAATAACTTTAAATCCCACTGACGTGTGTATAAATCTATATACGTATAATGTCCCGCTGGGCAGCAACTTAAAAAAACAACTTTTTTTGAAGTGTTGTGAACGCAGCGCGCTGGGGCGAATGTCGGCGTTTGCCCAATAGAAAGGAGGAAGCCAGCCAGGCACAGGAAAGAAAGAAACACTCCAGGGCAACGCTGCTGGAACTTTGACTCATTGAGAAATGTTTCCCTGCTTGCATCAAGCCCGGCTGGTGTCCCCTGAGATCCATATCCCACCCTGATTGGTGGGTTAATTCAGCTCCGCCCACAACACTGTAAAGTGTCATACATTATCAAACTAACATTACATTTTCATATTAAGGTGGAGCCAAAAACTATCGTCCTGCGGGCCGCAATTGGCCCGCGGGCCGCGAGTTTGAGACCCCTGGTGTAGGAGGACACCTACTCTGTGTCTGGTTAAGTATAAGAGCCCTTTGTTAGGGGGACCGCTGGACTCTTAGCACCAGCTTTGGGGTCACAGGGTCACATCTGGAACACACACACACACACACACACACACACACACACACACACACACACACACACACACACACACACACACTATGCACAGACTGGTACTCTTTGTTCATACCTGTGTAAGACGTCATAATGAACTTGTGCATATTCATGTAAGCTCAATAAAGAGCAGTGTTACGAGGGAGCAGACGAGAGCGACTGAGGTCAAGTGAAGGAACGGCGCTGTCACAGTTCTCTCCCTCATCAATTGTCTGGTTCCAGCGGTGGGTCTGTGCTAGACGACCCATCACCAGCTTTTTCCACTGGTTACCAGTACGTGGTAGAATCCACTTCCAGATCTGGTTGTCTTTAAATCTGTGAATGGATTGGCTCCATCTTATCTCTCTTTAACAAAAGAATCCAAGTGGAGCCCTCAGGTCTGCAGATAAGCAGCTTCTGACCAGAACTAGACGTAAAAACAGAGGTGAGCTTTATCGATGGCTGCAGCCAAACTCTGGAACAGTCGCCCTTCACATCAGGTCGTCACCAACACTGGACATTTTTAAAAGCCGGTTGGAAACACATTTGTACTCTGTAGCTTTCAATCCTGACCAGTCTTTATAGTCATTACTGTGTATGTTTCCTATTTTCTCTCTACTCTGTGCAGCACTTTGGCTCAAGCTGTTTTTAAATGTGCTGATAAATAAATGTAGATTTCTTTGAATAAAACAGTGGAGCCGAGCTTTGAGCTCAGTGTGTAACAGTGTGTGTGTGAGAGCCATGTAATGTCCATGTGTGCATGCTGACTGTGCTGCTCTGACCCCCCTCCTCCTTTCAGGGTGGAGCCTGCTGGAGTCCGATGGTTGACACCAGGTCTGAGGAAGTGTAAGTGTGTTTTTAATGGGATTCATGAAAACAAAGCAGCACACATTCAACCATCTTCATCATGTCAGGAGTCATCATCAAAGTGTCAATCAATGAACAGATGATGGATCAATAACTGCAGCTGGATTGTGTTTGTTCTCTCCATCAGATTCCTGTCAACTCACAATCGACACAAACACAGTGAACACAAAGCTCCAACTGTCTGACAACAACAGGAAGGTGACACATGTGGAGGAGGTTCAGTCATATCCTGATCATCCAGACAGATTTGATGTTCGTCCTCAGCTGCTGTGTAGAAATGGTCTGACTGGTCGCTGTTACTGGGAGGTCGAGTGGAGCGGAAACGTTTATATATCAGTGAGTTACAGAAGCATCAGAAGGAAAGGAGGCAGTGGTGACTGTTTGTTTGGATACAATGATCAGTCCTGGAGTCTGTACTGCTCTGATGATGGTCCTCAGTCTGTCTGGCACAATAAGATACAAACATCCATCTCCTCCTCCTCCTCCTCCTCCTCTGTCTCTAACAGAGCAGCAGTGTATGTGGACTGTCCTGCTGGCACTCTGTCCTTCTACAGAGTCTCCTCTGACACTCTGATCCACCTCCACACCTTCAACACCACATTCACTCAAACTCTTTATCCTGGGTTTATGGTCTGGTCTCCTGGTTCCTCAGTGTCCCTGTGCTGAGTGGAGTGTAAAGAGTGTCTCCTGTTACAGAAACACTCTGACTGTTGAACAGATAGTTCAGTCTGTACATGTCTGTCTCTTTCACTCACAAACACGTTTTCAGATTCATGGATTCAATCAGTTGATGTTTGAAACTCTTCTAAATGATTCCTTGTAAACTTCTTCCTCTTCAGTCACAAACAAACAGGAAGTGATGTCACATGTGTTCCTGTCCACACAGCAGAATGAGTCTATTGCTGACAGTGATGTACAAACAGAGTGAGCATTTCTGAGGCCCAAAATAAACTGAGTAGTTCACTGAATGAACAATGGACTGTGAGCTCAGTTCCTTCATCATTAGTATGGATTATATATGTATATGTATTATATTAGTATCATATATATCAGGTGCTGCTGCTTTCAGTCATTGTGCAAATGTGCTGTTTGTAAGCTTGTAAAGCTGCAGTCAGCTGAGACTGAAGAAGTCACCTGATCAGTGAGCAAACGTTTCTGAAAACGTCCAGATGAACAGAATCAACCTTTTGGGATCAGCCAGCAATGCAGCATCATTGTTGTTCAGCTTCAGAGGTTTGCAGGAATGAACTGATGACCAGAAACAGCTGCAAAGTCCAAGAAAATACCAGCTGGAGTTCAGCTGCATTTGAAGAAGTCAAAGAAAAGTAAGGATGGCAAAGGGCGACGTTTTCTTCCAAAGAGCTGAAAACATGGTCGACGCCTCATTAGAAGAATCATCTGGACATTTGTGAGGAACTCTAACCAAGAAAGCAACGTCACACAGATCCAACAGACAGTTTCCATGACTGCAAGTGTTGAGTGGAAAAATGCTACATTGCATTATTGCATCCTCTCACCACAGGAGGCGCTGTTGGCACCACTGATTGCTGATCAGCTGTTCTCTGATGATCTGATTGATACTGTGAATAACGGGACTCACTGAACTCTGTGACACAGTGAAGATTACAGAGTTTAACTTCACCCTTTAAGACTGACCACAGAACCAAGTCCGCCAGAGCTTTTGTTATATTTTTACATGCTGTGGAGCCATTTGTGGGAGCATTTCAAGTTGCTATACATCAATACAACTGTTATAGCCCTAATTTTAATAATATGTATGCATTAAGTCCATAGTAACTACATAAACTGCAAAAAAAACCTCTGCTCATCCATCTCTGTGTGTATCAGGATACATTTGGTTCATAATACACAGAAAAATCAGAGTTATTACCTGTAATAAATGTGAAAGATTCCTGCAGTGATAACCAGGCAGGACTGAAACACATCCAAGCTGTCACCACGGTAACAGCACCGCCCATCCACAGGTGAGGGGAGGAGCAAAAAGAGGGACTTTGACCATTTTATACTAAAAACACTCAACTAATGTTTCTAATATGAAACAAATAAGCCCACATTAATGTGAGCGTTTATTAAATAATAATAATGATGATTTCCTCCTGATCTCATTTCCACAGCAGAGAAAACTGTGGTGTATATTGAGGTGGAGGGTGTGGTCTGTGGCTCAGGTGTAGAGTGAGGGTGGGGTGCACCACAGCAGCATGCTGGGACTGCTGAGGGTGGAGGAGGGAGTGATGATGACATCAGAGCTGCAGCACAGAGACCAGTGAACACACAGTCTGTTCATCTTTGCATAGATACAATATACAGCACAATATTGAATGACAGACACGCTGTGGGAGCTTCCACAGATACACTGACGTCAGCATCCAGAGTCCTCCTGCTGCTCCCCCCTCAGAGCCCCGTGATCAGCACCAACACATTCAGTTAGATGACAGAGTCCAGCTGCAGCTAGAATCAGCTCCCCTCTGTGAACAACAGCACAGCGTCAGTGTTTCACACTCAGTGAAAGGAGGAAACAGCAGAAGAACACCATGTGTGCTACGTTTCCCAGGACACACTACAAACTGCACAAATACAGAGCAGCACGTGGAAGGACCTGGAGCTGCATTTACAGAGCTGCAGACAGCGTGATGTCCTGTATGGACAGGTGGAAGGAACCAAGTCCTCAGCTGGAACACTCGTGTTTGTCCACAGACAGGAAACACAGCAGGAAACTTCCTCACAGAAGTGCAGCTCATGGATAACACACTTCCTGTCAGTCAGAATGAGGCTGCAGCCAAACACAGAAAGGTGTTTTTGTCCAGATGAGCCCAGAGAAGAAACACGAGTGTTCACAGACATCAGAAGCTCAGAGAGGTGAAACATGAGGTTGGAGTCCTCGTCAGCATCCAGAAGAGCTGCTGTGAAACCCTGAGTACTCATGACAGACTCTGATGGCACAAACACATCATGATTCAAACAGAAAGACAAACATGGAGCTCCTGATCCTCCTGCATGAGAACAAGCTGACATGAGCGCTGTGTCTGAGAGTGTCTCCCTGTCACAGTGACAATAACACAGCTGCTGCTCACAGTCATTAAACTGACCTGAGGTCAGCTGTGCTCCTTACATATGAACCATGTGACCTCACATCAGTGCTGTGGATGACTGTAGTCATAGAAGAGTAGAGCTGTAGCAGGTGGTGTGAGGAGGAGGTGGTGTATTCTAGTTAACGCAGTACTGAAACACTCCAGCAGAGGGCGCTGTTAAGTCCTTATTGTAACACAGTTACTGTGTGCAGTTAGACTTCATACATAATCTGCACTTATTTCCATCAGACATGCTGTCAGTAAATGATTGGTTTCTATTGATTCTACTTCCTGTTGACTCGTTTGATGACAGTGAAACAATCACAGCTGATTGTGTGATGATGTAAACTGTCACTGTTACATTCAGTGTGTGTGACATAATGTTAGTGCAGGCTGATAACAGCCTGGTTCTGTTAGAAACACATGAACGTGTCCATAGATCAGTGTGTGTTTAACATGAGAGCTTCAGCCCTGCTGATGTGTTAAATAAAGACATGCAGGAAAACTGATGAGACTCTGAAATAACTCTTTATATTTATAATGTAACTCTGCATCAAAAGAACAACAAAGGATCCCAGACAGGTTTCTGTGAACAAAGACCATTCTGATGTTTCTGTGTTTCTAACACTTTGACATTATTAGTAAACAGACTGCAGTGAGCAGCATTTATAAAGAGCTTCTATATAAAGATATGACAGCTGTTTGACAAGTTTATCACTCTGTGTTTGGACCTGATCAGTCCAGCTGTTTACTTGAAACATGTTCATTTACCTGTTCTGTTATATTCATGTTCTTGTCTCTGTTGAAAACACATTTTAATATCCCTCAGATTTTTCTCCCAGATGAATAAATATAAAAATGACACAAACTGACTGCAGCTACTTTTTGTCCTTTCTGTCAAAAACCTTCATGTGACTCATGAGAGACACGTTTCAGCTGTTTGTGACAGATCAGAGGCCAACAAGTCATTTATAACACTTTCCATCATTGTTTAAAGTTCTCAGTGTTTCTGTGTTGCTGCGTATAGGATCTCCCAGCATCATCACTGTGCTGTCCAATCATTGTGTGCGAGGTTACCCTTATAGTGCGATGTGTGTTTGCACAAAGAGAAGCATGTGTGTCAAATATAAATAAGCACAGAACAGAAACAGCTGCTCGTTTCTTCTGTTTAGAGTCAAGTTAGTGTTTTGTGTCTTTGTTTGAGGCCTGATGTCGAGCAGAGGTGTGTGTAACTGCACTGCTCTGTTATATGTGTGAAGTGTGTGCTTCTCTTCAGCATCATCTTTGTCACTGCTGATTCCTTTGTGTCATCATGTGTTGAGAAGAGAGAACAGTTATAACGGAGGAGCAAAAGGAAGCCCTGAAATCTGCATCAACAAGGAAGTGTTGGCTCACCAGTGATCCCAGCAGAGCCACTGGTTTGGCTCCAGTTGTTCTAGATTCAATGATGTTGCTGCTACAGATACATGTCAGCATCTTTATTGTAGTAAAGTCTTGTAATGTGAAGATAGAAACAAGGCAGCAAACAGCTCCATGATCTGATCTTAATGATGTTGTTTTTATTCCTGTCTGTCAGAACTGGATTGGAAACTATCAAAGGTCTAAAAACAGCCTCGACCCTCCCACAGAGCAAACTTTACACACGTCATCTTTCAGCTACAATCTTTGTTGCAGGGATCTTCTGCCAAACAAGGCTGAGAGAAGATTTCTTACAGCTGTCATGTTGATGCTGTTTCAGTCTTTGGGCAAACACACTCATATATTCGGGCTGATATCAGGGCTGCACAAGTTCTTTGTGTTTGTGATCATGAATAACAGAAGTGTGCCTGTTGAAGATCATGTTTCTACATTATTATATGTCCTGTTATTGTTCTGTATTATATTCAGCTTTCAGCATCCTTTCCCAGCCCCCTGTTACACCATCCATACAAAGCCAGTCTGACTGTGAGCCAATGTGTTTGTTTGTGTTGGATCAATAGATTTGACAGACTTGGTTCATCCAGAGGGAAACAGTCCAAATTCAGATCTAATGAAATGATGGAGGCTGTTTCCTACCACGGTGCTGATGTGTGACTAACAAGGCTCATGGTCTCCAGCAGACAAGCGCCTGGAATGAGGTGAGCTGAGTGTTGCTGTGGTGGGTCTGTGCCCAAGTCATGCATCAGGATTCATGTTGGCAATAGTTCATATCTCTGTTCTTCAGCCTTCATCACAAAGCTGTGAAGGAAAAACAAACATCTAACAGGATGTGATGGATGCAAAGTCCACTGAGCTCTTTGTCATTTACAAACTTGTCCAACCAACAAGAGCACAGATGAAAAACACAGTGACAGTTACAGGATTTTGCCATATATGAGCATAGATGACTTTCATATAGATTTTCAATGCAGGCTTTTGGTGAGCCGCTGGGTTCTGTCTAATAATCATCTCAGCATTTTACAATAGAACAGCTCTTTATTAGCTCTGCATTTATTGTTATTGGACATGAAACAAGGAAGCTGTTTCTCATTGGATGTTAGTTTCATGTTCATCAGGATCATTTTCTAAAGAGCTGATATTGAGACCATTTACTGCACTGGCTGCACATCCTGTCTACATTTCTCTGTATGTGCTGTGTTTGTCTTTCATGTTTCTCCATATTGACACAAACAGTGAACAGCAGCAGATCTACTCTTCATCTGTTTTAGGCCCAGTGAAAGATATGAAGCAGAAATGGTGTCATTAGGAGAAGAAGAGGAGAACAAGTCCGGCGAGGAGGCAGCAGCTCTTAAAGATGAAACAGCAGCTCAGCCCTGAGCTCAGAGAGCTGCACATGAAAAAGCTCCTCAAGCAGATCCTGTCAGAGGTTTGTCATCAACAGGAGGAACTGTTCACATCATAGGATGAAGATGCTGTCAGCTGGATGAAGAAGGTTATTTAATGGCTTCAACAACAAATACAGGAAGTGGACTTTCAAATACTAGATTCACTTTAGACTCACAGAGAAATGACTCAACCAGCTGTGTTTGACTATATGAAAGGTCAGTGTGTGTCTGCACACAGACTGTTGTGTTGGACTGTTATTCAGTTGTCTGCTGAATGTTTTCAAATGTCTGCATCTCAGCTGTGATGAGGCTGGGGGTCATGGGAGGCCACCGTAGCAGCCTCTTCAACATCATGACATCATCATAAATGCTGCTGGACTGTCTGATGGGCTGACGGTGAAAAAGCCGTCGGGAAGGAAACAGAAGACATTTCAGAGGCTGCAGCAGATTTCTTTGATTCGGGGCCTTTTTCAGCTTTATTGGACAGAGCAGTGAAGATAAGTGACAGCAAAGCAGAGAGAAAGGGGGCGTGGCCCGGGTCAAAGCCAGGCCAGCTGCTCTCCACCTCGTGGTCACCTGCTCATCCTAGTGAGCTCCACCAGCAGCCCTTTCACACACTTTACACTGTCAAACACTGTGTGTGGACCTCAGCTAACAACAGGCTACATTTAAGTCTGGACTACATGCTTTTATATTGTTTTTATTCCATCAGCAGCTCAACATCATGAGCAGCTTTGACATAAAGACATCAAACTCAAGCTGACTTTAAACTACTTTTAATACAGGGGCTCAAAAACAACAACATCTTTATTATATATCAGGACACAAAGTCATTTCATCTCAAAGGGAAACAGCTTTATTTGGAATAACCAGCACTATCAACTGGTTTGGGATCTCCACCAGTTTCATGTCTTTGCAGCTTCTCCAACAAAGTTCCTGTAAAATCAGCATGTTTGTCTTTATTGGTTTGATAGTGATTGATTATTCAGTCCCAATCTGCTGTCATCTAAAGAACAAAATGATGTTTCTATGAGTCACAAAGCTCCAGATGTTGTCGGCTTCACAAAGAAAACAAAGAACTTAAACACAAAGTGTTTGGAGCCAAAATGTTCCCAAGCTGCTCTTTTTGAAATGGCAGAGGTACAGTGGTGTCTAACAGCACACTGTGGAAGGCAAACATGTTATTGTTGGATGAAACTTCATGAATCCTTTGTAGATTTGAGCTGTTGGAGCCTTTCTTTTCTCTTCAGGTGTACAGATGCTGAGGAGGCAGGTGAAGCAGGTGGAGCTGTTGTGATGCTGCAGAGGGTGTGTCTTAGTAACTCTGTGAGGCAGAACTGGATCCAACATTGTGGATGTGTTGATGTTGGAGCCATTAAGAGTCTCTGGCCACACTGTAGGATTTCCCTTTGATCCACTGTGGGGGCATTTTGGAGTCTGTCAGTGAAACTCTTCATGTTTGTGTTTGACTCCAGTTTATAGAAACAGAGAAATGTGTCATGCTTTTGTTCGGCCTCCACAAATACACACATTTGTTCATTGGTTGGACTTTTTGGAAGGAGACACATTGAAAACCATGTTAATGAGATCTTGTTGTTTCCTGTGGATCCGACACAGAGAGTGGACTTCAGACAGAAAGCGTGGAAGAGATTTTAGAGGCCGTGTGTGGCAACAGGAAGTTTCTGTGTGTTTGCTGATCTTACATGTGGAAAACAACACGTGATGTTTGTGAAGTTCTACAATGATCATTGTTCTCACAGCATTTTGAGTGGGAACAGTTCAAACTGGGAGTAGTGGGAGTTGTTTACTGATTGAAACAAGCTGAATGTTTCTGTGACGATGAAGATCAGCAGCTCAGCTGATCAATGAACTGACATCTATCAGTCGTTTCATGAGATGAAGTCATCAGCAGACATTTGTTCTGACTGTGTGATGAATGTCAGAACGTCAGGGCTCTGCTTTAGTCACTGCTTGATGATCATTGGCTCATTGTTGAATCCAGGGCCCAGTCTGACCTCTGACCTTTGCTGCAGGTCTTCTGTGTTATCTTTCATGTCTGATCTTCTACTGTATCGTCCAAAATAAACATCTGGATCATTTCCAACACTTCAGCAGATCTTTAGTTTGGGCAGTGCAGCACAGAATAACACATATTGTACTATACTGCCCACTTCCTGATCTTATTGGATCTGTGTGTGAGGTTGGTGAAGGAAACACATGTTTACTGAGTGAGTCGCTGCCATTAGGAACTAGTTTTTATATCACAGCCTGGAAATCACACAGGACCATTTCTGCAAGTGAAAAGTCGTCATTGGAGGAAAATGATTGTGTAGTTTGTGCGACTGAAGACTTGTCCCAACTACATGTGCTGCTGACCCTTGACCTTTTCTTTAGGTGCACAGAGGAGTCTGTGGGAACATCCAGAACTGAGGCATCTTGTGTACAAACGTGTTCAGACCAGATGTCAAATGATGTCAGATGTCATCCGTGAATGGATGCAACTGTGGATCGTTCCAATAAAATGAGGCAGTTTTGTAAGTACAAGCCCACTACAACCCATCATCAACATTTTAAATTACATTATACATCTTCACTGATATAAAGCACCACTATTTTAACCTGATTCACTTTTTCCACCCTAACAGTTCATTCCTCAAATCAAACAAGATATTTGACCCTAAAAAAATGCATCAACAAATAATTTTGTAATAAAATATTTATTCTTCAACTTTTACAAGTGAAATCAAACAAGTGTGTTTAAGAGTGAAACCAGAGTGGAAGCTGCTCATATAGAGTCCAACCCAGGCTAAAGTAAGCTGAGTAGAGCAGCACCATCAAAGTGTCGGCTCTCTGAACACGGTGCAAGATCGCCATCTGCAGGACAAAACTAGTTTTTCTCGCCCTCCTCGTCAACATGAAGATGATGTCATCGTACAGCAACTGATTCCCTGTCCGTCTGGAACAAAGCATTTACATTAAAAAGACATTTACAGAAAATACAAACACCAACAACACATCTCATCATCACATGATATTTTATTATTTATTATATTATATATTTTTATTGTACCATCAACATCAACAAATACCAGCATATTTTCTTTGAGATTGAGTAGAGTGAACCTTTCCCTTGGTTCACTTCCTGCTCGCAGCATCAGCTGACCTCTGACTTCCTGGTTAAGGTCTCTCAGCGTTGACTGGAATATCAAATCGGACTCACACCATGTTCTTGTAATGTGGTCATGTCTGTCAGCTGTTTGAAGAGCATCTCTGGCCTAAACACAATAGGAAGAACAACAACACGGCAAAAAAAAACAACACATTTCCATATTAGATGAAGGGCACCGTAACTGGAAATGGTAACATTCATCTGATGCTGCTTTGGATTTATCTTCTGTTTTAGATCAACTTTGATCACTTCGAGCCATCTTAAGTCCGTTTGTTCTAACTTCTCACTAACATCTCGTATGATTTCAGATCCCTGCTGTTCCCCAGCTGCCCTGTAGGTTTGTGCTTTGACCTCCAGAGGGCGACAAATCAGCACAGACAGAGAGCTCCATTCAAACTTTGCTGCCATCAGGAATAATTCTTCAAATATAATCATCAGTGTTTGAGCAGTTATGATATCAGGGACAATCTAGACATGTGTGACAATACTGAACATGTCACATGACACACCTCAAACATCATGTGATCCACTCTCAGTCTGCACTTTCATTCATGACTTCAACAGGTTGAAATGAGCTTTGAAGAAACATTCAGTGAAATAAATCTTTCATGGATTCATGTGAGCAGCAGATGAACTTTACAAAGAATCAGTGGATTTATCTTCTGTTTTAGATCAACTTTGATCACTTCGAGCCATCTTAAGTCCGTTTGTTCTTCTCACTCACTAACGTCTCGTATGATTTCAGATCCCTGCTGTTCCCCAGCTGCCCTGTAGGTGGCCTCAGTGTGTCTCACACCATTTACAGATGATTACAGGTCGTTTACAGTTCAAACAGGTCCAACATAAGAAATATGCAGAAAATATCCTGCTATAACAGTTTGGGTCAAAGTGCAGATGTTCCAGATGTTCTGAGTCTGTCTGTGTTTCATGTTAACATGTAGATGTTGGACCAAAGTGAAGCTTTTTGATTTGACAGCAGGAATGTGAAGTGTAACTCTGAGCTGTAGGAAATGAAACTAAACGGACTTTTTCTCCTTTATTTATAGGAAAGTGTAGGAGAGCAACAGATGAACAAGCGTTACTGTAACAGGAAACATCAGAGGACCTTTATGTTCATCATCATCACTGTTTCCTTGTTCTGTCACAAACACACAACACTTCCTGCTCTCTCTCTGATGGATCTGATTGGCTGTTTCATTCACAGGAGGTCAGGGCGTCACACAAACAGCTTTAACTGCACAACGACACACTTTAAATCATCTGCAGACAAACCTGTGTGTTTGATTTATGAAGAAATAATAAAGACGTGTGTACAGCTGTCCATGAAGCAGCTTCTCACACAAACTCTGACACTTCAGCCACTTTAATTCCTGCAAAGCTGCGTAATAAAGAGCTGTGACTGCTATGAGCTGCTGATGATGACTGCATGAAGCTCTCAGCTGAAGCTTCTTTCATTTATTTTAATGTTAATGTCGCCTTTTTAAGTCTGTGTGAGGATTTTAATGACACACATTAAAGGAGCTTCTTTGATTAGAACCAAATTCATGTTGATTTTCAGCCTGAAATGATAAAAACTTTAATAATTCTGTTTATAATCATCAACCTGGAGACTAATGAAAAGTATAATAGTGAAAAAAAGCCTTTATTATTTGAGTAATGCCTGAATCTGCTCAGAGACGGAGACAACACAGAGGTGTTGATGACAGTTTGACATTAACTGAATTAAAAACTAGGGCTGTCAAATGATTAAAATTTTTAATCAGATTAATCACAGCCTAAAAATTAATTAATCATGATTAATTGCAACTCGAAATATGACCAAAATGTGTGCAAACATACAGACAGATAGCGGATTTTTACACACTTGTTAGTGTTATTTAATGCTAAGACCACGCTGAGTGGCCTGCGTTCACTCAGCGTGGTCTGACGTAGGCTGGGTGTTGTGCTGGAAGAGAATTAATCACAGCCTAAAAATTGATTAATCGCAACTCGAAATATATGTGTATATGTGTATATGTGTGTAAAAATCGGGACAGATAGTGGTTTTTAACACACTTGTTTGTTTTATTTATTATTAATTGTGAGTACAAACAGTACAAGCAGAACAGGGCTTCAAATAATTGTGAGGGATTTTTACTGAATGTTTTCCACCCGTTTAAATCTAGCACATTGTTTTATCCATATACATCTTCAAGTTCACAGAACATAGGCCTAATTCAACAGGCAAAATAGAAAAAATCTCCAATCATCCTTTTGGGTAAGGTAGATTAGTGCAAAAAAAATATGAACAACAGTGAAAAGTATTGTTTAAATCACATTCAACCATAGAACAAGCTCTAAACACACGGTCCTCTGGTCTACTCATCCTTCAGCCAGTTGCTGAGACAAACCAACTTGTCCACGTTCTCTGAGTGCAGAGCAGACCTCTTCTTGTTCACAATGTGCCCTGCTACAGAGAACAGCCTCTCACAGGGCACTGTGGAGGCAGGAGTGGCCAGGTATCTGCGAGCAAGGCGGGCCAGCTGGCTGTGGGCTCCTGCATGAGCTGCCCACCACTGTAAGGGACAGTCCTCTAAGGCAGTGCAGGGCTCTGCTCTGTAGCGCTGTATGGCTCTGTCCTGCTGTACCTCCTCCTCTGACTCAGAGTCAGAGTCCATCTGCAGCAGGCTCAGCCTCTTCTTGGCTGGACCTTCTTCTGCAGTGTGTGATCTTCTAGGAGAGTCTTCATGCAGCATGCCTGCCAGTGTGGTCCACACTGCTTCTCTGTCAGTCTTGGGCACACTGCGTAGGTCTTTAAAACGTGGGTCCAGTGCAGTTGCGATCTGGAGCCATGCATAGTTGGTATGTTCCTGGCGGGAAGCAAGGTCTTCCTTAAACTTCTCTTTAAACCTCACCACATATGCAGGGTCCTCATCAGTTACTTCCATGACACGGCGCAGGTGGCAGAAGGCTGGTAGAACTACAGAGCAGGAGACGTAGGCCTCTCCTCCCAGCAGTTCAGTCACATATCTGCAGTGGAATACACACACACACACACACACACACACACACACACACACACACACACACACATACACACACACACACACACACACACACACACACACACACACACACACACACACACACACACACACACACACACACACAGATAAGACAGCAAATTAAAAAAAGCTTTTTATTACTAGGTATTAAGACATTTTCATAATAACAAAACTGATTTAAGATGTATGTTTGATACATTTAATCTAAACCTACAATTATGGTCACAATGACAGGCTCACCTGCAGGGCTCTAGAAGTGTCTTCAGTCTCTGGAGTTTGTCCCACTCTGGAGGCGTCAGGAGGACAAGTTTATGCTTTTGTTTATCCAGAGTCGCGGTTACTGCAGTTTGGTTGCGGATCAAGCGCTTCACCATCTCCAGCGTGGAGTTCCAGCGTGTAGGCACGTCCTGGGCCAACGGCTCCTGCTTGCGCCCCAGTGACACCTGCTCTGCGTTCAGCTCTGCTGTGTTTGCTGGGCTGTGCTTAAAATGGCCAACAATTTTGCGACATTTGGCCAGCGCAGTGACAAAGCCACTGTCTGCGAGACTCACTGTGATGCATCTCTGTAGAATGTGCGCGGTACACGGCATGTGATTGAATGGCATGATGCGAGCCGCAGCGATCATATTGCGCGCACTGTCCGTGCCTACTGTTGTCACCTTCTCCTCAATTCTCCACCTGCGAGCAACAGTCTGGAACTGCTCTGCACAAGCCTCCGCAAAGTGCCGCTCTTCCATTTTCATTATAGTCAGCGCAAAGGATGTCAGACCCCAGGCTTCAGTGATTAAATGCGCAGTAACTCCCAGGTAATTGTTATTACTCAATGATGTCCAGTGGTCTCCTGTCAGAGCCACGCATTCTGTGTGAACCAAAGCCTCTTCTTTTTTCTTTTTCTCCGTTTCATACAGTTCGTGGATTCGAATTGTTATTGTGCTTCTCGCTGGGGGCTTGTAGGACGCGTCCTGAGATGCAACCTTTAAAACATCCGCAAAGCCCTTGTCCTCCACAATGCTTAGTGGTCTACAGTCCTTTGCTATCCATTTGGCTATATTGTCGGTCAGTTTGTCCAAAGAAGACTTACCGAGTGGCCTGCGTTCACTAAGAGTGGTCTGACGCAGGCCGGGTGAAGCTGCTGCCCCAACAAACGCGTGTTTGGCATTAAGGTGGTATTTTAAGGTCGAATTTGAACGGTGAAATTGAAACTCTTTACTACAGTGAGTGCAAATTACAACGCGTTTGTTTATTGTCCCATCTATGTTCTTCTTGTATTTGAATTCCCCATCTAGAAGGCCATCCTGTTCCTGCTTCTCCATTTTCAGTGGCGCGGTAAACAAATCAAGTGGAATTATGGGAGCGACTTTTTTTTTTTTTTTATCTGCGTGTTGCACTAAATAGTTAAATATTCTAACGTAATTAATTCCAAAATTTAATTATCGCAATTAACGCGTTAATTTCGACAGCTATATTAAAAACAAAGTGCTCTTATTGTGAAAATCTGCCTCCTACTTCTTTAAATCATTTTTATGTATTTTTTAACGTCACAGTGAAACATTGAGACATTAATCTGACACAGTTTGATCAGCAGCTGTGTTTTCACTGACGTTTCACTTTGATTTGTTCAGACTGAGCAGAGAGGATCGGCTCTCTGTGTGCGCACTGCTGAGAAACACAAGCTCATTTCTGCTGTTTCATGAAAAGTGTTATGGAGGAACAAGAAGTTCAGCCTCTAAACTCTCAGCGTGAGGACTGAGTGAAGAGTTTCAGAGCAGAGAGTTTTGGCTCACAGCTTTTAGCGTCTACACAAAGAGACGATTACGCACTTGATCTGAGAACATCTCCACCTCCTACAAACAAACTCTCCTACGAGCAGCTGTCACAACCACAACAGGCTGAAGACTGGATTTCTTCAGGTCAGATTTACTGCAGTTTGCATAAATTGTGTGTCACAGACATTGTAGTTCACATTTGTGTGACTCGTTTAAATCTTCTCCTCCTGAAAGTGAAACTCTTAAAAACACATCAGGCCACAACCTGCTGCAGGTTGTGCAGCAGGTTGTGAACATCGATTCATTAATGTTGAATTCTCTGCAGCTGCTCTGTTGCCATGTTGTTGCAGTACCGTATTTTCACGACCATAAGGCGCACTTAAAAGTCTTAGATTTTCTTCAAAAAGTGCGGCGCGCCCTATAGCGCAGTGCCCCCTATGTGTTGTAAGGAGGACGTAGTAGAGAACACCATGAGAACGTTAAAGGGTGAAGTGTGGGCGTTGATCGTATATACCGGGACAATCGCACATACGTGTATAAAAGAACAGGTATGTGCGTTATGCAGGACATCGTTGTTTTAACAACCCTGAAAATGGCAAAGAGACACGCTTACGAAGCACAGTTTAAACTGAAGGCCATCAGCTACGCGGAGGAACATGGAAATCGAGCAGCGGCGAGAGAATTTAAGATTAATGAATCGATGGTTCGCAAGTGGAGGAAGCTGGAAAACAAGCTCCGGCAGGTCAAGAATACGCAGCTGAGTTTCCGCGGACATAAGGCGATTGATAGAGGAATTTTATGAAATACAATATAATCAAGTGTGTTTTATTTTCTAGTGTTCATATATTTTCACATAACCAAGCCTATTGTTAAACAAAACACAATGCATTCCTTACTTCAGTGTTTGACATGTTTGACAAGACAGGATATACATGCATTCTTTACTTCAGTGTCTGTGATGTCAGATAAGCATGAATACTGCTGTGTCGTTATTTTTCAGTTTGTGTGCAGAGGTTAGATAGCTAAGACAATGCCTGAGCTCTCCCCTTTCCGTTAAAAGAGGAAGTGCTATGTAATCCATTTTGAACTATAAATAAAGCAAGCAGCCTGTACTCGTTGTGTCTGTCTTCTCAGAGGCATTCACCCGTGTACACGTTCTTAAACTCTGAGTCGGTCTGCAGTGTCTTATTTCTCTTACTTGTGAACAGATGTCTAAACCCCTGACAGCGATCATCGAGCAAAGAACGAGCGGGAGAAGCGTTTCGACGGTCACCATTCGGCTAAAAGCAGTTTCACTTTCACTTTTTATGAAACGGTGCCATTTTTCCATCCGGACCAGGACTACGGTAGCGCAGCAACTTCCAGCGGATTATAAGGAAAAGCTGGCCATCTTCCGCTCCTACTGCAGCAAACACATCGGCGACAAACACATCCAGCGATGGATGACCGATGGAGACCACAGTTTCACCAAGAGTGGAAGGCAGCGCCGGGAGAGTTACGCCACAATTTGCCAATGGATTGTAGATGCTTGGGCTAACATGTCTGCTGGCACTGTTGTTCGAGCTTTCGCAAAAGCCGGCATCATTTCTGAGGAGCCGCACGGCACGGAAAGTGACTCTGACAGTGAAGAAAGTGAACCTGGCATGTTTGATGGAGATTTAGCTGTTCAATTCAGACACAGAGGATGAGGACTTCGATGGGTTTGATGATAAAAATGTGAGTACCAAACTTTGTTTTGCTCCTGCTTTAGTTTTAAATACGCACACTTGTATGCTTGTGTGTTGTTGATGATGACGATTACCGGCAATAGAAATGTGAGTAAGGTACCGAACTCAGGTTTGCTCCCGCTTTATTTTTAAATACTCATACGGTACTTGTATGCGCCCTATGGTCCAGTGCGCCTTATGTGTGTGTTAAATACAGTAAGGGCACACATAACTGAGACTGCGCCTTTTAGCACAGTGCGTCTTATGGTCGTGAAAATACGGTATATTAATAACTAACCTCGTGTTGTGGACAAATGATCTCAGTTGTTCTCGTATGGGCTCAAAATGTGGTCATAAATATTTTGTACTTGTAAAAAAGATTTGTATGTGTATAAAAGATTTGTGTGTGGACTTAGAAAAAAAACCCCTGCAAGTTACAAGTACGGATTTTGACCCTATTTTTCTTCCTTTCATCTGATTGGTCAATGTCATGTCAATCAACAATGTAACAATCCAATTAGAGAACAGATGGGTTTGGCTGTCGAGGGGCGCTTTTTTTTAACTGCAGGTCTTTGCCTGCATACATGCACATATGTCCCTCTGTGGGGGGTCACTCCCACTAGGTTTATATCTGGGACTCTCCATCATTTGACCTTAGAACTGAAGAAGCTTCTCGGATGAGAGGTGAAACGTCTTCAAGTAACTTAAAGAAGTCCAGACGCTTTTCTTTGCAAGCTCCTTTGACATTTGACCACGAGCAATCTTTTCTGGTTTCTTTGTAGCCAGAAACCAGCTCTCTCCTCGGCTTCCTCCACTACACGCTTGCCCCACGCCAGTCTCCTCCGTCACTATAAAGGGGAGAGTCATGAGCTCCATCACCCTCACCTGTGCCGTCCAACGTCCCGCCACCAGCCTCCACTGCAGCAGGCCAGAGACCACACCCCTGCCACAATAAGTAAAAGTATATCCTTGCTGTACCCTTAATGCTAAATGTGCTAAATTAACCGCTGCCTTTGCCCCTTTGGGATTATTCTTATGTCACTGGGATGTTGACCTTTGACCTTCACATTAGAGAGATGGGCAGACATAATTAGTGTATGAATTTTAAAGTAACAGGTAATAAAGAGAGTGCAGCAAATGTAGTCAGGTTTATTACTCTGTATCACACATGAGTGCCCGAGGGAGGCGGGGCTGACTGGGGAGACACAGGAAACAGAGAGACAGGGCTGACTCGACATGAACCGATGAAACGTGGGACACGGGAACAGAAACTAAACACAGGCTGAAATGAACACTGAGGGAGGGAGAACTAAGATTACTGAGAGCCTGATAAATAAGAAGAACAAAAACCAAGAAAAACAAGAGTCAAAGAAAACCAAAAACACAAAGCATTGGGCCAGGACCCACTGCTGTGACATTTATATGTGATGAAAACATTAAAAACTGCTCAGATGTTGAAATCTTTCTACGTATACTTTAGGTTCAGCTCTCCAGCCTGGCATTTGGTTAAGCATGATTCAAACATTTGATTTTGTTTAACTGGTTTTAATTATAGTTACTTTTTGTGAACATTTGTTGCAGCATTTAAAAATACATCATTTATTTTCAAACTTTTATTTGATTTAGAGCATCATATTTGACCAACGTAAATGTTTTAATTTCATATAAAATAACTGAAGCAGTGAACTAAATATCTGAAATCTTTCCTTCCTTAAAAGTTATAATCCTACTTAAGTTATAGTGCAAACGCTTAAGCAACAAATATACTTGATGCTAATTAATTAATATTTCCCTTTGATGTTGCAACTATGCAGTCACTTCTGTCTTTAAACAAAATAATATTTTCCAGTTACAGAAATCATAAAGTCCAAACTAAAGTGCTACTGTTGCTATATGCATTTTATATAAATCATGGATGATGGTCCTGACATGAAGGAAGAGAAAGTTACAGGTTGCATCCTTTGACTTTGTCTCCGTGCCTTTGGGCGATTTTCAGAAGGACAGATGTTTCTGTTCAATTCTTAAATCAATTTTTTCAAACACAAACACTATTTTAAAGCTTCTAGAGAGTAAAATATTAATGATAATTATAATAACAATAATAAAAACAAAAGCTCTCAGATCCATCAAACCAAGCAGCAGAAAGAACAATAACTGAAGAGAAAACTTTAACCTTGTAGACTTCATTATGTTCCAGCTGCTCTACAGACGCTGTGACCTCGAACTTAAGCAGGTCGTAAAGTATGTGCAGCTCAATAACTTCATAATCAGACCCTGTGGTATTTAGGCAGCAGAACAACTAAGAATAACAACTACAAATAATGTTTTTAGGTTTCTGTTGTACTGCAAGGTTCTGTACAGGAGAACCAAACCAAGAGCAAATATTACGTCTCATTTACACCTGAGCACGAAGAGCCATCAACATTTAGCAAATTGAATCATCTTTGTTTAGATGCAAGAAGAATCATATAGAAATGAAAGAGTAGAAATAGAAATCCAGAGCAAAGATATCCTCTAATTCAGCGTAGCACATGTGCAGCTGCTGCGATTCACGTAAGCATTCGGCTCGTCGCTGTTGCAGATTTTTCTCTCGCTGTTCTGGCTCACAGCGCTGCAAACACAAAAATAAATATCCCCAAAGGTGTGAAAGGGAGCTAATTAGTAAGAGTATTGTTACTCTCCGCAGGAGTAGTCCAGCAGTAGAAATCAGTCCAATAACAAGGTGTGTAACATCTAGCAGGGTGACAGAAAAACCCAGGGTAACTTCTAAGGACCTCAACGTCTCTCTCACATTGTGTTTTTAAACATGCTTCCATTTGTCACTTCAGTCTTTACTCTGAAATACAGGAAGAGAAATCATGGCTGAAACAATTTCTCATGAAACCAGGGGTGTGGTCCAACAGTCAGTTTGGTGAGGAAGGTTCCTAACTGAGAGAAGTGACCCAGAAGTATCTGTGTAGCAGCCACAATGAATCCAGATCATGAGCTTTATTAACTGATCAAAGTCTCTTCTTTCATCTTCTGTATCATTCAGTTTGCATTGGTAATGCCCATTATTGTAATGCTTTTTTAAGACCAGCAAAACTTTATTTCACTTTGGGTTAGCTGGGATAAGTGATGGATGGAGGGAATTTTACTTCAGCCACAGAAATCCTAAACAGGAAGGAGGAGCAGAGTTACAGTGGATCACTATCCAGCAGGGAAACAAGGTTTATTTCAATTTCTTGGCCATGAGTGAGATTTACTGAGTGGGCAAATTAGGGAGACGACACCATCAGATCCCGAGCCCTCCATGTGTTAATCAAGAGACGGCTGCTGTGCTACATCCATAAATAATGAATAAATTAGGAGCTAAAGCTGAAAGGACAGTTTATTTGTACCATCTTCACGTGAACACATTCAAGAACATCACAGATGAAGAAACATTAAAAACTTCCACACTACATAAAGCAAGAAAAATAGTTTTTCTTTCAGGTGGTTTCAGAAAAACAGAAACATCAAACATCTCCAAGACTCTCTTTGAAAGAACTAAAAACCTTTGTTCTCATGGTCCAATCATGAGTGAACTCCCCGATGAAGCCTTGTGTGCTAAAACATGTCAGAGTTTTAAAGGTTAAACATGAGTTTCCAAAAACGTTTTGCTGGAGAACAATGAACTATTTGACTGAGTTTCAATCATTTACAGACGAGCAAAACCAGGACAGAGAAAAAAGGACAAAACTGACTCAGTAAAACAACAGAAAAGAAGATCCCATGTAGATCTGTATTATGTAGAAGTTCAGCCCAGCAACCAGTTCAGTTCAACACAAGTTTAAATGATTCTATCTGAACTCTGTGGAGCCTGATCTCAAGCTTTTTGAGTCTGACACAGAAACCAGAGGATCTTTCTGTGTCTTCAGATTCACTGTGATCCAGTGATGGGAGTGATTTCAGCCCTGAGTGATCGCGCTGATGTTTGCACAGAGCAGACAATGAGGTGAATGTTTGGGCACATTGGTAACAGTGAAACAGTTTATTAGTAACGTGGGATCGTTTGTGTGCAGAGTATGAACTGAGATTCCTGAAGCTCTTGTCACACTGGTCACAGCTGTAGTTTCCTTCCATGTGTGTACGTTCATGAATGTTACGATTACCTGACTGTGAGAAGCTTCTCTCACAGTGTCTGCACTTGTGTGGTTTCTCTCCTGTGTGGACTCGTTTGTGTAATTTAAGGTCCCTTGCAGTGGTGAAGGATGACCCACACTGATCACAGAGGTGCTTTTTAACCCCACTGTGAATCAGTTCATGTTGTTTTAACTCACTTGTTGTGGTGAAGCTTCTCCCACATTCTTTGCAGTATTTCAGTTTGTCTCCAGTGTGTCTACGTTGATGTACTTTTAGGGTAATTTGCTGACTGAAAGTTTTTCCACAGAGGTCACAATGAAAGTCTTTCCCACCACCACAGTGATGACAGGGTTGAGAACTGGATCCATCTGTGTCGCTCTGCTTCTAAACAAAGACACAAAGACAGTGTAAGTCAGTCCTTCAACATTTGTATCCTGAACGTCGCCTGAAATAAAGAGCATCTCTGCAGACGTCCAACTACATTTGACTGTTTCAGTTAACACACTCAGTTTACTGGGCTGCAATAACTACAATACTACCACCATAATACTACAGTAATACTAAAATCATAACTGAAAGGAAAATCTGAATAATCACTCAGAGCTGCTTTTCCATGCAGTAGAATTGCTAACATGCTAACACAGTTTAATGAGCAGAGTTGTTCCAAACAGTCAGGCTAAAATGACAAGATATAAATACATACCTCACAGTAGCTGCACTTGTAGAGTCTCTTTCTGGTGTGGATCTGTTGGTGTCGTCTCAGGTGACGTGGAGATTTAAAAGTCTTCTCACACAGGTCACATTGATAAGGCCTCTCCTCAGTGTGGGTAAACATGTGTTGTTGTAAGTCTGTGTGAGTTATAAACTGTTTGCCACACTGTTCACAGCAGTACACATCATGTCTGGTGTGAATGCGTAGGTGTGTATTTCGGTTCCCTCTCTGGCTGAAAGTTTTTCCACAGATGTCACAGCTGTATGCCTTAATTCCAGAGTGGGTAACTAGATGCCTCTGTAAGTTGCTACTGTGAGTAAAAGCTCTGCCACACTGATCACAGCTGTACGCTTTAACTCCACTGTGGATGAGTTGGTGTGTTTTTAGGTAACCCTTCCAGGAAAAAGACTTTCCACACAAGTCACAGCTGAACGGTCTCTCTCCAGTGTGGATGACCTGATGCTGTTTTAGTTTAGCCCTCACTCGTCACAGGTGTGTTTTTTCTCTCCCTTTCTTCTGTGAGGTTTGTCGGCCTCCTGAGAGCGCTGACTTCTGGCTCCATGTTGGTCCTGCAGTGACAGAGATACAAACAGAGGCAGTGAGTGAAATGCAGTCGTGGAACAAACTCAACCTTCAAACTCCATTAACACTAGTTTTAAACCTGAAGGTGGAGCGTGGCACCAAACACCTTAAAGGTCTCTTATCCCCACCTGCTGGTAGTTCTAACACATTACATCCAACCTGCTGTTAAAGATAATTCATGACCGTTCAAACACTAAAATCATGCCCATCCCTCCTGATTGTACACACACACACACACACACACACACACACACACACACACACACACACACACACACACACACACACACACACTATTTTATAATTTAGATTATTTTGTTGTTTCCTATTACATATTTCTATAATTTGTATAGATTTATACAGAATTATTCAGTGATAATAAATCCTATGTTTGTTTATTCTAAAGGAACCCCGTTAGCTTCCACAACAGATGTTGCTCATCTTCCGTCAAATACTCACATAAATTATTGCACAATAAAGTGGATTCAAGATATCCACATAATTTCACTCTTACATCCACAGTGAGGTTTCACAATTGTTCAAATATAAGCAATCAATAATAATAATAATAATATCAATAACATTGAGGCACATTACACAAATTTCAAAAACAAATCACGTCTTACAATATTTACAACAACTAAAAGCTCTGTAAATCGGCTTTTAAGTGTTCATTGAAGTTTTGAATAATTCTCTAATTTTTAAGGCAACTTATTCCACTTAAAAGTTGCTCTAAATGTAACAGTTTTACAAAACGTTACTTTTAACTCGAGCATTTACTAAATTGCAGCTTGTTGAAAACTGTGTAATATGATGATGTATTTCATCTGGATACTGCAGCTGAGCAGAATAAATGTGGTGTGTTTAACAGAATTGCTTTCTTTAGAACTACAAGTAAGCCATAGAATATTTTAGCCTGTACAGGAAGCCAAGAAAGGTTATTATGCATTTTATCAATATTAGTATAGTATGAACATCTTCACACTAATCTGGACGCCTTATTCTGGACTAACTGAAGTCTGTTAAGATCTGTCTTATTAGCTGCTGACCAAATGATTGAACAATACTCCAGATGAGACATTACTAGTGCATTAATGACATCTTTCATAATGAAGAAGTGATACACAAAGAGCATTTCATAGCCATAGCTATGCCTTGTCGGCAGAGTTATGTGACATTAGTGATGTTTGTACTTTCAGTGTTAACTTGGTTTTAAAGCCTTTAAAATATACGCCGTTCAATAGTCGACCTTAATCTGACAGAGAATGTGATGATTTTGTGGATAATTAAAGTCAGTCATATATCCACAAACACAACAAGCTGAAAGTCAGTGATGCTGCTCGGTTTGCAGTCCTGAACATCACGGCACAAGCAGGATTCACTGCACTGTTAATGTTAGCTGTGTTATATTGCTGCCTCTGTTCGGTGGTGTCGAGCCAAACGCACTTTAACGTGTGTTTGAACGAGCTGACGGTTCACTCGTTAAGCTGAAAGAAAGATGCTTTAATCACAGCAGTCACACATGTGTCCACTGCACCATCTGGAACTCTTCTTGTTTACACTCGTAATAACACAAACACTAAATCCTGCTTCTCTGGTGCTGTTGTGTAGCAGTGTGTACACCTGAGACTGTCACCTGTCTGTCTGTCCTGCACTCTCTCTCTGTTTCTTTCTCTCTGATTGTGGAATAAAAGTATGAACATGTGTTTATAAGTTACACTTGTGTTTGAATCCTGCAGCTTATCACACATTTGATTTCCATGTGTGACGACTGCAAGTGTCCAGAGTGAGGACAGACTGAGGGAGCCACTGCTGCACATCATCTGTGAGGCTTTGCAGCCCTGATGATCCACCAGGACAAACTCAGCAGTGTGTGAGGAAGAGGAGGAGGAAGAGCCAGCAGCAGCTGACAGATGGAGAGAATAGACAGACTGTTCCCTGTTTGTGAAGGACTGCTAGGAAAGTTTAACATAACTGTCTGTGCTGAATCAGTCTTATTAGGTAATGTTCAAATAATGTGATCATCCCAGTGTTTTCAGTGTGGGAGAAAGTACTCAGGGCCTTCAAGTTACACACTATGAAAGGCAGCAACAAGTTTAATGTTCAGAAACCTAAAGTCTGTATCAGCAGCAGGATGGAGCTAAAATAAATGTTGGTTTCAGTTCTATGAAGCTTTGAGTATTTTGGATCAGTAGCTGCTGTGTTTGTTGCATCATATTGCTGTAACTGTTTATATGCTTTATATATTCTGAGCTAAGTTGATCTATAGTGTTACATGATACACTCTCAGAAATAATATAAATATATATATATAAATAACTGTTAGTATCATGGTTGCTAGGCAACCTGGGCAGCGCGACGGAGGTTAGACGTCCCATTTCACGAGCCTACGAGCCTCGCACTTCGGCCTTAGCGGTCTTTGAGTCTGCGGCCCTTGAGGACTTTAAAGCTGCAGAACCTGAATCGGGATACAGCCATGATGATCTCCAGCCTCGTGCTCGCCAACATTCTGACCTGAGTTAAGAAGACGATCACTGAAATGGTCTCAGCAGGTCCTTTGATGACAGCAATGAAATGCAGTGGTAAGGCTGCCACGATTAGTCGACTAGTCACGATTACGTCGACTATCAAAATCGTCGACGACTGATTTAATAGTCGACGCGTCGTTTGAAGCTTTGTAAGATCCCAAAAGCAGGAATAAGTAGCAGGATTTAAGAGTGTAATAACGGACTGAAACAGAAGATGGCAGCACTGCATGTACAAGGATGCCAGCTGCCGTTAAACCCCGAAGAAGAAGAAGCTCTGTCCCAGAATTCATAGCGCGGCCCAGCGCAGTTTCCAACAATAGCGGCAGCTAGTTAGTTTTAATATTACTCTTATTATTCTTTCTGGGTCACAAAATAAACGTTTAACATATTTTCAGGCGAGAATGTAGCTGTGTAAACCTCAAATATCGGCTCAGTTTATCAAGACATCACATATTTTCAAAAGCGCTCCGACGTTTTCGGAGAAGTCTGTTACCCACTAGCTCGATAGCTAGCCGGGGGCCATGAGAGCACCGGACTCCCGGCAGATCGTTTTCAAACCCACCGCCCTACTCAGGTTAAACATGATATATAAGTCACTTAGATAAACTTAAAAATGTTATTGTTTGGCTTTTTTCAGTATTTTATTTGTTCCTGAGTAATTCGGCTGAGTTTATTAAACTTCACCAAAACAATCTGCACATTTAATTAAAAATTAATAAACTACCATCTTGTCTTTATTTTTAGTTAGCACATACCTTAAACACTTAAAGCTGTAAGCTAATGATAGTTATATAAGAGCAGATGCTGCTGGTGCAATAAGCTGTACGTTTTACGTCCAATGGATGATGATCTGATTAGTCGACTAATCGCAAAAATAATCGGTGACTAGTCGACTATCAAAATAATCGTTTGTGGCAGCCCTATGCAGTGGTAAGGCTTTTTGGGGATTAAGTTCGTTTTCATGGCAAAGAAGGACGATGCAGTTCATCTGATTACTCCTCATAACATTCTGGAGTGCAGGCAAAATGCTATTATAAAAACTTAAGCAGCAACTTCTCCAGGTTCCAATATTTATGCAATTCTCAAACCTTTTGGCCACGACTGTATAACCTCTTCTGAAGTTTAGTGGATATTATACATGGTTATGCTCAGGATGTGTCGGCCAGTTTCCACTGGAAACGCCTTTTGGTTAAACTGTCAGCGAGGAATTTGCATTTGCACTGTTACATTTTTATATAACTTTAATGCACATAAACAACAGCTGCTTGTTTCAGTGAAAATACATTGATGGGTTTTTAATAAAGTTGTGCAGCTGTAAAGTATTTTGTCTGGTGTCAATTCTATCGTCAGCTACATCGTTATGGCAAATGTTCAAATGTATATGGTGATAAATATCTGTGGTCATATGGTCCTGCTCTGTCTGTCACCTTCTGTGTTGAGCTCATTGTTTCCTCTGTAGTGGCTGAGCTGAGTCCAAGTAGCTGAAAATGTTCCTCTGCTGCTCCGTCAGACTCTCCTCCTCCTGCTGATCAGCTGGGACACAAAACAGATCTTTGTTAGGCTCCACACTGCACTGAAGAGTCAAAGTGTCTCATATGTTCATCTGACAAGTAAAAGAACACATTTTTGTTTCCCGAGGTGGGCAACTTGTTGGAAACAAACACAAAAGCTTTGAGCACTGATACCTGCCATTGCTGGCATTGAAAGATGCAACGCCAGCAATGTGGATTGTCAAGACTCAAACCAATCATCAAGCAAAGACAACAGGGATCATTTGTTTCTGTTTATTTAGCATTCACAGCATTTGTAGTTGCCTTCTGTGCAGGGGAAGTCCACGCACACTGTGTGGTACGGCCATCCGCAGAAGGTGCATTCAACCTCTGTAAGAGAAACGAGGTTGTCTGAGACTGAAATGATATTCACTAAAGAAGTGGTGATTTGTAAAACTTCAAGTGTATGATAAGGTGAAAACAAATACACAACTGCATGTCATGTAGTTGAAGGTTTTTTTTCCTTTGGAAGACCGGAAAACACTGAAAGTTACAAATTAGTCCTTTATTTATCCAGGTAAAAAAAAATCTCATTGAGATTAAAAATCTCATTTCCAAGAGAGACCTGGCGTCATGGCAACACAAGTCACATACCACACAGGTATATAACATTTATAACAAACACAATATCCCAACATGTGTAACAAATGTATTGTGCTTGAAACAAATTCAGAATAGGTGATAAAGCAGCTGCACATGTGTGTCACGAGTAAATCTGGCTGTATAACAAACAGAAACAAGTGATCCTGCTGTCTTTGCTCAATGGTTGGTTTGAGTCTTGACAATCCACATTGCTGCCATCTTTCAATATGTTGAATGCACCAGTGTAAGTGCAGCCACTCAGACTCAATGTGTTCATAGAAACAGGTGCAGATGTGTCACGAGTTCATCCAGCAGTAGCTATGGCACTTGGCCACAGGGGGCAGCAGTGGACTGACCTGCATTCGAGACTGCTCCAGCTGCTCTGTGACAGTCAGTAGATCTGCTACAAATTGCAGATCATATGCAAGTTTTGGAAATGACATTATAAATATTCTTAACTTAGCCACGGCAGCATTGTTGATGTATTACCTATATACTACAAATTATTCCACCTGCTGAAAAGTGGATCTAATGTGGGCGGACTCACACTTAGCAAATAAACCTGTGATGTGAGAATGTAATCAAACTGTTGATCAGAGGCAAAGTAATTTAAAGTTTATGATGCTATCGTCTAATGTTAGCTGACATGATGTTAGCTTGTAAACTTATGTTGTTGTCTGGGTCTCATGTCTGATCTGATGATAATAACTGTGACAACACAGAGATTAAATAAAGGACGTTGGTGGGACTTCTTATGTTAGAACTATAACTTCAGTTAAGGAGTGAGACGTAAGGTGACAAGGAGAATGAAGAGAATGAGAAAGAAGTAACTGGGAAGAGAAAATGAAAACAAAAATTTGAAATGATCAAATTTGTGTTAACAGATGATGGTGATTTTAAAAATTCAAGTAATTTAAAGGTTTTATCCTGTTTGTTGTTGTTTTTTTCATATTCTTCTATTTGCAAGAGGTTATTAATAAAACAGGTTCTCTTTCTGGTTTCTCTTTTTGGACGCACTCTCTACAGCTCATCACATCCAAAATGGCGGATGTCAAGTACAAAACCTCGACAGAAACAATCAGCAAGAATTTTAGCATCAGTCCAAAATAAAACTGTCCAACTACAGAGTTTTAAAATCCAACTAAACTATGAACAGAGATCTTTTACCAATAGGCTATTGATGAGATGACAGTGGTAACAAAAACGTACACATCCGCGCACACAGACAAAATGGCGGGAGAGCGTTTAACGGTTGACCTCATGAGTCCGTTACCGTGAACTATGGAGCGGCAGATTTGTGCTGGAACTGAGCTGCACACAGCTGATGTTAGCCAGGAAACATTACACACTGCTAACGTTACCTTCACACGGAGCTCCACACGGAGACGATCAGCATCAGGCACAAACACCAAGTTCAGAAAAGAGGAACTTTGAGCAGGAAGGAAAGAGTCAGAGCGGCGTTTGAGGACACGTTTACAACCACGAACATCAGAATCTGTCTGTGCTGCATTCAAGTGCAAGTTGGAAACTCACTAATCTCTGTCATGTTGTCCAAAGATGATTTATTTCTGCTGGTTTTCTTGTTTGAAACACAAACATGTGTCAGCACTTTGTTGTTCTTCACCCTGCAGCATTTGAATATTTCAGGAGTAAACTGATCATAAATTCATGAAGTCATGACTGAAAGTGCAGACTGAGAGTGGATCACATGATGTTTGAGGTGTGTCATGTGACATGTTCAGTATTGTCACACATGTCTAGATTGTCCCTGATATCATAACTGCTCAAACACTGATGATTATATTTGAAGAATTATTCCTGATGGCAGCAAAGTTTGAATGGAGCTCTCTGTCTGTGCTGATTTGTCGCCCTCTGGAGGTCAAAGCACAAACTGCATGATGTCACTGTAACCACCACAGAGACAGGAAGTGTTTTTAAATGATGAAATATGTCAGTGATGCTGATAGTGTGTTCATCACAGACGTTCAGGCTTCGTGTTGACATGAATCAAAGTTAATGTCATTATGGACCAAGGACAGTACTCTGGGTCTCCTGCAGAACAACTCGAGCTGTGATACCTGAATGAAGAGCCTCTGCTGCTTTAAAGAAGGAGGCTCGAGGCAGAGGTGAGGTGCAGACCAACCAGCTTTTATTCAGCAACTTTAACAGAAGGATGAGAAAAATGAAACTATACAGCACAGTGATGCTGACTGAAGCCACAGCATTAAACTAAACAAGCATCGGATCATCTTTAACAACATCTAATAAATAATGACAACTATTTACTCCTGTATTTCCTACAATAAAGCCTGTTCAGATATTTGTTGCTGATGGAAATGTAAAAGGCTCCCAGGAACCAAAGGACAAAAACAGAGGCAACAGTCACAGCTGCAAAGGATCCCCTAACACATAAACTGGTTCGAAGATATTTTCTAGCTCTGCAGAGGAGCTTGATTGCACGGACAGTAAAAAGTGGATTCAATAACAGCAGCGAGCGCTGAGTGATATAACGGTGCTGCGAGCAGCAGTGCAAAGGCTCACACAGAGACAGCAGCTACACTGTGTGTGGATGTGATCCACAGTCACAGCTGTGGGTTTCAGTCAGTGTGTCTCTAACTTCATGGTCACATTTCAAAGCTTATTGCAGCCAGAAGATGTTCAAGTAAAAGATTTATTGCTGTACTCGTCTACCAGGATAACAGGAGGTTCATAAAGCTGTGTAATACTTCAGCTTTCCATCATGCAGTAGTAGTTGTGTCCCTTTGTGTTCATTAGTGTGTTCACACGTCTACTTTAACTTCACTCTGTAATGAAAGGATTCAAATCACTGATAAATACATACATGCTGACTCTGAGTCTCAGTGAAGGAGGAAAGGATGGATGAAGGCAGCCTAGTGTGGGTCATGTGTGTCCAGCAGTCATCCAGGGCCTGGATCCATCTGTAACAGGAAGACAAAGTCCAGCCTGTAATCATCCTATCAGGCACAGCGTTTCCATCCAGCATCCTGACGACGCTAACAACCCGTCAAACGTCTCCTCTGGTCCACAGAAGTCACACTTCCTGTGTCATGTTTACCTTTTTAAGTGTGCTATTCAAGCCTGTGTGACCAACTCTGACTCTCCAGATTCCATCCTGGTCTCTGCTGCAGCTTCTTCTACACGACTGTTTTCTGTATAATAATATCTGCCTTTCCCGTCTCTGTCCCAGTGTGCCTGCCACTCGTCCTTCATCTTTACCTTCATTATACTCTTCACCTCACTTTCACTGTATTTTATAGTCAAACCTGCACGACTTCTTCTTGCTGCACCTTTTTAAACTTATCGTCCTGTTCATTGCATCAACACCGATATTCACAGGGAGCCATAAGAAATCCACTTCTATCCCTCTGTGTTTGATTCTATACAGTAAATGAAGTATATCAAAAACAATATGTTGCCTAGAGTCTGAAGACATATCACCTGTGCTCACTAGCACGCTGCTAGAGTCCCAGCAAACCACATACCTGCATATTAGTGCGTCCTCCACCCAGTTCAAGCCAGTAACATCACTACCAGCTCCCAGTATAAACTGCCACATCATCTGTAATTCTTTTACTCATCACCAAACTTATTTGTGGGAGAACAAATGCAGCAGCCGTTCTTTTATCTGACAGTGTTGACGCATCAGTAAATATCCTCACATGACCTGAGGACTTTCCCACTATATGAACCTGCTTTTAGTCGCCCCTCCTCCCTCGCCACAAGCTTCCTTTACAACATAACTTATAAAAAACAACTTTATTGACAATCAGCAATAACAATTACAGACAGTCTAGAAGAAGAATCACATGATCAAGGAGCAGAAGTTTATGGTTTTAATAGCTTTTACATTTTGGGAAAGTTTTAAAAACATTGTTTGGTTTTCTTTCTAAAGCGTTGAAAGGACGGCTTTGCATCAGAACAGTAAGCTCAGCAAATGAATCCATTAAAGTTCTTTTGCCTTGTTTGCAAAAGAAGCCAAACAACATTTGTGTTACAAAGAGAGACTTCAGAACAGATCAAAGATCACAAACATCAGGCACTGATGGAAACAGCCAAACACAGAAACAGAGGCACCAGCAGGTGAAGGAGGCCTGTTGTAGAAATGACTCTGAGTGCTCAGGTAGAAACGCATGAAGAACCAGTGCGTCTAATATTTGGAAACCAGTCTGTGTTTGAGCGTCCTGGATGAAACACAGATCATGTTGCAGAGCGAGGACGTCGTCTTTCCTCCCGAGTGTGTAACTACAGGACGTGTGCAGAAGGTTTAATCGTCCTCCTGACAGTTACTGATGAACGAGTCCTTCAGGGAGGCTCCAGGATCACTGTGGCTTTTACCAGCTGCTGCTAAACTGAGAGGTGTTGCTGCTTCATGTGTGAAGATGTCTGCATGGCTTTAACAGTGCAGACGTTCCTCATGTGCACACATTTCATATGTTTTATTGTGATGTTTAGTAACATCTGCTTCCCTCCTTCAGGCAGACGATAAAGTGAGCTCAGCCTTAAACATGTGGAGAGAACGTTTGACCGACAGTCCTGGGACGACTGCAGAACAATGGTTTGTTTTTAATGATAAAGTTTCATAATGGAAATAAATGCTGAGCCTGTTTCATGATGTTGGCCCTGCAGCATCAGGCAGGATTAATACTGTAACAAACGTGTGTCACAGTTATAATGACTTTAAATGAAGACTTGGGTTGGATGGAGATGTCAGCTGGATTTGTGCTGACTGTCACTTTAAACGTTTTCAGTTCTGTTCAGCTTCTAAATCTACTTTTGTATAATGTTTGCTGAGTTTTGCACTTCATGACGCTTTTAAGAAGAGCCAATAAATCCTGACTTTACACAAAAATAAAGGTTTAATGTGTTTAGTGTGACAGTGGAGGAGAGCGCACATAATAAGAGTCATTAACAGAATGGTGACAATTATAATCTGTCTCATTTTAGGAGCAGCTCACAGGCACAACAGACTACAGAGCAATCAAAGCACCAGTTAAACGTCCATGTGACCGGCTTACAGCCAATGAACAATCAGTCCCCACTGTCCCCACCAACATCACTGTACTGGAAAGACTGTGCTGCCATGGTCAGAGATGAACTGGTACTAAAATGTAAGGCAGCTGATGTGTGTGGCCTTAGCAGCACAAATGCATCACGGCTGCAACGCTGCAGTGTGTTTAAACATTTGAACATTTCTGTGGCTTCAAACCAGCAGCTGCTCTGTACTCAGTCGTGTTTGTGTGTCTGTCAAAGTGATTGTTGTCTTTAAAAAGCCTTTTGTGTTGAGTTTTGTGAGCAGTGCCGAGCTTCTCTGTAGTCTAAGCTGAGTCGATATATTTGATTCCATGTTTGCTGTGATTTTCAAAGTCAGCAGCAGCAAACCCATACGGTAAAAAAATACATTTTTCCTGGCCAAAATATATTTCAAATATATGGTAAATATATTTTGTATTTGTGATGCTCCAAAAAAATATATTTTTGAAATTGAAAATATATTTCTTTCAAACCAAAATACATTTCAAAACATATTTTAGGGTGAAGAAAATACATTTCCAACCTTACAGTAGAATGTATATCAAAGTATCCTTTATTTAAAATATATTTAGTGCAATAATGATGATAATGATAACAATACTAAAAGTAACATGTTTTATGCACATCTGCAAAAAACAGTTGGATTCAAACAAAACAGAGTCAAAGGTCTATCACGAATTAGGTTGTTTATTCATTTGCTTACAGTATTTCACATTACACAATATCTCACTATAATGTAGCGTTCATTGACTTTGAAATTATCTGTCAGTGATACAGTAAACAAGATACAACAACTGCTATGTACACTTTAGTTTTTGACAATATATACAATTTAGTACTTAAAGGAACACACTCCACTGTTTTGGAAATAGGCTCATTCTCCATCTCCCTCAGAGTTAAAAATGCAGCGTCTTCTTTCTAGATCCGTACGTTAATAGGGCTCTGGAGCGTGATCTTACGGGATGGGGCGTAGCCAGGATTTTTGGTCAAGGCGCCATATTAGCAGGCCAAACAAATGCTTGCTGTGTGGTCGGTTGTAATGTTAGATTGCACTACCGACAAAGGAATAAGCTTGAAAACAGGCTCTCTTTTCATTGTTTCCTCACCTGGAAACATCATGAGGGAGCTTATGTGTTGGATGTTACCAAAAGAAGGCGTCTAGCCTGGATAGCAGCTGCGAGACGAGCTGATATTCAGTTCTCTACCAGCCACAGATATCTGTTGGTGTGCTCCAGTATTTTCATTCAGGTAAGTTCTAAATAAGTTCATATTATTCTTTATAGCCTGTTAATTTTATTTTCAATGCGCTCTGAGATCATAGCACAAACTTAGAACAAACATGCAGAACTACCTTCTATTTATAGAGTTGCTAATTATTTGGCATTATTGCAACAAACCAGCCTATGAAATGAATGAAACAAATCCTGACTGGGTTCCAACACTACACATGGGGCACTACGAAATCCCTGCTTCAAACTACATGCTACATACCACCATGCCAATCAGATTACTTCTTCCATGTGAGGGTAAAAAGGTGACCTTCCTGGATAAGATGGCAAAGGTTTGCTGCGTTTTGGTGAACATGTGCCCCAGTGTGGTAGTAAAACCAGGGAAAAATGCTCTTGTTAAATACTTTTAAGTCTTGTGCTGTTTATGTAGTGATAAGTTTTCTTTTTTTTTTTTTTTTTCTCTTCTTTTTTTTTCTCCTTCTCTTTTTACAGTTGCAGAAACATATAGGTGATTGCTGTAACGTATGTTTTAATTTTGAAATTAAAGCAGCCTTTTTTCCGTTAAAAGGTTCTTTGTGAGGATCAATCCAGACATGGGAACAAAATGCCCTGCAAAACTTGGTACAAGCCGCAAGACAGGTCGTGTGGTAAAGAGGAAGGTTACAAGAATCAGCCCTCGGATCACCACCTTCCTCCAGCGGCTCTCTGAGTTTGAATGGAGGACTTCCAACTAGGTAAGAACAGAGATGATAATATCTTTTACATAGCTGATAATTATATACATACTGTACACACATCCATACAACAGTATGAATGATCTCAGACAGATGTGAACAAGTGAATAACCTGAGCAAACATGAATATTGATGATGTGTCTTTGACAGGTGGTGATAAAGACTACGCTGAACCCGACCATCCTGGTAACGGAAATCTAAATCCCATGTCACATTCTATTTCCTGGGACCCACTGATAATTATTACATTTTGTAAATGAGTTTTGTTTTACAATTGTAATAGTTTATTTAATGTTCATGCTGGTGGGTTTGTCCTGTTTTTAGTGGAATGAAAAACTGTTTTCCTTAAAAAAATCAGACAGAAAGGTGAAGGACTGTGTAGTTTTCATGTACGCTTCTATTTATTTTGGTTATTGGCATTGTTTTTATTCAGTTGAAAAATGTTTTTCTTGTTAAAAAAAAAAATCAACAATAAATGTTGGTTTAATTCACTATTCTGAGACTACTTTATTTTTTTATTTTTTTTGTCCCGTTTGGATCTATAGCCATCAGAATTGTTGTCTTGAGGCCAAGAAAGATGCCAAGCGGATTTATTTTACCAAGTGGGTCATCATGGCCTTGCCATATTGGTCCATTTGATTGACCTTTATTATAATTATGAATTTATTTTATTTTCAGTTGCAAACGGGACAGACATAACTGTGGGACAGGACAGGGGGAAAGAATGAAAGAAAGAGAGGGAGAGAAAGAAAGAAAGAAAACCAAAGGGGGGAAGAGACGGTGAGAAGGGGGGGAAGAGAGAAAAAAAAACAAACAACAAAAAAAAACTCCTGGGTCACCTGTATGGAGAAAAAAAAAAAAAAACAGAGGAGACAGCAAACAACAAAGAGCAACATAATAATAGAAAAAAAAGCACCATCACAATAAACTAGCTAGCCATAGATATCAATAGTTACTAAATAATAAACGATATTGTGCAGCACGCAGGATAGACAGCGCACAGTGTGCTTTGAGGCAGCAGCCAAGAAAGCTGTAGTCCGCGTCTGTGAATACTCATGTGTACACCTGTGTGCACACCTGTGTGGATCAGCATGCTTGCATTCCAAAGGTTTCTCCATGTGATAAGTGATAAGTTTTCAAAAGAGACAGTAAATTACAGAATGCTAGCAGTGGGTGATATTATACAAATGCTGTCATGATTTTATGTGAACATTTTGTCATTTGTAAACTATACATAACATTTTTTCTACATTGTAACTGATGTGATGTTCGACAAAGTGCTTTTAATTAAAAATAGGCAAACATTTCTTTGTTTCTTTATTCAACTTTTGAACAGTGGTATTTAGTAAGTACATATTCAGTAAATGCAAAGTATTTACATGGCCCCCTAAATTAAAACACTATGGGTTATTCAGAACAGAACTATGCTTGGAAAAATATTGTCCCATCAGTTGATCCAACTCCTCCACAGTAGCAGGTGGAACTTTTCTTTTTTGAGGATGGCTTCTTTTACCTGTCACTACAGATGGTCTGTCTATGTTTTGATCAAGAACCTTTTTTTTGGGCAGCTGAAGAGGAGAAGTCTATCTTATGGCCAACCTCTGGCTGTATCTTGGTCATATTACCCAGCAAAACCCAGTATGCAGGTTCATCTGTAACAGTCCTTGTGCCACAGATCCTCACTGTTGCTTCTACATTAAACAGAAGAGCAGTGACATGGCTGCAAGTCTCCACGACTCTAGCCATACAGCTGCAGTGGGCGGCTTCAACCTTCCCTGTGATGCTCACAATGACCTGTGGCTGCAATGCTGCAATTCAGTCTTTAAGAGTGCAGGACCTGAAACACACACAGACAAAGTTCATTTAAAGACAAGAACTATGAGCCAAGGCCGACACAAATGTGTTTTATTTACTTTCAAATCCATTTATCATAAATGTAACAAATAAAGTGTTTTTATGTATCCATCTATAGAACGCTGCATGTTATATTCTAAATCTGCATGTTTCTTTTTAGAAACCTATCAGCAAAAAATGAACCTAAAGTATGTAATGCAAGGATGTAATCACTTTCAAGAGGGAGAAAACATAAAGTTAAACTTTAAGTGACAATTATGGACACCTAATATGACAAGGAGATTCTGCAGGTCATTAATCAATGTATAAAACTAAAACAGAATGTATTTTTAGTGACACAGGACACAAACAAGGAAGCAAGATGTGTAATTAGGATTATTTATAATAAATATGAATTAATTAGGGCAATTTCTTTAACCATAAAGAATAACTAAATCCTTCAGGACAATGTCACATCAATGCACTGAACTCACTATGTTATCCCTCTAACAGAGCCTCTACATGTTCTCACTGTAATTTCCCCCTCACGAATGAATTTTTACTAGCACTAATTTGAATGTTGGGGGGAATCAAACGCATTTTACTCGCAGTACTCAAGCTGACTTACCTTTGCTTGAATGACGCCGTACTCACAACGTGGAGGCTTAAAAATAGCCAAATCTTGTACCCAGTCCTTGGTGAATTGGATGTGCGCCTCCAGAGATTTATAATTGCGAAATTGGTGCGCCATGTATGCTCTGACTCCACAGACAAGGTATGAGAGTAGATCATGCTAAGTCAATAGCGGTTTGGTCTTCAGGGTTTCTACTCCACGGCTATATTTCATACGGGTCCACATTTCAACAATCAAGTACCGTCTCTTTGCATCTGGACAGAATCTGTCTCTATACCGTCATTTTCTTTTGAGCTACGTTTCAGAATGGTTCGTAGCAAACTTGTTTTGATTCGTGACCTGCCAAGATGGTGCTGCGCTCCCACAATGCATTGCGACATTACGTCAACTCCAAAGCCCTTTGCGTGCAGGAGTGTATGCGCATGCGCATTGCCACGGTGGTTTAAAAAATAAAGATATAATGAAAAGTAATTAATAAAAATTAAATATTTAAACATTCCCACAAATGTGCAATGAACGTGCAAAAACTCTCTTTAGTAGTTGTTGCTGTTTCTTTCTTTCTTTCTTTTTTTTTTTTTTTTTTTGAAAAATAACGACGTCTCTGAGGCGCGAAATCTGACAGCGAGAGGAACGGCCGGATACAGGAGACGGGAAGAAACAAGCCGATTATGTTCGCGTTAATTAAGTGGTTGGAAGATGTAAAATTCTCAATTCTGCCAACTGAACATATACGAGATTTTAATGAGGATGAATAATTAGCCGGCATGGAGGAAACGGACCTTTATTTCATGGAGTGGCGACAAGAAGCCAAGGCGGGTGGCCAGTCTAAGAAGCCTCCATCATCAAGCTAGCAGGTGCCTTTTCCCATATAATATTACTTTATTCTCGCTTATTTGGAACGGAAGCGTAGAGCTGCCACCCAGGCAAAGAGAAATATAAGTATATCACGTTATAACGTGAAAAGTTTATCGTTCTAACAATATACTATCATGTTTGAACAACATGTTTGAACAACATTGTACGAAAAATGTACATAATTATCACGTCCGTACAATATTGTGCGAACGTGACAATTATGTATATTATAATAACGTGATATTATATTATACCAGTGGTTCTTAACCTGGGTTCGATCGAACCCTAGGGGTTCGGTGAGTTGGTCTCAGGGGTTCGGCAGAGCCTCCGCTGTGACGTGCACGGCTCATTTTGTGCACCAGTAAAAAACATATCTACGTCTAATTTGAAAAAAAAACACACTTTATTTTTCACTAAAGAGGGGTTCAATGAATGCGCATATGAAACTGGTGGGGTTCGGTACCTCCAACAAGGTTAAGAACCACTGTATTATACAAACATGAAAAGCATAATGTTAGAACAATAAACATTTCACGTCATAACGTGATATAGCTCTATTTTTCTTTTGCCTGGGTGGCAGCTCCACGCTTCCATAATTTGGTAATAAAATATGTAACTTAATTAATTATATTGTGACGTACTTTTGCCTTTTCTTATTATTCTGCCTTCTCAATAACTATCAAAGCCTATTCACATTTAATTTGGCTTTCACAGAAATCCTACCTCTCCTTCTGGCTACAGAGTACTTACCAAGGTTAGAAACAAAGAACAGTTATGCTTTATTAATGTTCGCTAATTACAATGTTCCACATTTCCTTGCTTTTTAAGTCATTGTGGCGGGGGCGTGGCCCCGGGCGCAGCTGCAGGGGAGGAGTGGAGCGGAAGGCTCATCAGGGCGGCGCTGCGAGGCCGGTAAGAACAGCTGATGTTGTTTATGGACTGATGATGGTTTCCCTCCCCTGTGTTATAGTGAGACGGAGAGGAGCGGGAGAGGGGAAAAAGAGACACACATCAGCTGGGATGGACAGCTGTCATTCTGTGCGATAGTATCAGTGTGTGAAAGTGTAAATAAATGTGGAACTTGGCGATAAAGACCTGTGTGTGCGTGTACCTGTGCCTAGTATATTCCACAAGTGGTGCCGAAACCCAGGAAAGTGCCGGTGGGGAAATGTCCGACCCACAGGCCGCGCCACCCGCCCAGCCTCTGCAATTCTTGGCGCAGATGCTGGCGGAGATGGCGACGATGAGCCGGGATCAGGCGGCCGGGATCGGGCTCACCGCCGAAGACCACCGCCGGCGGTTCCGGGCCTGTCGGCTGGCTACAACGGACCGACCATTCGCCTGGGCCCGGCAGCTGCGCGACGCGGCGGTACGCTGGCTGCAACCGGGAACATCGGAGGGGGAGACGAAGCTGGTGGACAAGGTGGTGCTGGAGCAGTTCACGGAGGGATTGCCAGCGGAGACGGCGAGATGGGTCCGGTGCCACCGGCCCGCAAGCGTGGAGGTAGCGGTGACGCTGGCGGAGGACCACCTTGCCGCTGGAGCAGGGGAACCCGGGGACGCCAGACGGAGGCCGAACAAACAGGCCCCGGTGCCGGCCCCGAGGCGCCGTGTGCCGGCACCAGGGCAGGCAGAGCGGCTGCCGGCGCTGAGCCCCACTAACCCTTTCGCGGCGTTGGTGCCGTCCAGGGCAGCCGAGCCAAGTGGAGCCGCCCCCGAGCCACGGAGAGCAGCACAGACGCCGGGGCCGGAGTGTTGGAAGTGCGGGCAGCCGGGGCACCTGAGGAGGGATTGTCCGCTTATGGAAGTGGGGCAGGTGTTTCGTGTTGCTGGCGCCCCAGCACCCTCCCCCGGTCCAGGAGGGACATACAGTATTCCGGTAAGGACTCGAGGGGGTATACGCCAGGCGTTGGTGGACACGGGCTGCACGCAGACCCTCGTACACCAAAGCTTGGTTCGCCCCGGGGCATTGCTGGAGGCAGAATGGGTGGAGGTGAGGTGTGTGCATGGTGACGTTCACAGGTATCCCATAGTGCCGCTGTTATTAAAGTATAAGGGCAAAACGCATAGAGTAACGGCGGCGGTTAGCCCGCGCCTGTCGCACCCCCTGATTCTGGGTACCAATTGGCCGGGGTTTCATCAGCTACTGGGACAGTACGCGGGGGTGCGATCACGACCGGAAGCGGGGTGTAGCGTGTGCGCGGCATTCAGCGGTGACGCGGGGTCGTCCGACACTGACTCCGGGGGGGAGGAGCCGGCGGGTCCCTCACGGGACGTCCCGCCGGCCCCGGAAGTGTCCCCCATGGGTGATTTCCCACTGGAGCAGTCTCGTGACGGCACCCTACGCTCAGCCTTTGACCAAGTGATGGCTATTGATGGTCACGTGGTGCGCCCTGAGGCCGCGCAGACCTACCCGCGTTTCGTCTTATTAAACGACCGATTATATCGAGTGAGTCGTGACACTCAGACAGAGGAAACACACACCCAGTTGTTGGTGCCGCAGGGCCGCCGGGAAACGCTTTTCCAGGCGGCCCACTATAACCCCATGGCAGGGCATATGGGCTATGAGAAAACTCTGGAGCGAATAACGGCCCGATTTTATTGGCCGGGCATCCGAGCGGATGTGCGCCGCTGGTGCGCGTCCTGCCCGGACTGCCAACTTGTTAACCAGCCGGCCATACCGAAGGCGCCGCTGCGCCCTCTCCCCCTCATTGAGGTCCCGTTTGAGCGCATCGGCATGGACCTCATCGGGCCGTTTCACCGGAGTGCACGCGGCTACCGCTTTGTGTTAGTCTTGGTGGATTACGCAACGCGGTACCCGGAAGCAGTTCCGCTGCGCACCATCTCTGCAAAGAGTGTGGCGCAGGCACTGTTTCAGGTCATCTCCCGAGTCGGAATCCCGAAAGAGATACTGACTGACCAGGGCACGTCGTTTATGTCTCGTACACTGCGGGAACTGTACGAATTACTGGGCATTAAATCTATTCGGACCAGCGTCTACCACCCTCAGACTGACGGGCTGGTGGAGCGGCTGAATAAGACTTTAAAATCCATGATTCGGAAGTTCATTAACGAGGATGAACGCAATTGGGATCACTGGCTAGACCCTCTGTTATTCGCAGTGCGGGAGGTGCCCCAGGCCTCCACGGGATTTTCTCCCTTTGAACTGCTGTTCGGCAGGAGGCCACGTGGGGTGCTCGACCTGATTAAAGAAAGCTGGGAGGACGGTCCGAGCCCCGCCAAAAATGAGATTCAGTACGTGTTGGACCTGAGAGCAAAACTCCACACTTTGGGGAGGTTGTCACGGGAGAATTTGCTCCAGGCTCAGCAGCGTCAGCAACGCCTGTATGACAGAGGGGCTAGGCTCAGGCAATTTTCACCGGGAGATAAAGTGCTTGTGTTACTCCCTACTTCCAGCTCGAAGTTGCTCGCCAAGTGGCAAGGACCCTTTGTGGTCACACGGCGAGTCGGGGACGTGGACTATGAGGTCGCTCGGTCGGACAGGGGAGGAGCCGCGCAGATTTATCACCTCAATCTCCTCAAACTGTGGCGAGAGGTTGAAACCGCTTCTCTGGTGAGCTTGGTGAAGGAGAGAGATGAGTTGGGGCCTGAGGTGCCAAATTCTATCATTCCCGCCTCCCTCCCTTGTGATGACCATCTCACACAGGCCCAGAGAGCGGATGTTGTCGCGTTGCAACAGCGTTTTGCGGACGTGTTCTCCCCCCTGCCCGGCCGGACGTCCCTCATCGAGCACCATTTCGTGACGCAGCCTGGCGTGACGGTGCGTTCACGGCCCTACAGGCTCCCGGAGCACAAGCGAAAAATCGTGCAGAGGGAATTGGCGGAAATGCTGAGGATGGGAGTAATAGAAGAGTCGCACAGCGCCTGGTGTAGCCCCATCGTTCTGGTGGCGAAGAAGGATGGGTCTATACGGTTCTGTGTCGACTATCGCAGGGTGAACGAAGTGTCACGCTTTGATGCCTACCCCATGCCTCGGGTCGACGAGCTCCTGGACCGGTTAGGCACGGCCCGCTTTTTCACGACACTGGACTTAACCAAGGGCTATTGGCAGATTCCCTTGTCTGCCGAGGCCAGGGAGAAAACGGCCTTCTCCACTCCGTACGGTTTGTACCAGTTCGTGACACTTCCGTTTGGCCTGTTCGGGGCCCCGGCCACTTTCCAGCGTCTCATGGACCGGGTACTGCGTCCGCACGCAGCGTATGCTGCCGCCTACCTGGATGACGTGATCATCCACAGCGACACCTGGGCGGAGCATGTGCTGCGGGTGGCCGCGGTCCTGGAGTCCCTGAGGGGGGCGGGGCTCACGGCCAATCCGAAGAAGTGCGCGGTTGGACGGAGGGAGGTGCAGTATCTGGGGTACCACCTGGGGGGCGGGCAGGTGCGTCCACAGGTGGAGAAGACGGCGGCTATCGCATCCTGCCCGCGCCCCAGGACGAAAAAGGAGGTGAGACGGTTCTTGGGGTTGGCGGGTTACTATCGTCGCTTTGTGCCGGGGTTTGCGCAGCTAACCAGCCCCCTGACCGATCTCACTCGAAAGGGTGCCCCGGATCTGGTCCAGTGGACGGGGCCGTGCCAGGCGGCGTTTGTGCAGGTGAAAAAGGCTCTCTGTGGGGAGCCGCTGCTTCACACTCCTAACTTTTCCCTCCCTTTTGTTCTGCAGACTGACGCCTCGGACAGAGGGCTGGGAGCCGTTTTGTCCCAGCAGGTAAGGGGGGCCGACCGCCCTGTCCTATACATCAGCCGGAAGCTAGCAGAGCGCGAGCGCCGGTACAGCACCGTGGAGAAGGAGTGCCTGGCCATCCGGTGGGCGGTTGGCTCCCTGCGCTATTACCTCCTGGGACGCTCATTCACCCTCTGTTCGGACCACGCCCCACTGCAGTGGCTCCACCGCATGAAGGATGCCAACGCCCGGATCACCCGGTGGTATCTGGCGTTGCAGCCCTTTAAGTTCAAGGTGATCCATAGGCCGGGGGCGCAGATGGCAGTGGCCGATTTCCTCTCTCGCTCGCGGGGGGGGGGGGGGGGGGGGGGAGTTGGCTCGGCCGGACGGCTCCCCGGCCTCGAACGGGCGGTGGGGGTGTGTGGCGGGGGCGTGGCCCCGGGCGCAGCTGCAGGGGAGGAGTGGAGCGGAAGGCTCATCAGGGCGGCACTGCGAGGCCGGTAAGAACAGCTGATGTTGTTTATGGACTGATGATGGTTTCCCTCCCCTGTGTTATAGTGAGACGGAGAGGAGCGGGAGAGGGGAAAAAGAGACACACATCAGCTGGGATGGACAGCTGTCATTCTGTGCGATAGTATCAGTGTGTGAAAGTGTAAATAAATGTGGAACTTGGCGATAAAGACCTGTGTGTGCGTGTACCTGTGCCTAGTATATTCCACAGTCATTTTTAGGCTTTTTAGAGTTTTTGTTTTTTATTTTTTTTAGCAGTAATGTTTCTGCCTATTTATTTCAGCCCATGAAATCGAATGCAGATCTTCCTAATGTGAGATTTACATAAATGTAAGTAATTTTGTTTGTCATTGTCATTAATGTTGTTGCTGTTGTTGTTTTTGTGCAGTTTGCAATCATATAAACCTAGCAAGCATCAGTCAGCACAGTGACTAACCTAAACAGATTCTTGCTTTATTCACATATATTATATGTAATTATATATACCTGCACATTGTACCTAGGGTTGCAGCCACTTGGCCCCACCCCATTGTTGTGACAGCCCTGATTGTACTTATACACTGCATCTGAACAGGGAACAGTCTGCCACATTAATGTATTTTTAAGTGACTTGTTTGTAATACATGAATTTGTTTTTTACAGATGTCAAAGTCTCAACCTCATGCTGCCCTCCCCCATCCTCCTAAAGTAAGTATTTGTTGTTGTGGTTTTTTATGCGGTGTCTGTGTCACATGCTAATCATAATTATTGAAATAACTGTTTTCTAACAAATTTTCCAAAACACTAGTTATGTTTGTTGTCATTCAGACCAATACTACTGCTTAGACATTGTTTAGTGGTCATGCATGTTTGACAAGCTCGTTATGATACCAAAACAGTAGGCCTATCACAATAATCGATATATCGACTTAACACACAGTACATGTACATGACCTCAATAATTGTTGATGATGTAATTTATCTGCCATTATATTTACAAAAATAAAATATAATGATAACAAAACAATAACATTAAATAACATTGTTTTCTATTTGTTAGAAAACTTACTATTTATTCAAGTTTTTAAGGTATCTAATATTTTGATTCCTAATTTCAATGATCTAAATACTTTAAGAATTAGATGTTGGTTTGTCAATTGAAAGTGTGTAGATCTTGCATTATTATGGTGTTATATTATGATTATACATTCAAAGACATAAAATGGTCTTAAAATGACAATGACATAACTTGTCGCAATTGTTTATGGGGCAATATACCGACCAACAAAAAGTCGTTATCGTAACAGGCCTTCAAAACACACAGTTTTATGATTGATAAATTAAAAAAATAAATACTATTAATTTCTCTGAGATTCTCTAATATTCAGTTACAGTTCACAACACAGTTACCCGTACATGCAGTATTATACTGTAAATATAAATCTCTGCATTTAGCATCCCACTAGAAGCGTCACAGTTACTGCCTCTTTTTTTTTTTTTTACAAATACCTGTACTATTACTAACACATTTACTGTTTTACTTTTAGCCTGTGGATACAAATGCAGATTTCCTTAATGTAAGTTGTGCATTTTAATTACATCATGTTATTTTTATTATTATTTATTTATTTATTTTATTTTACATTCAAATATTTCAAGCTTCTTGGTTAAAGAAGCTTGATTGTTAGTAGGTAAAGAATAGTTCACCTATAATTCATATTCCCAATTAATTTCTCACCTCTGATTGAATGCCTTTGTTTGTTTTCCTATAACAAAACATTTTTGCTGGATATATATGGTGAATTTATATGCATAGATACAGTCGTAGTGCTTGACACATGCAAACAGCAGTAGATGTACTAAAAAGGAAATAATTACAATCATGATGTTGATTGCTGATGTCAGTATATATATTTTAGAGGAATGTTTTGTTTTTCACCCAAAATAACTATATTGCTTCAGAAGAGATTTATTACCCTACCGGACTCTTATATATTGTTCTGTTTTTTGTTTGTTTTTGTTATTTTCAGGTTCAATGGTGCGTGTTCTTCTAATGGCCGCCTTCCCACTGGAGGTTTTGATCCACAGCAATTTAAAAGGTAATCAGCTTTGAAAGTCAGTTCAAATGGTTAGGTAATAGTACTTTAAAAAGCCTACAACTCTGTCACCAGTTTCTTTACCAAAAATTACCCATAAAAGTATCGCTCAATAGCATATATTGTAGTTCAAATGTTTAGTTGTACAAATATCAAATTTTTGGAAATCTAAAACTAGTCAAACACTCAAATGTTCATGCTTTTTATAGGAGGACAGAGCAAAACGGACATCGGCGCAGAATGAAGAACTGCCCTTGATAAGGACACTATGACAGCCATATATAGTAAGTGAAGACTTTCTGTGTATCTAAAATTGCATACAGCACAAGTAACTTACTTTGCAACCATTAAAATAGGTTGTAAAGTAAGTTACCAATACAAATAGGTGATGATGCATTGTAGTGGTTGGTCTCAGACAAAGAAGGTCAACAGATTTATGAATGCTGGAAGGTAAGGAGAGACGACCAAAAGGGGTGTTAGCATTACTGTAATGTGAACTGGATAGACTTCCCATCTAGGAAAAAAAAGAGGTAAAATTATGCGTAAAATATATCTGTATTAATATCTGTATCTATATAAACAGAAATATCTGTTTGCTAAATGAAGCCAGCTAACATAAATCACATTTTTATTTTAACTCTGATAAAAGTAATAGAACTGTGACTTTTGTTTGTTACAGTGGGGGTAAGGAAGGGGTTTCCCAGCGTGTCCAGAAGGGCTTTGAGGATTGCCGTGAAAGCTGGGGGAACTGAGACTGCTGGAAAAGGAAAAGAAATTACATTTTAAGTATGCTGACTTATGTTCATACAATCACACACACATATACACATACACACACATATATGTATATGTGTGTGTGTTTCTTTTAGAATGTTTGAGTATGTAATGAGAATAAACTTATAAAATGAATATTCCTTGCTTGATTGATATGCTATATGTATGTTTTAAACATCAAATAAAGATTTCTTTCAGATGTTACATGTGAATGTGTTTTCTTAGAAATATATGAAGGGTTAAATTTATATTTTTTTGAATGATTTTAAATAAATTTAAATTGTATTTTGAAATATATTTTATTAATATATTTCAAAATATACAAAAAATGGCCAAAAAATATATGTGCTAAAAAACATTTCAAAATACATAAACATATTTCAAAATGTATTTTAAAATACATTTTGAAATACATTTCAAAATATACAAAAAATGGCCAAAAATATATGTGCTAAAATACATTTTAAATATATAAATATATTTTAAAATGTATTTTAGCACATATATTTTTTGGCCATTTTTTGTATATTTTGAAATATATTTCAAAATGTATTTTAAAATATATTTTTTTACCGTATGGGAGTGACATCTGAAGCTTCGTTTAGAACGTACCTTTTTTTAAATCGAACTTTATTGAAACACAATGAGTATACAACATACAAACAGATGAAGTTTACAAAAGAACAGAACATGAATATACAGAACCAGGAGTAAAAAAATGATGATATGAGTAGGCGAAAAAAATCAACATATAAATATTGTTCTGAGAGGCTTTTTGTTGGTTGAGTCTGAAATTGATTGTATGTACAATTCATATCCTTATAAAAAGGCAGAAATATGGTGTTTTATTAATAAACTTACATTTATGGATATAAAATAGCTAAAAGTATTAACAAATATTTTATAAAAAATCATTTATCATTCTTCCTGGGGAACTTAAAGAAACAGAATAAAACATTTTCCATCGTAAAGAAAAATATGGACAATAACAAAACTGCTAAATTCTTCCAGAATCTCTGTGTAGAGGAACCAAAAGAGATGTGCCACAGTTTCTGGATGATCCCCACAGAAAGTTCAATTAGTATTTATGTCTCTTTTAAATGTTACCATATAGTGACTGGCTGGGTCACATTTATGAAGAATTTTATATGAGATTTCCTTCACCTTGTTCACAATTAGATATTTATGGGATCATCCAGACTGTCTTCCAGGTGATATCTGGAACATGTCGGTTCCAGTAAGATATTCTATATATGGGAGAGACATGATATCTTCTTGGAATAAACTACGTATTCTCTTATTGCTGTTACCAAGTTCCTGTGAAAAGCAGATTTTTCCCACTGCTGACTCAGCTGGATCAGGGAGAGTGACTGAGGCAGATATTGAGCTGTCAGTGTTTTTATATAACATTAAAGTCCCTGAGGGTATGGCACCAAGCACCATTGAGAATTCCCCAACACTGACGGGAAAATTATATAGTGTAAGGAATTCATTGTAAGTAAGTAGTAATCCCTCGTTAAATTTTAAAACTTAGTAGCGGCCGCCATTGTTGGCAGCTGAAATTTGGCTGGGCCGCGCTATGAATTCTGGGATATGGTGGGCCACGAAGGACACACCCGACCCATCCTTCAAACTCGGGGGAATGAAGGACGCATTTGAAGGAGTCGAGGAATCGGGACAGCCTTGGTCGCCTGGCTGTGACGTCATCGGCCTTCAAATGCGGCCTCCGGAGGATGCAGCCGACGTTTTGGGACACAGCTTGTGTGTCTTTGTTGGTCATGTGACCTCCCAGGGACTACACATGGAAACGAGCAGTTTAGCTCAAATCTGGCAGGTTTCCATCGTCTGTTTTTGTCCTGATGTCCATGAACATGAACACTGTCCCTGTCAAACACGTCCAGATAATCTGATCCAGTGTTGTTCTTCTTCTGTGGTGTTTGTGATGGAGCAGCAGCTGCTGATCCTGATGTCCTCCACCAAGGGGGCAGCAAATTCAGCTGACTGTCATCATTTATTAAAAAGATGTAACAATGTGACATAATGCAATATAATAGTGTCAGTTACACATTGTGGGTTGCACTGTGGCCAGAATGGACATTACCTCCTGCCTAATGGAAGCTGTCAGCCATCCTGCAACCATGAATTAGATAAGCAGAAGTGAAGGGATTGTTAACAACAATTTAATAATAAAATGTAATGTGATAGTTGCACTTTATTAGCTCCCCACAATCGTATGAATAATAAGCATGAATGCACTGCATGCTCATAGCAAGTTCTTTAGGTTTAAAGTGAGATCCTGCTTTAAAGGGCGCTTCATCTGCTGGGAATGACATATTTCTTCTAGTATGTAAGGCTCAGCCCATCTTACTGGGACTTACTTTTGTAGATCCACATGCTCTAAACCTGGTGCTCCATGATTGGTGCAGAAGCTTTAAGCTCCTATTAACAAATAATGACCATGGACTTAGTTGTTACTACAATAACTTATCATTGAGCAACTTTTAATTTTACTTGTAAAACTATGCAAGTAGAATTGAATGGGGCACAGTGAGCTGAGCACAGGCCCACTCTGTGACACTCAGAGGTTTGTGGATATCATACTGAGAGTATTGGACACAGTGCAGCCAGCTTGCAGCCACTTTCCCACCACTTTAGCACAATGTTTACATGAGACTCAGCCACACTAATGTTCCTGGGCAGACATGTGGTGCAGCATGGCTGATGGCACTGTACCTGCAGCTGTCATGGACAAGAACCACTCAATACCTCACCCAAGCCAAGCCTGTGCTGATGTTGTGATCTGAGACCGAGACACTAACCCAGGATCAGGATATGATGTTGTGAGAGTTTCACTAAGAATTAGCTCTGATTACAAGATTTCAATCTATCGTAACTCTAATTTGTATTTACTTCAGTTTGTTCATCTTGGAGCTGTGTGCAGCTGAGGACAGTCTTATTATTACCAGGTGAGGATATGTAACAGCCACAGTCTGTAGAGATGATGTCACCATGGAGTGGTGATGTCACTGGAGCTGCCAATATGTGCTCCAGCCAAAGCTACACCAGAGGGTTGTGCTGTGTAACAGGTTGGTGCAGGTGGTGTTATCTACATTTGAACATTAGGCAACAGTCTCATGAAGACACTTTCTATTGTTCACTAAAGACCAACAATAACAGAGACAAAGGGAGAGCAGCAGAACTAGTGCTAACAATTAGCACTGCTAGCCTGCCCACCAACACCAGCTAATGTTCTAAAAACGATGATCAATGATTTTGCTGTAACGGCTCCAGCTGTCTGTGTCAGGGACACGTTGGAGATGAAGTGAGTGATCCAGTGACAAAGGTTTGGAAACCTGCAGTCAGCTGAGACTAAAGGAGTCACCTGACCGAGAGACCAAATGTTTCACTGAGAACGTCCAGATGAACAGAATCAACCTTTGGGATAATCTGTTCCACACATCCATGTTTCACTTACTGCATTATATTTCCTCATTGCTGTGCACACAGGCCTGTGGCTTATAACCAACTCCAAGTTCAGACTCAGAGGCTGCTGAAGCTGTTTTCTGGAACAGAGACGTGTTGGATATAAAAGCAACTCTTCTTTATGTGTCAGCACTGAGGAAAGGAGCAGCTTCGTTTCTAAGTGTATGAAGGACTGTAGCAGTGTGTGTGTGAGCTTTATTTCACAGACAGAACCATGTCAAAAACACAACTTCAGGTAAAAACAATACAAAATCAAAGAGTCTGATCAGAAGGATTAAACAGAGGAGTGTGGGACTGTTTTTAACAGACAGCAGGTTAAGCCAGGCTGGAGGAGTAAACTGAGCCTCGGTGTGAGCAGCAGTGTGTTTGACAGGAAGCTGAGATAAACAGTCTGGAGCCCATTTAGTGCTTCATATGAAAGTGTGAGGATTTGAAAGCAAATCTAAAATCAAGCAGGAGTCAGTGTGAGAATGATTTGTGCTTTTCCTCAGTCAGATGCTGGGAGTTTCAGTTCATCCATGTTCAGCGTGCTGTGCTTTGTGTAACAGGAGAATATGACAGTATAAATCAAGTCTTCATGTCACTGAAAGCCTCCACAGTCTGCTATGGAGGTGCATCAGTTTGGATTTACAAGAAGAACATTTCTTAAACCTGCCACAAGATGGCGCTCCAACAGAAGGGATGTCCACAGTGTAACACAGACACACACATACTGTGTGAATGTGTGAGTGAATGGGCTTTCAACACAAGGCTTCTGCTGCTACCTTTAATGACATAATTAGCTAACAAGAACAAACTGTTAATTACCACCAAAGAACGGCTCCAGATTTTAGCTGCTGACCATTTTGTGAAACGTTGATTACATCAGCTTATTGTTGATTTTTCAACCTTAATATCAGCTGCTTTAAAGGAGCCTGGTTCTCTGGCAGTAACACTTTTCTTCACTAGATGCAGTGCAGGCACAGTCTGTGTTTCTAAACTACACACTAATGTTCATTGTTGTGCAGCTAAATCCTCCCTCTGGATGGGAAGAATCCCTGTCAGGCTTCAAACACCTGGCTTGGTGTTCTGGAGCTAATGTGTCACCTGTGAGGACTCTGAGATGAACACACAGCAGACACTTCAGTTCTCCGTCTGTGTGTCCTCAGTTTCCCAGCATGCCTTGGCTGTGGTGGTGGAGGTGAATGAGGGGGAACATGCTGCTCTGTCAGCACTCAGGTTTCATACCTGGTGATCTCAGAGGACAAAGCGGCGTTACAGCAGCGCACGTTGATGAGACCTGATGCTCTGAACAGTTCAGACTTCAGCCTCACTCTGAGAAAACAAACGACTGACTGTCAGCAGCAACTACACCTGCTCCATCAGTGACGGAGAGAAGAACTGAGACTGAGAGACATACAGCTGCAGGTCAAAGGTCAGAAACGCCCGCTCTTTGTACGGGTCAGGAGTTAGTACTGCAGAGGTCAGAGGTCAGCTTGCTGACAAACCATTTGAAACAGTTTGGAGCTAAAAGCACAACAGCAGAGGAAAGAAGAGACACTGCAGAGATGATGCAAAATATTGTGTTTTGTTCTCAGCTGTCAAAAAGTGTAACACACGTGTTCCAGCACAGCCTTTGTGTACTTTCACTTCTCCATACTGTCCATTGGAAATCCTGTTTGTTACTTTTTGATTTCAGTCCATGTGTCCAAAGCAAACTTCTGTCCCACACTTTCTCTGCTGACTCTTCACCGATGCTCAGATGATCTCAGATGATTTCACCAGAACTCATCAAAATTCGGGCTCCACAGAAACCCAGACGTCACTAAACAAGCGTAACAAGCAAAGTGAAAACTGGTCGTTCAGCTTTATTGACCAAAGATAAGCTCACATGTCACCTCATGACACAGACACTTATTTCCACAGCATGCACGAGGACTGACAATAAGTGTCTATAAAGCCACTTCTATCTGCCACACCTGTGCTTCTGTCATGGTTGCTCTCCTCTCACTCTGTCATTTATCCACAGTCTGCCTCCCTCTGCTCCGTCAGCTGACGTCCTCTCTACACCACCTGCTGTGTTTTATCCTGCAAAAACACATTTAAGAAGCGTTGCACCGAGTAACGGGAGGAACTGCTATAAAATCCATTTAAAGGAGGTGGTGCTGAGTGCTGTGACTGGGGTCCCACCACTGACATCACGGGTGGAGGACATGTTGGAAAACTGCTACAAAGTGCTGTGCAGCCAGCAGAGCTTACAGTCTGTCCTGTGTGTCATACAGGCTCTCACACTTAGTGTTTCTGTGACACATTGAAGAGAAGTTTGTGTTGTTCACAGTTGTGCTTGTACTGAGTGACAGCTGACATGACCTAACAGGAATAATGTGTCTGTGCTGAATGAGAAGTAACACACAATGAAGTCTTGATGCATCTCAATCATCCAGGAAAGTGAGTCTGTTGCTTCTGTTCATCTGGACGCAGCGTTTTGTGGGAGAAACGTGTCGTCATCATCAGGTGACGTCTTCAGTCTCAGCTGCAGGTTTCAGTCTTACAAACAGGACATTTGCATAAAGACTGAAAGCAGCTGCAGGAACGATGGGCTGGGAGCTCCGTTCCTTCATCTTAATTATGCAGATTCTCAGGACCATTGATCAACAACCACTGATCCATGTCCATGAGTCCCATTCACAGAGATGTGGGAATGGCTGCAGTCAGAGCATGTAAGATGGAAATAAATGAGAAGTATTTAGCTGAAGTGGATTTGATTTATGTTACTTCTTTTTTAACTTGTAGTTCTACATTGGAAGATTATTGTGATATTGAAATATAAAAATAAATTCATATTCTATTATTTTCTCAAAATAAGCGTCACACTCGTGGAAGCCGGTGTAGCCGCCGAAACGCCTGCATTTATGGAGACTTTCAGCCCCAGGTAGGCCAGTTATGGATCTTCGGATCCACATTATGTCAGCAGCTGTTCTCCACCGTGAACTGTGTTCAAACAAACACGCTCACGCCTCACAGACGACAGCTTACAGTCCTGTAGAGATAAAGTGACTTCGTACAGCCCCGTCTTCAGTCTTGTGGAGATGATCTCGATGCTTTGGTGGATGTTACTAGCTCCTGTGCAGTATTTTGTAAAGACATGATTACACCCCGTAAGCGCGTTAAAATTTACGCTAACAATAAGCCATGGGTCACTAAAAGTGTCAAATCCTGTTTAAGGAAAAAGAGACAGGCCTTTAAAGAGGGGCTGTTACCGATTTTCAGACAGCTACCAAGGAAATGAAAATCGAGATCTTGAAAGCAAAACAGACAAAAACCTTCTTGAAAGCAAATTTGCTGCAAAAACTTTTGGGTCTGCCTGGACTTGTATGAAAACCATAGCAGGGTTTCAAAACCCCCAGAGCAGCAGTCAGGTCATTTTAGATGTTTTAATTCAGACAGAGATTTTCAAATGCTTTAAACATGTTTTCTGCTCGTTTTAGTTCTTCTGATTTCAGCGAGGATATTTGGGAACTGAAACAGAAACTGAGAGATACTCAGCACTTTATCATTGAACTCAGCGATGTTAAAAAGGCCTTTCATACAGTCAATGTGAACAAGAGCCAGGGTCCTGATAATATTAGTGGCCGCCTAATTAAATCTTGTGCTGATGAACTCAGGCCTATATTTCAGGTTATTTTTAACAAATCCTTGCAAACACAACATGTGCCCTCTCTTTGCAAAGAAGCAGTCGTGGTTCCTGTCCCTAAATCTAAACGACTTCAGGCCTGTTGCCTCACTTCAGTTGTAATGAAAGTCTTTGAAAAAATCCTCAGAAATGTGATTATGAAGAGACTGAAGGTCAGCTGGATCCAATGCAGTTTGCATACAGGCCCAACAGAGGAGTGGAGGACGCACTTTTGACTTTACTAAATCTGATTCTTAAACATGTAGAGAGTAAAGGGACTTTTGCAAGACTTCTTTTCATTGATTTTTCTTCGGCTTTTAATACAACACAGCCCCATATTTTAATTAAGAGACTTTTAGAACAGTTTGAAATCAGGAAAAACCTGGTGGGCTGGATTTTAGATTTTCTAACTGACAGGTCACAAAGAGTGAGAATAAATGGGGTTCTGTCTGACCCAGTGTTCTCCTCCACAGGTTCTCCTCAAGGCTGCGTCCTATCGCCCTTATTATTCACTCTCTATACAAACATGTGTCAGGGCAGACATGAAAACAGGGTCATTATTAAATATGCAGATGACTCTGTTATTGTCAGCTTACTGAAAGAGGGTGAAACTAACCACGGCCCAGTCATTGATGACTTTGTTCAGTGGTGGGAGGAGTCTTATCTCCAGCTGAACATATCTAAAACAAAAGACATGGTTGTTGATTTTAGGAAACAACAAAATGAACACGGAGTCACTTTAATTAAAGGTCAGAAAATAGAGCAAGTACAATCATATAAATATCTTGGGACCATAATCAATGAAAAACTGAACTTTGATCAAAATTGCAAATCAGTTTGTAAAAAGGGTCACCAGCACCTTTATTGCCTTAGGAAACTTGTTCATTTCCACATTGACCAAAAAATGTTAACTTTGTTTTATCGTTCTTTCATTGAGTCTGTTTTATCCTTTTGTTTGGTGGCATGGTTCGGTCAGACCTCTGTCACAGAGAAAAACTCTCTGAATCAGATAGTGAGATGGTCCAGTCGTCTGATAGGTGAGCCACAGTCTTGTTTAGCCTCCCTGTACTCTGAGCAGGTACAGAGGATGGCTTTATCAATCCTTAAAAATGGTTCCCATCCTCTAAGGGGTGAATTTCAGCTTCTTCCCTCAGGACGGAGGTTTCTATTTCCGAGATGCAGGACAAAGCGTTATAAAAACAGCTTTGTCCCCGTTGCTGTCACTGAATTAAATAAGAACTGTTTTTGATTCGAAATATTAAAGTATGTGTCACAGTGAGCTTTATATATTTACTAGGTATGTGTGTTTTTAAAGGGATGTCAAATGCTGTCATTTTTCTGTAAAGCAAATTTACCTTGCCTTTGGGTATAAATAAAGTTACCTTACCTGCAGACGCTGTGCGCAGAGGTTCAGGAGCAGAAGTCCCGTTGTAAACATATCACGGCAGACCCGACGATGTTTGCATGAACGCGCTTTTTTTAAAAGTCAGGTCAAGGCTCCAAAAGCCCAAAGGCGATATAACAGTTTGTGTTTGCTACATGGATCATTGTAGTTCAGCTTTCCTTTGTTATATTTCTTTAAGAGCTCAAAATGTGTTCATTACATAAATCAAATGTAATTTTCTCTGTAGCACTTCATGGATTTCATAAGCAACACACTGTAGTTGTTCACACAAAGCATAAAGGTAAAAACAATATACACAGTGTTATCTTCATTTTAGATGTCACAAAGTATTTGCGGCTCCCAGTGTTTTCCCGAACCCTGACCCTTTGCGTGGAAACCGGGTCCAAAAGGCTCTTTGGGTGTTAAAGGTTGCTGACCCCTGCACTAGGCCCAACTGACACATATATTTGATTCCAAATACAAAAAATAATGTGTAACCTGCTGGAAGAATGTAGGAGGTTGAGACAGGATCTCAACACTTGGTGTCTGCAACAAAAGACAACAATATGTGGGCCGATCGTGGCTCAAGAGTTGGCAGCTCGTCTTGTAATCGGAAGGTTGCCGGTTCGAGCCCCGGCTTGGACCGTCTCGGTCGTTGTGTCCTTGGGCAAAAAAGCACTTTGGGGTCCTTAGGGACGAGTAAAGCGCTCTACAAATACAGGCCATGTAATGGCAGAAACATTCTCTAGTGTAAATCCTGACTAGTTCATTAACTACAGATCAGTTTCAGTGAACATTATTCACAGAGGGATCTGAGTTCCTTATACCAGACTCTACAGAAACTGTAACACTGTACAGCTCTGCGACTCAACAATATGACAACAATGTAACACACACTAGAATCATCAAATAAAGCCCCACTAACCACTAGAACTAGAACTAACTAACTAGCACTGGACACTTGCATATTAGAGATTTCTACCACCATAGGAGGCGAGATATCATCCTTGAACCAGAGCATCCAGCCCTCAATTTCGGACATAAAAAGCGACGTGGCCAGGCATGATAACACTTTGACTGAACTGCAGGACTGTGCCTCGAACCACTCTGACACCATCGCCACTCTCCAGGCCACTGTGGAGCGTTTGTCTGCGGAGGTAAAGAAGTTAGATGAGAGATGTGGAGCTCTTGAGGCACTCCAGGAGGAATCATTTAAGAACTGCAGGAATACCAGAAGGCACAGAGGGACCCAAGATGACTGAGTTGGTTCACACCTGTTGGCGGAGGCGCTATCTCTCGAGGAGAAGCCACTCATCCAGGGCCGTTGCTAGCCATTTGGGTGCCCTAAGCACAAATGCTTTATGGTGCCCCCCCCCCCGCCACTGAAAAAAAAAAACAAAAAACATTAATACTTTTGAATTTCTCAGTGGAATTTGTTTAATTAAATAACAACAAACATGACAGTTAAACAAATAAATAAGGTTAAAGGAGGTTAAAAATACTGTTACAAATAAATACTGAAACAAAAATTGAACATTGGAACAGCTTTATATCCTTCACACTGAAAAGCTTACATGCAAAGCAGAACACAGCATTGTTCTGCGGTGAGTACACTAACCAGCTCCGGTGAACCTTTTCTCCATTGGGAAGAATTTTGAACTTAAGGCTAGTGTGAAATGCTCTTCCATCAGGCCCCTTTGGAAAATTAAAATCAGAGCTGACATTAAAAGGACTTCTCCGCACAATTTCAACACGATCAGCATCTACAATGTGAGCTGGCCAAAGAGCAGGATCGGTTGAAGGGGGCACACATGTCTCCACAGTGTCACTTTCTGATAGTCTCTCAGTGACAGGACTCTCAGTGGTACTTGTGTATGGAACTGTACCTGAACTGGTGGTTGATGGTTCTTGTTCTTCTTGGCTAGGGATTGTTGCAGGGTCTACAATGGCTGGTGGTTGATGTCCAGGGATGGCACTACTACTGGATGGTTCATCCTGTCCTTGAGATCCTCCTTGAACATATTTAAGCATTGACCCTGCATACAAGAGAAAATATTCAGGGATTTTACAGAAATACAATTTTGAATCTACAGTAGGCCTACGAAAGATTGCATTATAAGACTAATAAATTAAGTAAGTCACTGGTACATTTAAAAATTACTAACTATATTTTACATGTATAGATTTTCATAATGGCAAATGGCAATATAAACATGCTGTACATAATTTGATATAAATGCGCAAGTAGGAAATCTATATTACTGGAAGATATAGGTTTCATATTACAGTTTCACCAACAGATGTCGCCCTTGATCTATGAACCTAAAGAAAGACGAGAACTATTTATGTGTTCAGACGTCAATGGCATAAATAAGATATGCGTCTTTATAGATATCCTGAAATGCAGCAACATACAAAGTAATCTTGTCTAATCTGATAATAATACTTGACTGCATCACTGACCTATCCCAAAGTTAAGGTTAATCAGTAGCATGCATGACGTTAGCCAGCTAGCAACCTGAGGAGGGAAATGCTAGTCTCACGAATCACGATAACGTTAGCAATCGTGACTCACGATTGCTAACGTTATCTGAAAACCGTCAATTGAGTGACCATGATGAGTTGCTTTTAGTAGTCCATTCTATATTCATATCCACAACGTAAACAAACTACCCAACATCAATCATTTGCAACATTTGTTAACACAGTATGAACACTGCTAACAGGAGCTATCACAGAGTTGACGGACATGAGCGTGCAAGCAAGGGCTACAATAATGAACTTTTTAAATTATTATTATTTAAACATTGCCTTACCGTCAAGCGACGCCTGAGTTTCATCACGCTTCCTCTTCTTCTTTCTTTTCTCCGCTCCCGACTCCTGTTGCCGTTTCGAGGCCATGTTCAAACAGGTGTTTACCAATTATAGAACAGACCACTGGGAGTGGGGGGGCACCAGGAGGAGACTGGAGACAGGGCACAAAGCAGATTCACCCCTTTTCTCGGGAAAATTGTTTTATGTTGCTTTTGTATTGTTTAACCATATTAATGCATATGATATTTATAGTATTAATATGGTTTACTTTTTTTTTTTTACGACCCTGATTTTTTTGGTGCCCTACCGGCCATTTGGTGCCCTACGCAGTGTGCGTTATGTGCGTTTGCGGAGCTACGGCACTGCACTCATCGATCGAGCACATCGAGTGAATCGCCAGCGTCCCAAACAAAGTCATCTTCCTCGGCCCATCATCTTGAGATTGCACTACTACCACATTGGTGAGGAAATTCTGCTGAAAGCTGCAGAGAACAAGAACCTGATGTATAAGGGTTTTTAAAATAAACATCCTCCCAGATTTCCCTCCCTCTGTTGGAAACGCAGAGCCGCATTTGCAAATATGAGAGGAAGACTACGTGGGATGACCGGCGTCAGGTACAGACTGCTATACCCTGCAAAGCTGTTAGTGACCCATGGTGATGTGAGGAAAAGCTTTACCGATCCCAAAGAGACCGTAGACTACGCGGAGAAGCACCTCTCCCACCCACCTTCAAATGTATTAAAAGCAAGGATATATCTATATGTCTAACGCTGACACAGCACTGTGTTTCTTCTTTTCCCTTTATATTCCATGTAAAGGTGAATATGGAGCGTTTATGGAGCTCGTTTATTGACCAGCTGTCAGTTAGAAGGTAAGAGTTACTAGGTTAACAGAGGTTAGCAGTAACAGTACGGGGAAGTATATTGTGTTGTTCTTTTGTTGGTTTTTATTTTATCCTACTTTACTTTGTTATTTTGATTTTACCTGTTGTGAGTGCTTCCCGTAATTCTCCTTTTTCTTGCGCCGCTGCGGCCAGAGTTCACAACATTACATATTTTTGTATCTATAAACAGGAAGCTGACACTCTCCAGACTTTATCAAAGGTGTGAGCGTCACAGCAGAGGCCTTTGTGTCAACGTAGCTGAAGACAAAACACAGAAACACATGAAGGAGATTTTCCTGGCCTGGATTTTATACAAATATTCTGCAGTACATCAAAAATGAAAGAAAACCATTAGTCAACATATGAACATCACCTCTGAAGTTACAGAGCTTTGATTGGAGACACAGCTGAGCGTTTTGCATTTTGCATAATTAATTACATAATTCATTATGTAACCATAATTAAATGGTTACATCATCTTTAAAGTCCCCAGAGATCAGGAAAAGGGCCTGAGGGTGCTGTGTTTGGAGTCTGCTGGTTACAGTGTGCAGGACCTCACAGGCTGCTGCAGCGTTAGCAGAGGGCGGGACATACACAGCTATCATAATCACGTGTGTAAACTCTCGTGGTAGATAGTACGGTCTCATGCTAACCGCTAGCAGCTCAATGTCCTTACAGCATAGCGTCTCTTTGATAGAGAAATGCCCAGAGTTACACCATCTATCGTTCACAAACACAGCCAGACCCCCTCCTCCCTTCTTACCACTCTCCGCTGTTCTGTCATAAGAGGCTCAGCAGCTAAAGCAGCACACCTGGGTCTCCCAGCCTATTAAAAGCAGCCCTTTGCTTCACCTGCTTCACTAAACATTATTATTTTAAGCAGAGTGGTGTGATTTATGTAGGCATTGCTGTGTGACAGGATGACTTTTCTTGCACACCCACCAAATGAGGGCGCACATGCTTCCACGCCCACTGGTGACTGCACACATCCTTTCAAGGAAGCATTTCATTCATCCCTAACAAATGGAACAAAACACTGTGCAGCGTGTTCAGGTTTGAACGTGGCCCTGGCCTCTCTCTGCATCCACCTGGCACATGCAACACACATCCACTCCCTGCTGAGCTGCTTGTATTTGATGTGTTGAAGTTTTGGTAAAGTTTGAATAAATTCCACTTTATTTATAGGAACATTTCATCTGTGGACTCCTGCTTCCCCTCTCCTTGAGCCAGTTTGTGACGGGAACATGACATAAGAAAAGTAATTTATCCCTTTTTGATTCTGTGTATCTGGCGCTCATCCAGTGAGTTCACACTTGGCAGAAACAGACTGAATTTGTCTGGAGAACTTTGGCTTCAGCCAAGTTAGATAAACACACTGTGTCTCTGTCAAAACAGCAGTGTAGTTGTGGCACCCCTGTGAGGGAATGACCACATGAATATTATTTTGTGTAAAACACTCATGTAACGGGACATTTTTCATTGCTATATGTATTTATTTTCAGTTTCTTTAAGAGGATAGAAAATCCATGTAACAGGGATTCATTTTATGTTAGAAAGCAGTGAGGGCGGAACTTTGGTGCTTGCTCCGGGGTTTCGGGGAGCAGTAAGTGGAGCCCACCTTCCGCTGCTTCCTCAGACACGTTCTGGAGGAAAGCAGAGACGCATCGTGTCTTCCTTACTCTGCTCTTCACCTGCTTTTACAGGTCGGTACACGGTGCTCGCACCGAAAATGTTGTTTATTGTCACCATGGTTACCCACGTTAATGTGAATGGGAGAGTTAAGGCGGTCCGCCAAAGTTATTTATATGTAAACACGGGAGAAAACCAGAGGAGTGTCCCGCGCGACCGCACCGCGAGCCCGCTCGTTAGGTGGAGCGCTCGTGAAGCAGAGTCAGTGCGCTCCTATGCTCTGTGCAAACGTGTTGTAATGCTCCAATCAAATCAGTTCTGTGAGATGTGAATGTTAATAGTTCTGTTAAAGTGACTGAGTAGATTAGCTAGTGTAACACAAGCACTCTGAGCAACTCTGTGTAGCTAACAGAGGCATTCACTGATGTCAAGCCAGCCTCCAGTTTGTTTTACGTTCCCTGTGTATTCAAAGTATTACGGGAATGGATGTGGAAACCGGATTTCAAAATAAAAGCCAACTTCGAGTGAATAAACAGATATGTTAAGAACATAATAACATATAATTTAGGCTTTTTTTTTTTTTTTTTTTTACAAACTCTAATGTTACATCTATATGACACAGCCTTGTACCCTAATTGTGCCCTGTCACTATCAAGGCCATCTTATTTTGGATTTCAAAGTAAAAGCCCTGTGAATCTTCATTTTTGAACTACTCTTTCAATGAATTCATAATGCTCTTAAAAGCAAAAGTCGTATTTCCAAATACTATTTGAACTTTGTATCAACACTTTTCAACCGCAGGCTTTTTCACAGTAATACCATATCAAAATTAATTCTTTCTGATTTTGCTTTTCATAGTAATGGCCCTTTGAAATTGCCGATATTTGACTTAATCTCCTAACGATTCAAAATGCTCTAAAATGAAAAATTCTTGTTTCCACAGGGTAATTCCACTTTAGATCAACAGTATACAGCCCCACAGTGATACCATATCAATATCAAGTCATTCTGATTTTGCTTTAAAAAATAAAAGCCTTTTCAAATTGTCCATAATTGACCTAACTTTCAGTGATTTCAAAATGCTCTAAAATGGAACATTTCTGTTTCCACAGGGTAATTCCACCTTAGATCAACAGTATACAAACCCGCAGTGATACCATATCAATATCAAGTCATTCTGATTATGCCTTCCAAAATAAAAGCCTTTTTAAATTGTCCATAATTGACCTAACTTTCAGTGATTTCAAAATGCTCTAAAATGGAAAATTCCTGTTTCCACAGGATAGCTTCACTCTATATTTACAGTATACAGCCCCACAGTGATACCATATCAATATCAAGTCATTCTGATTTTGCTTTTCATAGTAATGGCCCTTTGAAATTGCGGATATTTGACTTAATCTTCTAACGATTCAAAATGCTCTAAAATGAAAAATTCTTGTTTCCACAGGGTAATTCCACTTTAGATCAACAGTATAAAGCCCCACAGTGATACCATATCAGTATCAAGTCATTCTGATTTTGCTTTCAAAAATAAAAGCCCTTTCAAATTGTCCATAATTGACCTAACTTTCAGTGATTTCAAAATGCTCTAAAATGGAAAATTCCTATTTCCACAGGGTAATTCCACCTTAGATCAACAGTATACAACCCCACAGTGATACCAATATAGGTAATACATCAACATGGCTGCCGTGGCTAAGTTAGGAATATTTATAATGTCATTTCAAAACTTGCATATGATCTGCAATTTGTAGTAGAGATGGACCGATCCAATATTACGTATCGGTATCGGTCCGATACTGACCTAAATTACTGGATCGGATATCGGAGAAAAATAAAAAATGTAATCCGATCCATTAAATATCACGAAAGCACCTCACAAAACTTGCAACACGCCGTAACTCGCCTCAGAACGTTAGCACGTCGGAGCAGTATGCATCACGTGATAGAGCGGCTGTGGCATGCGGGACCTGTCGGTAGTCTGGATAGCATGTGGAGCTTCGCTAGCAACCCAGCATTTCATCTCCGACAAAGTTATTATTAAGATTCAAAAATTGAGGAAGGGTACAAGAGGTGATCGAAAAATAACCACACTGGTCCGGCCGGGTGAAGTCAAACGAAGATTTTAATTCACACGTGGGAAGATCACTGAAAACAGCAATTGATCTTCGACTTACTAAGGCACAAACAATTATTTTATAACATCAGGGTTTGTTTACTGACGCCCCTTCATGCGTCACAGATACATTTTATACATACGTCAAATCAACACCACAATGACCTTTTACACAGAACATCATCGTCTATTTTCATGGCTGGCACTTCCTGTGTACCTTTCAGTTCTTATCCTATTCCTCTTTCTTGCCGAGACACCAAGAAACGGTTCCTCTTTTACCAAGACAATTTTGCAGTTACAGCCAAACATCCTCTAAATAAATCTAATTTAAAGTGTGTGTGTCACGACCTCACTCAGCCTCGATGTCACCTCTCGCACTTCTGACCTTTTACCAGACCAGAGGCTCACTGAGACTATGTGTATGTCTTCTACTAAATAAATGTTTTAATCAAGAACCCCTACTAAAAGCTTAATACAAGAATATGAACATATAAAAGATAATAAAATAAACTGATATAAGTGTTTTGTAAGCATGTATTGCAATTCCTTCTATGTTCTAGTTTTCCCTCAGCATGTATCACCTGAACAGTCACGTCAGTGAGGCTTACGACCTTTAAAGAACCTGAACATCAACTCAAATAAGCACAGATATGCAATATGTATAAAATAGTTATAACTGCATCTGAAATACAAAGTTAACATCATCATAAACATCTTAAGGCCATCTCAAAGCTATCTGTTACATTGTTAAAGCAATGATCATACTGCAGATTATATTATGCTGGTCAAATACTTTTTGTTCATCCCCACAATCCCCCTTTCGACCTCTGGCACACCAGAGGTCGATACATAGGTTGTTGTTCACTCCTCAGTCCACTCGGCTACCTCCAGATCCATCATCGGCATCATGGACATAGGGGCCACCGCCCCAGGGTCCACTGCCTTTACAATCACTTTCTCTACCAACCTTCGGGCACAAGGAATGAGACAACAACCACAGGTCACCAAAATACCCACCAATACAGATAGAGACAACATAATTGACAGAGCAAGCCCCTTCCACTTTCCCTTTTTTTTACTCTTTTTATTTAAACCACCCCTTTTCAAACTCTCAATTTGTTACCACTCCTTTCTGTAGGCGCGGCGATCTCCTCCTAGGCTGCTCTTCTTTCTTCGGCCTTCCAGGTGGACTACTGGTCGGCCCGTTGCACAGGTGAAGAGGTTTATTCTGCCTCTGTTCCTTGACACCTGCGTTCTTTGAAGACGAATTTTCCTCCACCAAGCTCTCGTGTGCGGGTGCACACTGCGACCAGTGGTACCAGGTGTCGCCTTTCCCTTTCAGCTGGACTGCTGTAGCCGGGCGGTCACCTCATACGGACCAGTCCAGCGGGGCTCCTTCCACTTTCGCTTAATGACCTTCAGCCACACTGCCTTTGCGTCCGGGACCTCTCCGTTCCCCGTGGATCTCTCACAAGTGACCTGTTTTGTAAAGCTGGACACAAGAGCCTTCAACTCATCAAAACATTCTGCATGAGACCTGTTGCTTGTCCTGGGCTGCTCCACCGGGACCACTGTCTAGGGTGCTGGAAACTGTCTCCCAGTCAGCAGCTCATAAGGGGTGAAACCTGTGGATTGGTTAACAGAACATCTTATGGTCATCAAAGCAATGGGCAGGGCTGCGACCCAATTTAGCCCTGTCTGCGCACAGATTTTAGCCAACTTGTTTTTCAAATTTAGGTTCATCCTCTCTACCTTTCCTTGAGATTGAGGATGATAGACCGTCCCGAACTTATGTTGCACTCCCAACATCCTCTCTACCTCTTGCAAATCTTTGTTCTTGGAGTGAGTACCATTGTCTGATCTAATTCTCTTGGGAAACCCATGCCTTGGAATGTAATGATTGATTAAGCACTTAATCACACTTTTCGCGTCTTCACGTTTGGTCGCCCATGCTTCGGGCCATCCAGTCAGAACATCCACACACACCAACAAATACCTCACCCCACCTGGGCCTGTATCAATCATGTCGGTATAATCAATCACGACCTCTTCTCCTGGCCTTTCTGGCATGAGAAACTTACCAGCTTCAGGTTTTACTGCTGGCTTTGGGTTGTGTGCCCCACAAATTAGGCACGTTCTGGCCTTTTCCAGTATCATCCTTCTCAAATCAGGATGCCACCATCGGCACAAATTTCTCTCCATCTGTTTCACTCCCACGTGACCAAGCCCGTGAGCCTCATTCACCTTTTGTTCCGCCATTTTGGCCGTTAACGCGGGACGCCCATCTGGCCCCCTCCACAAACCGCCATCTTGCCAGGCTCCTTTGTTTTCCCACACCCCCTTTTCCTCTGGGGATGTCTCCTCCTGAGCCTGTCTAACTTCTTCCATGCTGTTAGTGCTAACCTCCTCTTCTGGGGTTACCTGCACCAGTTGTCTCTGTCCTTTGTAGCCCGCTGCTTCCTTTGCGGCTTCATCAGCTTTCTGATTTCCTCTTGTCACCATACTGTCTGCTTGTGAGTGGCCTTTGCATTTCATAATACTTACCTCGTCTGGGTCCTCCAGGGCCTTTTCCAGTTCCTCCATTTCCTTTTTGTGACAGATGGGTGCATTAGTGGCCGTTCTGAACCCGGCTCTCTTCCACTGAGCCAGTTCCACATGAGCTGCTCCAAACGCATATGCTGAGTCAGTGTAGATGTTCACTCTCATGTTTTTAGCCAACCTCAGGGCTCGAGTTAGGGCTATCACTTCAGCTCTCTGGGCCGACTGTTGTCCCTCAATTTTTCCTGCTTCTTTCACCTGAAACTCAGTTCCTACTCTACAGACTACTGCATAGCCCGCTCTCCCTTCTTCATCTCTGTGGCAGCATCCATCTGTGAACCAATCCTCAGCTCCAAGTATGGGCTCTGCCTTTAGGTCTTCCCTGATTTTTCCTTCAACCTGGGCTTTCTTAATACAGTCATGTGGTTCTCCTGACCCCATTAGGTCTGCCATATTTATTCCTTCATGTGTGAATATCAAATTTGGCGCCTCTAAAATTTTGCTCAACCTTTGTTGCGTCAGTGGAGTCATTGTGAATACCTGTGAGTTCACATAGGCCACTACACTGTGTGTGGTAAGCACTTTCAGTGGGTGTTCCCTCACTATGTGTGCTGTTTTCTGAATTATCTTTGCTACTCCTGCTGCGTGTTGTGTGCATGTGGGATGCCTTGCTTCTGTTGAATTTAATCTTATGCTGACATACATAAGTACATCCCTACCTCCCCCTTTTTTCTGAAACAACACACCATTCACAACTCCCTTTGTTTCTGAAACATCAAGATAAAATGCCTCATCATAGTTAGGTGTGGCCAGATCTGTGGCTCTTGACAAATCCTGTTTTAGCGAAATGAACGCTGTCTCTGTGTCCGGCGTCCAAGGCAACTCAGCCTTCAGATTTCGGACACCAACTTTCTTGATCAGGTCCCTTAAAGGGGCAGTTTTACCCGCCTAGTTCGGAATGAACTGCCTGCTGTAACCTGTCAAGCCAAGAAAGGAAAGCAACTCCTTCACAGTTCTTGGTTTTGGATGTGTCAGAATTTGGTCCCTGTGTGTGTTCATTAACCCCACTGATCTGTGTGCGATCACCCGGCCCAGGAATGTTACCTCTGGCCGGACCAACTGCAGTTTTTCTTTGCTCACTTTGAAGCCACACTCCGCCAATCTGTTCAACACCACGAGCGATGCTGCCGTACAGGCCGCTGCTGACGGGGCTGGTGAGAGTGCAAAGCCTTGTGGTAGGCGTGTGTACCTAAATTTCCGGCCTCTGTATGTGAAAGAGAAAATGTCTCTGAGTGACTCGTGCAGTGGGAGACAAAAGAATGCATTCGCTAGGTCAATACATGTGAACCACTTTTGGTCCCCAGTAATTTCGGTCAGAGCTGTGTAGGGATTTGGTACAGGCACAGTGTCAGTCCTCAGTATGGCATTTATTGCTCTCAAATCATGTGCCATACGGTACTTCCCTGTCCCATGTTTTTCCACTGGCAAAATAGGTGTGTTCCAAAATGACCATGAGGGCTCAAGCACTCCTGCTTTCCACAGCCCTTCAATGGTTTCAGCTATACCTTCTTCTGCTTCAGTTTTGTGCTTATATTGTGGTCTGTTAATTGTTATGTCAGACTTCAGCTGGAACAGGACAGGCGAACAGTTAGCTAAACCTACATCTGTGGGCCCTGCGGACCACAAAGTACCAGGCAATTTTGAGAGCTCAGCTACTGCATCAGGATGATCCATTCTTTCCCTGCCATGTATTCTGGAGATTTCTTTATGTTCTAAGATCACTGCATCGTTGGACAAACAAGTTATGCGATATATTTTACATTTTGGTGCATACCAGACATTTGGAATTTGGGTGCTTTGCCAGCATGCATTGTCCAGCACCCGCTTGACCATTGGTCCCAGATCTCTTGGCCCATGACCCTCGTGGACCGCCAATGTAATGTGAGGGGCTGAATCCTCTCCCACATTGTACCAAGGCAGTTGTTCATCCGTAAATTTCACAGCCGCGGCCACACCTTCTGGTCCAACATAAATGTTATGTGTTCGCACATTCCACGTCTGTCCCTCAAGATCAGACTGGAACTGTTCCCGATAGATATCGTTATCTTCCCTATCATAAAAGAGTGTAACGTGGAAAGGATCTCGCGGAGGGGAGTAGACGGCCAGGCTCATTATCCAGGGTCTCCACAGCTGATAATGTCTCAGAATGCCTTCTTCCACCAGCCTCCCCCAGTAGATTTCGGCAGTGGGTTGTTCAGAGTTCTGGACTAGATATTGAGTCTTTGAAGGTGATCCCAGGCACGGGAATTCTTTTCCTCCAGGCAGAGTAACAATCAGTCCATCTGGTGAGCACATGATTGTGGCTCCCAGTTTCACAAGCAGGTCCCTGCCCATGAGATTTGCAGGCACCTGTGAGGACACCACATATTGGTGTTTCAAAGTCTGTTTTCCCAGCTGTGTCAATGCTGGACCTGTCAATGGCAGTGTCATTGGAATCCCGGAAAAGCCTACCACATTAACTGTGTGACAGGAGAGTGTCGCACTGTCTGGTGTGTCTTTCAGTGTTGAGTATGTTGCTCCAGTATCCACCAGGAAGGGCAATTCAGTGCCTTCCACGGTCATTGACAGCATGGGTTCTGCCGCCCCCCACGCTGTTCAGTTTCTCCGGGCTCCGTCAGTATTGCTCCCTCTCCCAGCCCCAGTCAGCTACTGGGTACTGGGCGGCTGGTGCTGCATTCGGGTTTGGAGCTTGATGTGCTCCCCTGTAAGCAGCTCTTTGTCTTGGGCCTCCTCGTGCCTGGGATTGATAGCCTCGCCTCTGATAATTTCGCTGCGATTCAGGACATTCTCGGGACCAGTGTCCTTCTGCTCCACAGCTGTAACAGGCAGTCCAAGACACATTGTTAGGATTCCCTGGATTCCGAGCCCTTTGTCCTCCCCTCACGGATCCACCACGCCCTCTCTGCGGTCCACCGGTCCCCCAATTCCCTACTGGTTGACGCTGCCTTGGTGCATTGGCGGGCCAACGGTCATCAGGGTAGAGACCCGGATCCTGATCTGGCAAGTCAGGCACAGGATCGGGCTGAGGCCTTGCCACCATTATTTTCCTTGCGCTCTCTTTATCCTCTTTCTTTCTGTCTCCTGCTTTGTTTTTTGCTTCTGCCAGCTGCAACTTAACCAGCCACGCCTGGACTTCCTCCAACTCTTTCTTTTGTTTGTTTGCCTAATCCTGTTCCTGCTGAAGTCTGTGGGTCACATGTCTATCCCACTGCACCGAGTCTGCAACGGCAAAATCTGGGTTCTTTTCCAAGTCAACTGCAACCTGGTTGGGCAGCCCTGCCAGCACTGCCGAACGAAACCACGCTCTACTTTCACCCTCCTTCCCCGGATGTATTCCTGTTCCTAACAACCATTGTTCCTTTGCTTTAGCTAAACACTCTCTGGGTGTGTTTTTGGGATCCCAAATAATTTTTGGAATGGCTCCAGAGTTAGGAGTTGGGTACTTCTCTCGGACTGCATCTGCTAAGTCATTCTGCACCTCATGATATTGCAGGTCATTTGCATATCTGGTTGTTTGAGCTATCTGCTCTACATCTGCTAACCCACCACCCAGCATACAACGTCCGGCCAAAGCGCGAAAATCGCCCAGCGCTAATTCTTCTCCTTCCCAATGTTCTCCCTTGGTTATTGGTGGAAGTTGTTTAACCAATGCTTCCAAATCTCTCACCTTATAGGCGCGATAAACTGGTTCGTTCTTTGGACCTGCTATTAGAGGCAGACTTAAACCAGGGTCAGGAGCTCCTTGTTCAAAACTCACTTTTCTACTCTTTGAGCTCTTAAATATGGGCCGTCTCTGTGCTTGGTCTCTCTTCACACTTCTTTTCCTCAAAATTAGGCTTGTACTTGGTTGGGGTTCAGCTCCTCCATCTTCGTCCTCCTCATCGTCTTCTTCTTCTGATGACGTCGCACGGTCTTCATTCTCCTCTTCTGGCCCTCCCTGCATTACTCTCTGCTTTATAACCTCCAATGCCGTTAATGCCTCTATGGACGCACGTAGGGCCTCATGCATTTGTCCATACACTTCTCCTTCAGTTTTTAACACCAAGCTCAGAGGTATTTTATCACCCAGCCCTTTCTGTTGGGATGTAATAAGTTTGCTTACCTCAACCTCCATCGCTTGGCACTCTTTCTCTGCTGATTTTAATACTCCAGGGGAAGCCAAACGAATAGCTTTCTTAAGCTGTTCAAGCTGATCCTTCAGAGGTTTGCATCCCCTTTTCCCACTAGGTGTCGCACCCGAGCTGTCAGCCATTCTCTGAAACACAGACTTACCTCTTCCAACGGCGTTGGTCGACTCCACTTTCTAGGTCTAGGTCACCCAGACACGCTTAACTTTCGGTTTCAGTCTTCGTCTCGCTGTTCTCGCAACCACTGGCTCCTCTTCCCCTGCTCGGTGACACACAAAGTTTAACCCAGCACTTTAGAGGCTGTCCTCGCGTTCTCAAGCGTTGACACTCAATCAAAATTATTCGCCCTCAAAGTGTTAATATATGACACCAGCAACCCTTATGCGCAACGCGCTCACCTCCGTATACTTACCTCTCCAATAGTTCCTCGGATTAGTGTTTTTTCATTTATTTTAAACCCATTAACGGCGCTGCGCGTCCCTTATATACTTTACAGCAACACACCCTCAAGGGTCCCTCAACTTGTCCCGTACTAATAAATCTAAAACCAAGAAATCACCTTTATGTCATTATGTCAAAGCTTTCTCCATTTTGCGCAGCCTGCCACATGTTTAACAAAAAAATCGCTGCCCGAGAAGGCTCCCACATATCAAGGTGGTCGTTTTCACAAACTTCCAGCAGACCCTCAAATAAACAAAAACAACGACCCAGGCAGGCTTCCAGTTCAGCCTCCTCAATTTCTATGCACACCGAAAACTCATGGGGAGATTCTCAGGATGACCACTCCACTTACTCTGCATCCAGTCAGCTCATGAATTAACAACACTTGCAGACTGTAACCCTTTTATTTTTGTTAATGCCTTCAAATCCACCTTAAATCTTCTTACCTAAACGTTGGTTTTAAACACAAACAATTCTTATATTCTATTTTGAAACGCTGTCACCATTCATATATTTACAATGTTATTATTTACTAAGCCAGCATTTTAATTGCAGACATTTATCCACATTTGCAAACAATAGTTATAGAGCTGAATGACACACAAAACCGAAAGCATAGTCCTCTCATGCGCTCTGCATCAGCTGCCTCATTTGCATGCACACACACTCTTCATCTAAGAATAGCAGCAGGCAGTCAGTGCATTGCTGACTCCACCCACAGAGATCTTTTTTTTTTATTACAGAGACGTCTTATATTTACAACTGCACAGATTTTAAACCTTTTAACACCTATCGAATTTCGACAAATTTAACATAACAGTCTAACCGATAAACTCCCTGAGTTTTTTGCGATCAATTAACCAGTATCAAGACTTTAACTGTTTCTGGCCTCATCTCTTAAAATCCCTAACTCAATTTAAAAGTGTCCAACACCCAAGGTCCAACCTTTGCTGCCCAAAAAAGCGCAGATACCGTTCCAAACGGTAAGGAGACTCTAACTCCTAGCTTAATTCCAGGATGCCCTGTACCCCACAGTTAAGCCACACTGAACTATCCCTCTTCGCCGAGAGGTCAATGTCGCGCGTCCACGACAAGGAGGGAGCGTAACCTCCGGGCTCTGCGCTTCCTAGCAGACTCGAACTGCCGTTCTAGAATAATTTATAATACTTTGAAACAACAATCAACACCCGAAACAAGTGTATAACTGAGGCAGGTGCAACCTAGTGGTCAATTTGACCGCTCAGGTCCACTCTTATGACCAAATTTGGACTCTAACCAACAAAATAACCAATTCCCTACCAAACTACTTGAGACTCTAACTCAATTTCTTTGGGACTTCAACCCAGTATTTAAACTTTTCTTATCAGACTCTTAACTACTTTCATTTCTTCTTAGCAGAACTCTAACTGCATCAACTCATGAGATTTTCATCAAAATCAAAACAGACATCCACCAGTAACTTCAGTGAGTGGACTTAAATTTTATCATGTCCAATTTGGCACACTTTGGAAATAATTCAACAGGTAGTGCCTTACCTTTTGGATAAGCCGGCTTATGCCCACTCACTTCAACCACTGGAATTCATGTCTGCCCGTCTGACCACCTCGGACCACCGCTCACACCTCCACTTTTCTCCCTTACTCAACCACCGGACGAAGCCCCCAAATATTAAGATTCAAAAATTGAGGAAGGGTACAAGAGGTGATCGAAAAATAACCACACTGGTCCGGCCGGGTGAAGTCAAACGAAGATTTTAATTCACACGTGGGAAGATCACTGAAAACAGCAATTGATCTTCGACTTACTAAGGCACAAACAATTATTTTATAACATCAGGGTTTGTTTACTGACGCCCCTTCATGCGTCACAGATACATTTTATACATACGTCAAATCAACACCACAATGACCTTTTACACAGAACATCATCGTCTATTTTCATGGCTGGCACTTCCTGTGTACCTTTCAGTTCTTATCCTATTCCTCTTTCTTGCCGAGACACCAAGAAACGGTTCCTCTTTTACCAAGACAATTTTGCAGTTACAGCCAAACATCCTCTAAATAAATCTAATTTAAAGTGTGTGTGTCACGACCTCACTCAGCCTCGATGTCACCTCTCGCACTTCTGACCTTTTACCAGACCAGAGGCTCACTGAGACTATGTGTATGTCTTCTACTAAATAAATGTTTTAATCAAGAACCCCTACTAAAAGCTTAATACAAGAATATGAACATATAAAAGATAATAAAATAAACTGATATAAGTGTTTTGTAAGCATGTATTGCAATTCCTTCTATGTTCTAGTTTTCCCTCAGCATGTATCACCTGAACAGTCACGTCAGTGAGGCTTACGACCTTTAAAGAACCTGAACATCAACTCAAATAAGCACAGATATGCAATATGTATAAAATAGTTATAACTGCACCTGAAATACAAAGTTAACATCATCATAAACATCTTAAGGCCATCTCAAAGCTATCTGTTACATTGTTAAAGCAATGATCATACTGCAGATTATATTATGCTGGTCAAATACTTTTTGTTCATCCCCACATTATCCCGAGAGAAGTAAAGCAAGTGTGTAAGTCCATCTCTGAATGTTTGTAAAGCATTCCCACGTTAAGCTTAACAAGCGACTGCCTCTCGCTTAATGATCAGCTGATCGGCTTTTCTGTCTCGAGTCCGTCTCTCTTGTTTGTTTTTGGCCCACTTTGCACCAGAAAGAGGAAACCAGCGGCTGAACAACAGCAGCACGTTTAAGCTTGATAAGCTGTTGTTACAATTTATTTAATATTACTTGCTACACCAGGATCTTTTACTACGTAGCTGACGCTGGTAACTGTGCAGGGACGGATCTAGCAAAGTTTAGCCAGGGGGGCCGATAGGGCATTAACAGGGAAAAGGGGGCACAAAGACAGACTTTTCTTTCTTATTCTCATTTAAAATGTCGAGCTTTTAATAAATACTTATCTGACACCCAAAGTTTTAATTTGATGTAAAATGAATAGAAGTCAATTACTGTGACTATTAAGTCTAATATATATACCCTAGTAAGCTATAGTACTTTTTCCTTTGGGAAGGTACCATCTGTGCAGTCTGCAATTTTGTTGAAGAAAGATGTTGAATCTATTTAATATTTCTTGAAAAATAATTGATTTCTGTGCATTTTTTTTCCACACTGCATCAAATTAAGGTTGATTACGTCGATTAAGCATCATGAGGTGGCGCGTGAGGGGTGGTTCCCTATTTTTTATTTATTTATTTTTGTTGTTGCTTGGAGTTGGAACCCTATTAGTTAGGTTGCTTAATATTTACGCTAAGTACTCTTTAAAATACCAGAATAGGGAGGATGGTGTAGGTTTAAGTTTATTAGATTGATCAGTATTGCTGAACTATGAAATATTTTTTTTGTATACAGGTATAACAGAATAGCTTTAGTGTAGTTGTTGTTTTAAACTTGAGTATGAACTTGCAGACTTGCAAAATGCAGCAAGATATTTTAAAAAACAGTTTTGTTGATTAAAAAACACTATATCAGATTCATATCGGTATCGGCAGATATCCAAATTTATGATATCGGTATCGGACATAAAAAAGTGGTATCGTGCCATCTCTAATTTGTAGCAGATCTACTGACTGTCACAGAGCAGCTGGAGCAGTCTCGAATGCAGGTCAGTCCACTGTGGCCAAGTGCCATAGCTACTGCTGGATGAACTCGTGACACATCTGCACCTGTTTCTATGAACACATTGAGTCTGAGTGGCTGCACTTACACTGGTGCATTCAAACATATTGAAAGATGGCAGCAATGTGGATTGTCAAGACTCAAACCAACCATTGAGCAAAGACAGCAGGATCACTTGTTTCTGTTTGTTATACAGCCAGATTTACTCGTGACACACATGTGCAGCTGCTTTATCACCTATTCTGAATTTGTTTCAAGCACAATACATTTGTTACACATGTTGGGATATTGTGTTTGTTTTAAATGTTATATACCTGTGTGGTATGTGACTTGTGTTGCCATGACGCCAGGTCTCTCTTGGAAATGAGATTTTTAATCTCAATGAGATTTTTTTTTAACCTGGATAAATAAAGGACTAATTTGTAACTTTCAGTGTTTTCCGGTCTTCCAAAGGAAAAAAAACCTTCAACTACATGACATACAGTTGTGTATTTGTTTTCACCTTATCATACACTTGAAGTTTTACAAATCACCACTTCTTTAGTGAATATCATTTCAGTCTCAGACAATCTCGTTTCTCTTACAGAGGTTGAATGCACCTTCTGCGGATGGCGGTACCACACAGTGTGCGTGGACTTCCCCTGCACAGAAGGCAACTACAAATGCTGTGAATGCTAAATAAACAGAAACAAATGATCCCTGTTGTCTTTGCTTGATGATTGGTTTGAGTCTTGACAATCCACATTGCTGGCGTTGCATCTTTCAATGCCAGCAATGGCAGGTATCAGTGCTCAAAGCTTTTGTGTTTGTTTCCAACAAGTTGCCCACCTCGGGAAACAAAAATGTGTTCTTTTACTTGTCAGATGAACATATGAGACACTTTGACTCTTCAGTGCAGTGTGGAGCCTAACAAAGATCTGTTTTGTGTCCCAGCTGATCAGCAGGAGGAGGAGAGTCTGACGGAGCAGCAGAGGAACATTTTCAGCTACTTGGACTCAGCTCAGCCACTACAGAGGAAACAATGAGCTCAACACAGAAGGTGACAGACAGAGCAGGACCATATGACCACAGATATTTATCACCATATACATTTGAACATTTGCCATAACGATGTAGCTGACGATAGAATTGACACCAGACAAAATACTTTACAGCTGCACAACTTTATTAAAAACCCATCAATGTATTTTCACTGAAACAAGCAGCTGTTGTTTATGTGCATTAAAGTTATATAAAAATGTAACAGTGCAAATGCAAATTCCTCGCTGACAGTTTAACCAAAAGGCGTTTCCAGTGGAAACTGGCCGACACATCCTGAGCATAACCATGTATAATATCCACTAAACTTCAGAAGAGGTTATACAGTCGTGGCCAAAAGGTTTGAGAATTGCATAAATATTGGAACCTGGAGAAGTTGCTGCTTAAGTTTTTATAATAGCATTTTGCCTGCACTCCAGAATGTTATGAGGAGTGATCAGATGAACTGCATCGTCCTTCTTTGCCATGAAAACGAACTTAATCCCCAAAAAGCCTTACCACTGCATTTCATTGCTGTCATCAAAGGACCTGCTGAGACCATTTCAGTGATCGTCTTCTTAACTCAGGTGAGAATGTTGGCGAGCACGAGGCTGGAGATCATCATGGCTGTATCCCGATTCAGGTTCTGCAGCTTTAAAGTCCTCAAGGGCCACGTACTCAAAGACCGCTAAGGCCGAAGTGCGAGGCTCGTAGGCTCGTGAAATGGGACGTCTAGCCTCCGTCGCGCTGCCCAGGTTGCCTAGCAACCATGATACTACCAGCTGGAAACGTTTCATACAGCTTTGTTTGACAGAAATGAAGGAGAACATGTTGGTACTAAATGTGGCTCAATGCTTACATATATGTGTAAAAAGCAAATGCAGGAGCTGTGATAACTGTGTCTGATAGAATGAAGAGTAGACTGATATATGAAATATTCCTTTATTGGGTGAGAAAATCAGACCATGTCATAACTGCTTTAAGTCACACAGAATAGATATCAGAGCCTTAAACAGGCTGACTTCTGCTAAATGGGTCAAACTGGGCAGAAAGTCTACAAACACATAACATCCTTATAGAATATGATGTAACACTATAGATCAACTTAGCTCAGAATATATAAAGCATATAAACAGTTACAGCAATATGATGCAACAAACACAGCAGCTACTGATCCAAAATACTCAAAGCTTCATAGAACTGAAACCAACATTTATTTTAGCTCCATCCTGCTGCTGATACAGACTTTAGGTTTCTGAACATTAAACTTGTTGCTGCCTTTCATAGTGTGTAACTTGAAGGCCCTGAGTACTTTCTCCCACACTGAAAACACTGGGATGATCACATTATTTGAACATTACCTAATAAGACTGATTCAGCACAGACAGTTATGTTAAACTTTCCTAGCAGTCCTTCACAAACAGGGAACAGTCTGTCTATTCTCTCCATCTGTCAGCTGCTGCTGGCTCTTCCTCCTCCTCTTCCTCACACACTGCTGAGTTTGTCCTGGTGGATCATCAGGGCTGCAAAGCCTCACAGATGATGTGCAGCAGTGGGTCCCTCAGTCTGTCCTCACTCTGGACATTTGCAGTCGTCACACATGGAAATCAAATGTGTGATAAGCTGCAGGATTCAAACACAAGTGTAACTTATAAACACACGTTCATACTTTTATTCCACAATCAGAGAGAAAGAAACAGAGAGAGAGTGCAGGACAGACACAGGTGACAGTCTCAGGTGTACACACTGCTACACAACAGCACCAGAGAAGCAGGATTTAGTGTTTGTGTTATTACGAGTGTAAACAAGAAGAGTTCCAGATGGTGCAGTGGACACGTGTGACTGCTGTGATTAAAACATCTTTCTTTCAGCTTAACGAGTGAACCGTCAGCTCGTTCAAACACACGTTAAAGTGCGTTTGGCTCGACACCAGCGAACAGAGGCAGCAATATAACACAGCTAACATTAACAGTGCAGTGAATCCTGCTTGTGCCGTGATGTTCAGGACTGCAAACCGAGCAGCATCACTGACTTTCAGCTTGTTGTGTTTGTGGATATATGACTGACTTTAATTATCCACAAAATCATCACATTCTCTGTCAGATTAAGGTCGACTATTGAACGGCGTATATTTTAAAGGCTTTAAAACCAAGTTAACGCTGAAAGTACAAACATCACTAATGTCACATAACTCTGCCGACAAGGCATAGCTATGGCTATGAAATGCTCTTTGTGTATCACTTCTTCGTTATGAAAGATGTCATTAATGCACTAGTAATGTCTCATCTGGAGTATTGTTCAATCATTTGGTCAGCAGCTAATAAGACAGATCTTAACAGACTTCAGTTAGTCCAGAATAAGGCGTCCAGATTAGTGTGAAGATGTTCATACTATACTAATATTGATAAAATGCATAATAACCTTTCTTGGCTTCCTGTACAGGCTAAAATATTCTCTGGCTTACTTGTAGTTCTAAAGAAAGCAATTCTGTTAAACACACCACATTTATTCTGCTCAGCTGCAGTATCCAGATGAAATACATCATCATATTACACAGTTTTCAACAAGCTGCAATTTAGTAAATGCTCGAGTTAAAAGTAACGTTTTGTAAAACTGTTACATTTAGAGCAACTTTTAAGTGGAATAAGTTGCCTTAAAAAATTAGAGAATTATTCAAAACTTCAATGAACACTTAAAAGCCGATTTACAGAGCTTTTAGTTGTTGTAAATATTGTAAGACATGATTTGTTTTTGAAATTTGTGTAATGTGCCTCAATGTTATTGATATTATTATTATTATTGATTGCTTATATTTGAACAATTGTGAAACCTCACTGTGGATGTAAGAGTGAAATTATGTGGATATCTTGAATCCACTTTATTGTGTAATATTTTATGTGAGTATTTGACGGAAGACGAGCAACATCTGTTGTGGAAGCTAACGGGGTTCCTTTAGAATAAACAAACATAGGATTTATTATCACTGAATAATTCTGTATAAATCTATACAAATTATAGAAATATGTAATAGGAAACAACAAAATAATCTAAATTATAAAATTGTGTGTGTGTGTGTGTGTGTGTGTGTGTGTGTGTGTGTGTGTGTGTGTGTGTGTGTGTGTACAATCAGGAGGGATGGGCATGATTTTAGTGTTTGAACAGTCATGAATTATCTTTAACAGCAGGTTGGATGTAATGTGTTAGAACTACCAGCAGGTGGGGATAAGAGACCTTTAAGGTGTTTGGTGCCACGCTCCACCTTCAGGTTTAAAACTAGTGTTAATGGAGTTTGAAGGTTGAGTTTGTTCCACGACTGCATTTCACTCACTGCCTCTGTTTGTATCTCTGTCACTGCAGGACCAACATGGAGCCAGAAGTCAGCGCTCTCAGGAGGCCGACAAACCTCACAGAAGAAAGGGAGAGAAAAAACACACCTGTGACGAGTGTGGGAAGGGTTTTACTCTGAAGGCTTCACTAAAACAGCATCAGGTCATCCACACTGGAGAGAGACCGTTCAGCTGTCACTTGTGTGGGAAGGGTTTTACTGTGAGGGCTAAACTAAAACAGCATCAGGTCATCCACACTGGAGAGAGACCGTTCAGCTGTGACTTGTGTGGAAAGTCTTTTTCCTTCAAGGGTTCCCTAAAAAAACACCAACTCATCCACAGTGGAGTTAAAGCGTACAGCTGTGATCAGTGTGGCAGAGCTTTTACTGACAGTAGCAACTTACAGAAACATCTAGTTACCCACTCTGGAATTAAGGCATACAGCTGTGATCAGTGTGGCAGAGCTTTTACTCAAAGTAGCCACTTACAGAGTCATCTAGTTACCCACTCTGGAATTAAGGCATACAGCTGTGACGAGTGTGGGATGGAGTTTACTCTGAAGGCTTCACTAAAACAGCATCAGGTCATCCACACTGGAGAGAGACCGTTCAGCTGTGACTTGTGTGGCAGAGCTTTTACTCAAAGTAGCAGCTTACAGAGTCATCTAGTTACCCACTCTGGAATTAAGGCATACAGCTGTGACGAGTGTGGGATGGAGTTTACTCTGAAGGCTTCACTAAAACAGCATCAGGTCATCCACACTGGAGAGAGACCGTTCAGCTGTGACTTGTGTGGAAAGTCTTTTTCCTTGAAGGGTTACCTAAAACAACACCAGCTCATCCACAGTGGAGTTAAAGCATACAGCTGTGATCAGTGTGGCAGAGCTTTTACTCAAAGTAGCAGTTTACAGAGGCATCTAGTTACCCACTCTGGAATTAAGGCATACAGCTGTGACATCTGTGGAAAAACTTTCAGCCAGAGAGGGAACCGAAATGCACACCTACGCATTCACACCAGACATGATGTGTACTGCTGTGAACAGTGTGGCAAACAGTTTACAAGAGACGCACACTTACAACAACACATGTTTACCCACACTGAGGAGAGACCTTATCAATGTGACCTGTGTGAGAAGACTTTTAAATCTCCACATGACCTGAGACGACACCTTCAGATCCACACCAGAAAGAGACTCTACAAGTGCAGCTACTGTGAGGTATGTATTTATATTGTTATCTTGTCATTTTAGCCTGACTGTTTGGAACAACTCTGCTCATTAAACTGTGTTAGCATGTTAGCAATTCTACTGCATGGTAAAGCAGCTCTGAGTGATTATTCAGATTTTCCTTTCAGTTATGATTTTAGTATTACTGTAGTATTATGGTGGTAGTATTGTAGTTATTGCAGCCCAGTAAACTGAGTGTGTTAACTGAAACAGTCAAATGTAGTTGGACGTCTGCAGAGATTCTCTTTATTTCAGGCGACGTTCAGGATACAAATGTTGAAGGACTGACTTACACTGTCTTTGTGTCTTTGTTTAGAAGCAGAGCGACACAGATGGATCCAGTTCTCAACCCTGTCATCACTGTGGTGGTGGGAAAGACTTTCATTGTGACCTCTGTGGAAAAACTTTCAGTCGGCAAGCTGCCCTTAAAACACATCAACGTAGACACACTGGAGACAAACTGAAATACTGCAAAGAATGTGGGAGAAGCTTCACCACATCAAGTGATTTAAAACAACATGAACTGATTCACAGTGGGGTTAAAAAGCACTTCTGTGATCAGTGTGGGTCATCCTTTACCACTGCATGGAAGCTTAAATCACACAAACGAGTCCACACAGGAGAGAAACCACACAAGTGCAGACACTGTGACAGAAGCTTCTCACATTCAAGTACTTGTAACATTCATGAACGTACACACATGGAAGGAAACTACAGCTGTGACCAGTGTGACAAGAGCTTCAGGAATCTCAGTTCATACTCTGCACACAAACGATCCCACGTTACTAATAAACTGTTTCACTGTTACCAATGTGCCCAAACATTCACCTCATTGTCTGCTCTGTGCAAACATCAGCGCGATCACTCAGGGCTGAAATCACTCCCATCACTGGATCACAGTGAATCTGAAGACACAGAAAGATCCTCTGGTTTCTGTGTCAGACTCAAAAAGCTTGAGATCAGGCTCCACAGAGTTCAGATAGAATCATTTAAACTTGTGTTGAACTGAACTGGTTGCTGGGCTGAACTTCTACATAATACAGATCTACATGGGATCTTCTTTTCTGTTGTTTTACTGAGTCAGTTTTGTCCTTTTTTCTCTGTCCTGGTTTTGCTCGTCTGTAAATGATTGAAACTCAGTCAAATAGTTCATTGTTCTCCAGCAAAACGTTTTTTGGAAACTCATGTTTAACCTTTAAAACTCTGACATGTTTTAGCACACAAGGCTTCATCGGGGAGTTCACTCATGATTGGACCATGAGAACAAAGGTTTTTAGTTCTTTCAAAGAGAGTCTTGGAGATGTTTGATGTTTCTGTTTTTCTGAAACCACCTGAAAGAAAAACTATTTTTCTTGCTTTATGTAGTGTGGAAGTTTTAAAATGTTTCTTCATCTGTGATGTTCTTGAATGTGTTCACGTGAAGATGGTACAAATAAACTGTCCTTTCAGCTTTAGCTCCTAATTTATTCATTATTTATGGATGTAGCACAGCAGCCGTCTCTTGATTAACACATGGAGGGCTCGGGATCTGATGGTGTCGTCTCCCTAATTTGCCCACTCAGTAAATCTCACTCATGGCCAAGAAATTGAAATAAACCTTGTTTCCCTGCTGGATAGTGATCCACTGTAACTCTGCTCCTCCTTCCTGTTTAGGATTTCTGTGGCTGAAGTAAAATTCCCTCCATCCATCACTTATCCCAGCTAACCCAAAGTGAAATAAAGTTTTGCTGGTCTTAAAAAAGCATTACAATAATGGGCATTACCAATGCAAACTGAATGATACAGAAGATGAAAGAAGAGACTTTGATCAGTTAATAAAGCTCATGATCTGGATTCATTGTGGCTGCTACACAGATACTTCTGGGTCACTTCTCTCAGTTAGGAACCTTCCTCACCAAACTGACTGTTGGACCACACCCCTGGTTTCATGAGAAATTGTTTCAGCCATGATTTCTCTTCCTGTATTTCAGAGTAAAGACTGAAGTGACAAATGGAAGCATGTTTAAAAAACACAATGTGAGAGAGACGTTGAGGTCCTTAGAAGTTACCCTGGGTTTTTCTGTCACCCTGCTAGATGTTACACACCTTGTTATTGGACTGATTTCTACTGCTGGACTACTCCTGCGGAGAGTATTGAGCTGTTATTGAGCTGCACATACGTTACGACCTGCTTAAGTTCGAGGTCACAGCGTCTGTAGAGCAGCTGGAACATAATGAAGTCTACAAGGTTAAAGTTTTCTCTTCAGTTATTGTTCTTTCTGCTGCTTGGTTTGATGGATCTGAGAGCTTTTGTTTTTATTATTGTTATTATAATTATCATTAATATTTTACTCTCTAGAAGCTTTAAAATAGTGTTTGTGTTTGAAAAAATTGATTTAAGAATTGAACAGAAACATCTGTCCTTCTGAAAATCGCCCAAAGGCACGGAGACAAAGTCAAAGGATGCAACCTGTAACTTTCTCTTCCTTCATGTTAGGACCATCATCCATGATTTATATAAAATGCATATAGCAACAGTAGCACTTTAGTTTGGACTTTATGATTTCTGTAACTGGAAAATATTATTTTGTTTAAAGACAGAAGTGACCGCATAGTTGCAACATCAAAGGGAAATATTAATTAATTAGCATCAAGTATATTTGTTGCTTAAGCGTTTGCACTATAACTTAAGTAGGATTATAACTTTTAAGGAAGGAAAGATTTCAGATATTTAGTTCACTGTTTCAGTTATTTTATATGAAATTAAAACATTTACGTTGGTCAAATATGATGCTCTAAATCAAATAAAAGTTTGAAAATAAATGATGTATTTTTAAATGCTGCAACAAATGTTCACAAAAAGTAACTATAATTAAAACCAGTTAAACAAAATCAAATGTTTGAATCATGCTTAACCAAATGCCAGGCTGGAGAGCTGAACCTAAAGTATACGTAGAAAGATTTCGACATCTGAGCAGTTTTTAATGTTTTTATCACATATAAATGTCACAGCAGTGGGTCCTGGCCCAATGCTTTGTGTTTTTGGTTTTCTTTGACTCTTGTTTTTCTTGGTTTTTGTTCTTCTTATTTATCAGGCTCTCAGTAATCTTAGTTCTCCCTCCCTCAGTGTTCATTTCAGCCTGTGTTTAGTTTCTGTTCCCGTGTCCCACGTTTCATCGTTTCATGTCGAGTCAGCCCTGTCTCTCTGTTTCCTGTGTCTCCCCAGTCAGCCCCGCCTCCCTCGGGCACTCATGTGTGATACAGAGTAATAAACCTGACTACATTTGCTGCACTCTCTTTATTACCTGTTACTTTAAAATTCATACACTAATTATGTCTGCCCATCTCTCTAATGTGAAGGTCAAAGGTCAACATCCCAGTGACATAAGAATAATCCCAAAGGGGCAAAGGCAGCGGTTAATTTAGCACATTTAGCATTAAGGGTACAGCAAGGATATACTTTTACTTATTGTGGCAGGGTTGTGGTCTCTGGCCTGCTGCAGTGGAGGCTGGTGGCGGGACGTTGGACGGCACAGGTGAGGGTGATGGAGCTCATGACTCTCCCCTTTATAGTGACGGAGGAGACTGGCGTGGGGGAAGCGTGTAGTGGAGGAAGCCGAGGAGAGAGCTGGTTTCTGGCTACAAAGACGGCGTCAAACCAGAAAAGATTGCTTGTGGTCAAATGTCAAAGGAGCTTGCAAAGAAAAGCGTCTGGACTTCTTTAAGTTGCTTGAAGACGTTTCACCTCTCATCCGAGAAGCTTCTTCAGTTCTAAGGTCAAATGGTGGAGAGTCCCAGATATAAACCTAGTGGGAGTGACCCCCCACAGAGGGACAAAAGGACCCCCTGATGATCCTCTAATCGCCTGAGCCAAGGTGTGAAACTGGGTGTGGGTCCCAATCAGCCAGAGTTTCGGGTGAGTTCATTGTGAAACCTGGCCCCACCTTGTCATGCGAATTCCTGAGATCAGATGGCCCAGGATGTGAGTGGGCGTTAAGGCGTCTGGGAAGGGATCTCAAAACTGGATTATAGATGGCAGAGAGTTGATGTCGTAAACCCCGCCTCTGTTCAAAGATGGTCGCTCACAGTGGACATAGATGCTTCTTTCACTCCTCTTTCAAACCATCTGTCCTCTCTGTCCAAAATGTGAACATTGGCATCCTCGAAGGAGTGTCCTTTGTCCTTAAGATGCAGATGGACTGCTGAGTCTTGTCCTGTGGAGGTGGCTCTTCTATGTTGTGCCATGCGCTTGTGAAGTGGCTGTTTGGTCTCTCCAATGTAGAGGTCTGGGCATTCCTCGCTGCACTGTACAGCAAACACCACGTTGTTAAGTCTGTGTTTTGGCGTTTTATCTTTCGGGTGAACCAGTTTTTGTCTGAGCGTGTTGCTGGGTCTGAAATACACCGGGATGTCATGCTTGGAGAAAACTCTCCTGAGTTTTTCTGATACACCGGCTACATAGGGGATGACAATGTTGTTGCGTCTGTCCTTCTTATCCTCCCTCGCTGGTGTCTGATCTTCTTTTCTGTGCCTCTTTGCTGACAGTAGAGCTGGGCGATATGAGATTTTTTTCATATCACGACATGTTTTTTTCATTTCAGGCGATAACGATATCTATCACGATATCAGCCAAATAACTATATTTGTAAGATTTAAATGTGCCGTTGCTCACAAGTAAAATGTGAAATAATCAGCAGCTTGTTTTTATTTAAATATTTATTTCCCATAATAAGTTCAACAGGGTAGATGTACTTCAGGAACATGAGACTTTTTCAGATAAATAAAGCCAAATATTGCAAACTACACAAAAGGCAGCCGCTAAAGCGTTTAAGTTTCAAAATAGAACAAACGAAACAGACTAAATTGTCAATTCCACTTAGAAACAAAATATTAATTCTAAAAATAAATCTTAGTTTGTTTTACAGAAGAACAGACAAAAATGACTAACTTTTGTCAATATCAAATAAACTGAGAACTAAAAGGAAATTCTCAATCTCTCCTTGTTGTATAGCTTAGCTTTTCAAACAGTTTTAACAGTTACTTTAGTCTGACAAAAGCCGAATGACAAATTAGCGCTTCCAGTCAGAGACTGAGGCTACGTCCACACGTACACGGGTGTTTTTGAAAACGGAGATTTTCCGTTTTCGTTTTAAAAAATAATCCCGTCCACACATAAAGGCAGAAATGAAGGAAAACGCTGCTATGAACATGCCAAAGCAGCAGGTGGCGCTAGATTCCTAACCGTGCCGAAATGTTGGCCAATCAGAAGTCTAGAAGCCTCGGTGGGAAAAAGTAAACAAAGCTGGGGCATAGAAGCAGAACCGAGTCGTATGTGTGGACGGACAGTAACTGTGTGTATATGTAAGCATTTAAACACTGCAGAGAGTAGAATTAACAGTAACAGTATTGTAGAAATTCATTTCACCGAAACAATAACGTGGCGCACAGTGTGACGCATGCACCAGTTTATTGTATTTCCAGACTTGCTTTCGGCACAATTTACAGTGCACGCTACTCTGTTTTTGTCAGACTTGAAATAGCCGAAATACCTTCACACTATGGAACTTCTATGGCTCTTCCGTTCGACAATCTCTCCGGCATTCGAACCATCATCTGGTTTTTCTTCGGTCACGCTCGGTTGAATTTTCTAGTCGGCACACTCATTTCCTCCATTACCCGCTGGCTGCTTCCCAAACAAACACACGTGCGGCTTGGCACTTGTGCTGTACGTAACAAGTCACGTGATGTGACGCTGCGGCTGTGATTGGTTCGGCTCTGCGCTACTTAATTTGGATTGGCTGACCTTTTTTTTATTTTTATTTTTAAGAGGACAAGAGCGGCGAGGTCTATCGCGATAGCTTAATTTCTCTATCGAGTAAAAGTTATATCGCGATACATATCGTTATCGTTCTATCGCCCAGCTCTAGCTGACAGAGGCTCCTTTGACTACGATGACCTGGATGACTGAGAACCTTCACAGACACTTGTGGTCAAATAATGTGTTGTGCAGCACGCAGGACAGACAGCGCACAATGTGCTTTGAAGTAGCAGCCAAGAAAGGTGTAATTTAAGTCTACGAACAGTGAACACCCGTGTGCACACCTGTGTGGATCAGCGTGCTTGTATTCAAATGTTTTCCACATGTAATGGTCTGCAAGAGGATGTAGCGAGCCATAGCCCCGTCCCCCAGGGCATGAAACAGGCATGGAGGAGATCCAGGCCCCAGAGTGCGAGAGCCCAAGGAGGACAACCGGAGGGGCATCTGTGCCACCCTCATGGGAAGGGCTGAGGATCCCCAGACGAGGCGTCACCCAGTAGCCACCGAGCAGAAGCTAGAGGGGGCTTCACCAGCGTGCCCAACGGCTCCGCCGGCAGCCGGCTGTGCCAGAGTGAACCGAGCCGCAGGCCCAGAGGCCAGAGGCCCGAGGGCCCCCCACACCCCGGAGGAGGCCTGACCGAGCAACAGGCGCCAGGCCCCGCCAGGTAGCCACCGGGAGTGAGCCGGTACATACCTGAGCGCCCAGCCCCTGACACCAAGAACCACCAATGCACCGACCCCTGAGGGCATCAGTCACCAGCAGGGAGTGTGGTGAGGGGAGATAGGCCTTGGAGGGCCTGGGAGTTCCCAGAGAGGTGGAGTCTAAGACCCGACCTGACATATAGACACAGACAAACAGGCACACACAGACACAAACATGCGTTCCCACCCTCATGCACACATATACAAACACTCAGCACTCACCCAACGTAAGGACTGACATAAATGGACATGTACACCCAATCACACTCCCCAAACATACTCTATACCCCGGGTCCAGGTACCCTCGCCCCCAGAGGGGGAAGCAGAACCCAGACCCAAGAGATGTTACCCTTCCCCCCGGGGTGGAGGCAAGCAGACCGTCCCAGGCTCCGCAGCAGCAGGGAGGCCAATCGGACAGCCAACATCTCCTCCCAGCCCCCCCGCCCCGATGGCTAGCAGAGAACGGGGGTGTGTGAAGACCCCATACCTCCCTCCTCCCGCTCATGTGTAGTGTTGCTGCGTGTTGCTCTAAAGTGCATTTAAAACTAAAAAATGGTGCTGCTGCCAGAGAGCAGCAGGTGTTAGCATGGCCCCTCCCGAGAACCCTCAATGTCTACATGGATTTAAAATTGAGAGGTGGGCACCAGCGCCAGAGGTAGGTTTGAGTACACAGACCGTCCACTGGACGCCGTTAACGTGCCCACCCTCAAGGCCCTATATATATGTGTGTGTTATGAGAGTGTAAGTAATGTGGATGTCTAAGTTGTGAGATAAAATTGAGGCACAGGTGGCCAGAAGGGGACGGGGGGGGGGGGGGGGGGGGATGTCTCACCTGCACTCCTGTGACACACCCGCACCCCAAGGCCCTACCTGTATGGGTGAGTGTGGTGGAGCGGGAAGAGGGAGGTAGCCGGGGATGGGGAGGAAAAGGAGGGAGGGGAGGATGCCCCTCCCTAGGGCCAGCTCCCCCGCTGACCCCAGTAGGCACCCCCGTCCTCTGGTACCCACCAAGGCAAGGGAGCCCAGGTCCATCCAGACCGCGGCCTACGGTAGCACTGCCAAGCCCCACAGGACCCGGGGCAGCCCACCCTACCCACCGCAGAGGAAACTGTACCCACCCCAAAATGAACATATTTCAAGTAAACAGCTGGACTGATCAGGTCCAAACACAGAGTGATAAACTTGTCAAACAGCTGTCATATCTTTATATAGAAGCTCTTTATAAATGCTGCTCACTGCAGTCTGTTTACTAATAATGTAAAAGTGTTAGAAACACAGAAACATCAGAATGGTCTTTGTTCACAGAAACCTGTCTGGGATCCTTTGTTGTTCTTTTGATGCAGAGTTACATTATAAATATAAAGAGTTATTTCAGAGTCTCATCAGTTTTCCTGCATGTCTTTATTTAACACATCAGCAGGGCTGAAGCTCTCATGTTAAACACACACTGATCTATGGACACGTTCATGTGTTTCTAACAGAACCAGGCTGTTATCAGCCTGCACTAACATTATGTCACACACACTGAATGTAACAGTGACAGTTTACATCATCACACAATCAGCTGTGATTGTTTCACTGTCATCAAACGAGTCAACAGGAAGTAGAATCAATAGAAACCAATCATTTACTGACAGCATGTCTGATGGAAATAAGTGCAGATTATGTATGAAGTCTAACTGCACACAGTAACTGTGTTACAATAAGGACTTAACAGCGCCCTCTGCTGGAGTGTTTCACACTGAGAGCAGCTTTCCTCTGAATTCAGTGAGGTTATGACTGAAATTATTGGTGTAGTCGGTTTTATAAAGACCAGACCAGTAAAAACAAGAGTGTCTCTGCTGTCTGTGAGGAGATGGAGCCGAACATCAAGCTGTGCTGTTTCACAGTGAAGCCAGGTGGCTGTCACCAGGAAAAGTCTTGTCCTGAGTTTTTGAGCTCAGAGAGCAGATCAGATGTTTTTGGAGCAGGAGCACAAGTATGAAGTCGCAGAGTTAGTGATGAGACCTTCCTGGCAAAACTGGCCTACCTGAGTGACATATTTGGAAATGAAGTAAATCTACAGCTTCAAGGGAAAGATAAAAACCTCCCTCAGGTCACAAGATCAGCTCTGTCACTGGAAAGCTTGCAGTGTGGGGCAGGAGACTCGATGAAGGAGACACAGATTCATTGGAGAACCTGCATGAATTTGTTGACACTACTGATGATGATGCCGCCTCAGTGACTCCATATATCAAGCAGCATATTTCATCACTGATGGGATACTTTTAAAAGGACTTCCATGAAAACAGTTCCCAGCATGACAAGCTCCAACTGGTTTCAGCTTTGCAGAGCAGAACCAGTTCATTGACGTCTGACTCCACACTGAGACTGCAGTTCACATCACAGACACTGAGTGGATTCTGGCTGAGTGTAGAGAAGCAGTATCCACTCTGAGGGCAGCAGGCTCTGGGCGTTCTTCTTCCTTTAGTCTCATCTTTGTGAGGCTTCTCTGCTGCTGCTGCAGACCAAGTCCAGGTCCCAGCTAAACACTGAGCAGGAGCTGAGAGCTGCAGGATCCTGCTTCAAAGCTGCTTTGAAAAGCTGTGCACTGCAAAACGTGCTCGTCGGAGCCATTAATGCTGACTTTGTTATTTTGATCAAAGAAAGAAATCAGCACAAACTGTTTGATTCGTTTTTGTTTTGTAGGTTAAAGTGTTTCATATATTGTGCTCCTGAGTTAATGTTGCTGATCAGTTTGAATTCATTTTGATTGTTTATGGAGTTTATTTCATTTTATGTTTCAGTATCAAACGGTTCAAATGTTTATAGTTTTATTAAGGATGTAATTTATTTTTTATTGAAGGTAAATTGTTGCACTTTACTTTGTTTCCATCTAAAAGTGTTACATTGTTTCTCTTCCAAACTAAAAAGTGTTTCTGCTGCAGCTTCCTTTCACTCTTTATCATTTTCCAGTCAGTGAAAGTCTTTTTGTGTCCTCCTAAAATCCACCGTGCTCACAGTGAACACTCGTATGCTGTTGTGCTGTCACAGACTGTTATCAGCCGTGTAGCCGCTCATACCTCATTTATTCTTCTTGTTCTACCGTCAGACCCAGGCGCACAGCTTTGGTTGAAGTTCTTATGTTTGATTTCATAACAGCTCTTCAGATTTCCACTCTTTATAACTTTATAAGTATTTTTGACAAAGCCATCTTCTTTTACTCATCCACTCAGCAAGCGCAAGCGCCCAAGACAGTAACCTATCAACTCACATACCCACATAGCTTGTTCTTCTTTGTCGTTTTATTGGCAGTTGGTGGTGCATTACCGCCAACAGCTGGCTGGGAGAGTGGACCAGCATGATGCTAACCTGCATAGCTGCGTGTCGCGGCAGTTCAAAAGTCCGCCACGGCAGCCGGCAGGAAGAAACTATCCAACTACACGGTAAATGAGAAACTGCTTTGTGATCCGGACAAAATCCTCTTGGGGTCTGGATTTGGACCGGAGTCCAGGAGTTGGGGACCCCTGTTATAGTACCATATCACCCTATTAGAGAACTTTGCTCTCACACTGCAGGCCTACTTGTTGTTCCTAGAGTATTTAACCCTTGGATGCACAACCTACCAATACCTACACTCTTCCACGAGTGGGGTCAAAATTACCCCAAATAGAAACAATGCATTTTGCTATAAACTCTGTTGTTATTCTTCAAAATCTTTAAAACAAAGAGTTGTAATAGTTTCATATTTGAGGTATTTCTCATAAAACATGATTGTGACATGAGGCCCTTTGCATTTTTATTTATTTTTTCATTAATTTTCAGTTTTTGTATCACTTTTGTATGCTTGCTCGGCCTATACTGCAGAAGCTGGGTCTTCCCTCTGAAAGGCACAAGTTGTTCATCCACTGTAACACAATCACTGTGGATGAATTTCTGCCTGCAGTTGACCAGGAACAGGCCCCATATGTAGCAGAAAGCTGCCATGTGGTTTGTTTTCAGTCGGTAGGCTCTGGTCCTCTTGTCCTCAAAGTGCAAGAAAGGGGCGAAATCTTTAAATCTTTGAATTGACATAGTGGCCTTGTACAATGGGTTATGCAGAGAACTCCCAAAAAACACACCGACTGGTACATCCCAGTTCTTCTCACTTCCTGCAAGAATGGTCAATCAAATGAAGGCCAGGAGCTTATGTTTGATTACATTTTTCCACTCTTTCCCCTGTCTGTGGCTACTCTTCGTGCCTCCATGTTTGTGTATGACAGCACCTCTTCTATTAAATTATCAGACATGAACATCTTCCATGCATTTACTGGGGAGAAAGTACTAAACCCAGGTGCAAGCCCTGGCCGACTAATTCAGAATATTGTGGCTAGAGCAGTAAGAGGGGCTCATTCTGTTAGACTCAATATTTATTTCCTCTTCAGAGGACTCCTCTGTATCTGACTGGCCTTGTTCGGGTGGGGGGGGGGGGGGGGGGGGCAATAGTCTGGGTCCTCTATATCTTAGATGTGAGATTCTGAGTCAATGCCTCCAATGGGCTCTTCATCCCATCCGTCCTGGATCATTTGTAGGGCCACAGGGATCCTAGCTGGCCTCATAGCAGCCGTGTTACTTTATATAACAAAAGCGGAGCACAGCAAACACCGGAGCCCAAGAAAACAGCCCAAACACAGGGCAGTTCAGGGGGCCGACTATGCGGACAGCAACGGCGAAGGAGACGACGGAGCAGTTCAGGGGGCCGGCCGCACGGAAGGCAGCGGCGGCGGCGGCGGCAAAGGAGACGACGGAGCAGTTCAGGGGCCGGCCGCACGGAAGGCAGCGGCGGTTCTTAAGTGTCAGGCATACTGGCCAAGGCTCGGTGGGCACAGGACCAGGCGAGGCAGGACCAGACGTGGATGAAGGCTCGGAGGAGGCTGGACCAGACAAGGCTGACGAAGCCAAAGCAGAAGCTGGACCAGGCGACGCTGAAGCTGATGACGCTGGTGGAGCAACGGGCCCCTCGGACCCTCCAGCGGAGACAGGAGGCTGAACGGGCCCCTCGGACCCTCCAGCGGAGACGAGGAGGTGCTGGCTGGGCTCACTGGAACCCCCAGCGGACGAGGTAGATGGCGGCACGGGAGCCACGGAGTGCTGGATGAGCTCATCCGAGCTTCCAGCAGGAGCTGATGTAGAGCCAGAGAGAATTGGGACCCCGGGCTCAACGTTAAGCTGGCTAGAAAACTGCACTGCTACGGGGAACTGGGCCAAAGGTTCAGGTGCGAGCTGAGCTGCTGGACACACGGGGACCTGAGCTGCTGGACACACGGGGACCTGAGCTGCTAATGGTGGAGAAGTAAATGACTGCACAGGGACTGAACTGATGTCTGTAGTAACGGTGGTGGTGAGAGTGGAGTAGGTGGTGGAGTTAATGACTTCACAGGGGAATGAACTAGAGGTAGTGACGGTTGTGGTGCTGGTGGTTGAGTGGATGACTGTGCTAAGGGAGGCTGCACTGGGGACACTGGAGACACTGGAGACTGCACTGGGGAAAGCTGAGCTGCAGGGGACTGAACTGGAGACTGCAGTGACGGTTGTGGTGGAGGTGTAACGGGTGGAGGAGCAGCTGAATTGGCTGCGGGTTGGATGGCTAATGGCTCAGCTACAGAGTGTCTTAATGGCAGGGCTATAGGTTGAATGATTGACTGAGTAGCAGCCTGAATGGCTGAGTGTAGTGATGGTTGTGGCGGAAGAGAAACAGGTGGTAGTGTGGAAGATGGAGCTAAGGGTGACTGAGCGGCAGACCGAACTGATGACTGAAGCGATGGTAGAGGTGAAAATGGAGCTTGTGGTGGAGTTAATGGCTGTGCTAGCGGGGACACAGGAGACGCAGCTTGTAGCTGGGCAGCTAAGAGAGCTTCAGGAGGCTGGGCAGCTGATAAACTGTTCACATTACCATCCGTAGCACAAAACACAACCCCTGAACGAATAGTCCCACGGTTCGACACAGAAAAAGAGTCCTTACTCACCACAGCCGGCGATGTACAAGTCCGAACGTCCGGCTGTGGGGTGGCGCGCTGGCGGCGTGATCATCGTTTCTTCCTCGCAGACGGCGCCGAAGGGCCGGGCAAAACCACATCCGGCCGGTGTGGCTGACGTGGCTGCTCCAGGGTGGCTGTTGTCTGTTGCTGCTGGGCCAAGTCTGATTTTTTCCGAGCCTCCCAGGCTTCATTCACATTGGCCAATAAGTCCACACATCCTCTGACCTGGCGGAGATGGGAATTTCCTCCGAGGATTGCTTCGATAGCATTTATTCCCACAATCTTTGCCCGTGTATTTGAAGTGTGGGTTATCCACTCGACTAGGCGTTGGACACGTATCAGATCGCTCTCCCCGGGTAAGTCTGCTGGGTCCATGTTGTGGTCACGTCGTACTGTCATGAAACGCTGTGTGGCAGGCAGGGATTGGACCCAAACGCAAACTCACGGGGACAGAACTTGAACTCAAAAGCACAGCTTTATTGCTGGAAAACAGAACACAAGCAATACAAAACTAAACTGGGAAATGCTAATTATAACACATACCAGAAGACACGGGGAGAATCACACACAGCAAGAGAGACGACGCGACACTGACTCAGAGAAACACAGGGTTTAAATACACTGGGGAGTAACGAGGGGAATGAGACACAGAAGGAGGGCACAGATGGGAACTCAAACATGCAGACACAGACTTACACAGAACAGAGGGGACACAGAGCAACATGAAGGGCAAGGGATCGAAACTAGAAACCATAGAATAACTTACACAAGTACAAAAATACAAACATCACAAAGAACTAAAAACGCTGGGTCAGGAGACCCAGGACCGTGACAGGTGCTCCTCCACCGCAAAAGAAGCGTGTATTCTCTGAATTTCCGGGAATGCTCATATTTTGACAGCGAATGCACACCTGCGGACCACTTATGTGCAGCCCTGACTATAAATCATGTACGTTACTGTGCAAAAATTAATTCTTGATCCATCAGAAGTGTAAGTGGAACAGTCAGAGTTGCTAAGAATGAAAGTTTCATAGAAGATTCCATAGGAACTGCTTGGAGTCATTTTTAACCCCACTTGTGGAAGAGTGGGGTAGTGATACAAAAACTGCATTTTTTTAATTAATGAAAAAATAAATAAAAATGCAAATGGCCTCATGTTACAAACATATTTTATGAGGAATACCTGGAATATGAATATATTACAACTTTGCATTTTAAAGATTTTGGAGAAAAACAACCCCTGGGGTCATTTTTGACCCCACGTGTGCATCTAAGGGTTAAAGTAGAATGGGAGGCAGAGCCTTCAGTTTTCAGGCCCCTCTTCTGTGGAACCAGCTTCCAGTTTGGATTCAGGAGACAGACACTATCTCTACTTTTAAGATTAGGCTTCAAACTTTCCTTTTTGCTAAAGCATATAGTTAGGGCTGGACCAGGTGACCCTGAATCCTCCTTTAGTTACACTCAAAGAAATCTGTTGTCAGGGCCGGCCCGTGGCATAGGCCGTATAGGCAAATGCTAAGGGCGCCGTCCATCAGGGGGCGCCACGCCAGTGCCACAAATGTTGAAAAAAAAAAAAAAAAGTTGGTACTATTATTTCTAAATACAAAAAATAATCCCACGTTAATTAAAATGCAAAGTAAAGCTTATTTAATAGAAATATTATTTGTTAGAACATTACGCTCCCCCTCCCCGCACGGTGCGCCCCCTCCCTTCCCGTATCAAGGTTCCTTTTGGACGTCACCACATCAAAAAATCAACACAAGATGTCAAAACGGCCAAAACTGTCAGGTGGCCAGGGAAGAAAAAAGAGAAAAGAAGAGGAGGAGAAACGAGAAAAAGACAGAGGTAGGTAACGTTAGCCTACATGAAATTATTTGAATGTGATAGTAACCTAAATTTTTAGCATTAAGCTAATGTTACATGATTCGCTAATTGCTAATCAATAAATAGCTAGTTAACTGTTTTAACGTCAGTTAATATTGTGGAGGGGGCTAAATTGTTATGGAAAATAATAATGTAACGTTAGGTAATTACAGTACTCCCACCTTTCCCACCATTCCTCATTTGTATTCATCTTTTAAGCAGGTGTTTTTTGTTTACATTGTTATTGCCTTCTGGTTAGCTAACGTTTACCCTGCAGGTAATAGTCACTTTTCCACCCCTGTATATATTATAGTTGTAAGCCTAGTTGTTAAAGTGCACATCATTAATGTTAATTAAGCAATATCACATGAGAGGGAATGCTGTTTTTTAATATGAGCACTGCTGTGATTCGGTCAAAGATAATCATAACATAACATTCTCATATGATATTATACTGTTACTTTGCATTCTGCTATTCAGCATTTCACTGTAATGATGACAATAAATTGAATCTAATCTAATTTGCATATCAGTTAACATCATACATATATCTCTTTGGTTTTTCATTTATATTATATCATTTCATTTTATTCCTGGAATCATATGTTTTTATTATTAGACTTTAATACTCAGTGGTGTCACATACTCCTCTCTTCAGATGCACTGTTGAAGTTTCTAAATCCCACCCCTGGGCCATCTACCACATGGATAGTGTCAGGAGAAGACATACCACAAGTTAAAGAGCATTTCCTGGGCTTTCTTGTTGCAGAGGAATCAACAGGAGATCATTTGTCAACTCTCATGCTAAAACGGATAGAGGAGCTTAACATTCCTTTTGAAGACTGCAGAGGACAGTCCTATGACAATGGGGCCAACATGAAGGGAAAAAATAAAGGTGTTCAGGCAAGGTTGCTTCAGCTAAACTCAAGAGCTTTTTTGGTCCCATGTGGTGCCCACACTTTAAATCTGGTAGTAGCTGATGCTGCAAAAAGCTCACCAGATGCCCTTGGCTACTTTGGGCATTTAGCAAAATTATTCAAGCTCCTCTCAGCCTCCACCCATAGGTGGGGTGTTCTCCTGAAACATGTGAAAACCACCTTGAAATCATGGGCTGAGACCAGATGGGAAAGCAGGATAAAAAGCATTGAGGCAGTCAGATATCAGGCTCGGCAAGTCAGAGAGGCTCTTCTGGAGGTGAGGGAAACAGCTACAGACCCTGTGGTCAGAGTTGAAGCCCAGTCTTTGGCTGAGGAGATTGGATCCTATCGTTTTTGCATTTGTACAGCCATCTGGTATGACATTCTCAGCAAGATCCAGTATGTGAGTAAACTCATGCAGTCGGCCTCCATGCAGCTAGATGTGGCTGTCGACTTGCTAAAGAAAACCAAAGATTCCCTCACCAGCTACAGAAACACTGGATTTTCTGATGCACAGACAACGGCAAAGGAGATGTGTGAAGAAATGAATGTGGAGGCTGAACTCAAACAAAAGCGATTGAGAACCACCAAAAGGCACTTCGGTTATGAGTCTCCAGATGAGCCCATACAAGATGCACTTAAAAAAAATGGAAACCACATTTTTTAATGTGGTAGTGGATACAGCCATCTCTTCACTTGATGAGAGATTTCAGAACCTTGGAGAGGTGAATGACAAGTTTGGAGTACTCCTCGATTTCCACAACTTACAAAAAGAAGAGCTGCTACAGCAGTGCCAAACACTGAGTACTACTCTGACCCATGACAGCCAGCCGGACATTAATGGCACAGAACTTGCAATGGAAATGCAGAATTTCCCACCATTGCCATCAAAGAACATGACAAACATGGAACTCTTGACCTTCCTGCATGAGAAGAAGCTGGTAGAAATTTACCCCAACATGTGGGTTGCTCTGAGAATCTTTGCCACTCTTCCTGTTACAGTAGCTGCTGCTGAAAGAAGCTTCTCTAAGCTCAAACTCATTAAAACCTACCTGAGATCTACTATGATGCAAGAACGTCTCAGTGGACTTTCCATCATAAGCATAAATCATGTGGTCTCAAATCAGTTGTCATATGATGATGTTGTAGATGACTTTGCTGCAAGAAAGACTAGGAGAGTAAGGCTGTAGCAGGTGATGTGAGGTTGATGAGGGGGTGGTGTACAGTAATTTGTAAGTCATTCTAGTTAATGCAGTATTAAAAAGCACAACTAGAGAACTCTGTAGGATCCCCTTTTTTGTAATATAGTTGTTAAAGTCATACTGGTTTATTTAATATCTTGTTTTGTGCAGTGCCTTATTTATATTGTATTTTTAATTTATTTTATCCAACTTGTTGACACGTTTTATTGTGTTTATGTATATAAAATTTACTGTATTTCATATATTCATTTTTTATTTTTTGTATTCATTTATTTATTCATATCTTTTTTTTTTATCTTGTTAATTATTCTGATTGTGAATTTGCTTTCTTTAAGTAAAAAAAAAAAGGTCAAAGACAAAGCTATTCGGTTTCTTGTGAGTACATACACTACACTGCCGATGTAGGGGGAGCGCCACCTAAAATCTTGCCTAGGGCGCCAGATTGGTTAGGGCCGGGCCTGTCTGTTGTTGTGGGCGTAGTTGTCTGCTGCTGAAAACTCCAGTGATTTTCCTGCAGTTTGACATCTAATGTGATCTTGTGAACTTCGTGAGTCCAGGTAACGAACCACTCTGACTAGACTGTATCCTGTCATCTCAACAAGAACAAGAATTAAGTGTCTGAATTTCATGCAGATGCTACATGATTTAATTATGTTCACCACAGAAACATGAAATTATTTCGTTCAAATCACAAGTTTGAATCTTGTACATGTAACAACCACCCAATAGGTGTAGGCTGCTGGGGGACTCCCATGATGCACTGGGTGTTTCTTCTTCACTCACTGTGTGTTAATACACCTCTACGTGTTTAATCATGAGTTATTATTCATATCTGGCTCCTCCACAGCACGTCTTTGATGTCTTCTTTCTCTCAGCCGAACTGGTCACATGGCTGCCCCTCCCTGAGCCTCGGCACATCCTGTGGCTGCAGAATAAGCAGCAGCTCTAATCAAACATGATCAATCCTCAAGTGTCAGTGAGAATAATAGAAAAAGAAAAGGAAGTCATTTGTCATGAGAAGTGGGGCTCAGGAGGTGGAGCAGGTCACCTGACAATAGAAAGGTCGGTGGTTTGATCCCTGCTGCTCCAGTCTGCATGCCAAAGCATCTTTACTGGTCGTGTTACTATGGTAACCCAGAGGAGTTTACTATGATAAGTATTAATTAATTCATTAAATGAGACAATCAGTCAAAAGTCAATCATTCATTTTTAATCAGCAGTGTTTTTGGAATCATCAGATAAATTTAAAACAAAACCAAAAACGCTGAACAAGTTTGTAAAGTTTTTTCTAAGCCAGTCGTCACAAACGTCTGTAAGTTTGAAGGTTTTCAGCTGACAGACGTTCAGGTAGTTTCATCGCTCTGGTTTGGAGGATTCAATGTTTATTAATCGTCCCTTCAGACGACCAAAGGCTGCCACGTGTACGGTAACAGCACAGACACGTGACAGACTAGACTTTCATGTGACAGCGTTTAATCTGTATAAGGTGACGTTGACATATTTTGGAGGCGTGTTGGTCACCAAACTGAACGTGTTCACTCACTGGAGTCTGTGTGCTTGTTGTTGTTGTTATTCACCGTCTTCTCTCTGACTGTGATGATGGTCCCATTTCCTTTAGACACAGTTAAAGATGGAATCTCCACAGTCACTTTACAGATGTATGTTCCTGAATCCTCTGATGTTTGAAATGTTCAAAGATGAGTCTTTGCCTCCTTTTTCAGAGACTTGGAGATTGATTTGCGTTGGTCTCTCTCTTAATTATTGTTTGATTTTTCAGCCAGGCCACTCTGAATCTTTCAGACGTTCTTGTCCAGCAGCAGGTGATGCTTACGGTCTCTCCCTCCATGACAGAAACATCTGGACTCTGGGTCACAACAAACATGCCCGATGAAACAGCTGCAAGAGACACAAAACTGTGGGTCAGTACAAAAGTTGGTTCTGTTCATCTGGACGCAGCGTTTTGTGGGAGAAACGTTTCGTCATCATCAGGTGACGTCTTCAGTCTCAGCTGCAGGTTTCAGTCTTATAAACAGGACATTTGCATTATGACTGAAACCAGCCCACTGGGGCTGAGGTCAGTTCCTTCATCTTAATCATGCAAATTCTCATGACCATTGATCAACAACCACTGATCCATGTCCATGAGTCCCATTCACAGAGAGTTGGGGAATGGCTGCAATCACAGCATGTAAGATGTGACAGATGGACCCTTAGGCCCCTCCTCCATTCAGAGATGGTCTTTCCCTTTTCACGTAAATGGCCTCCTTGACTCCGCCCTCAAACCAGCGTTCCTCCCTGTCCAGGATGTCACATCCTCATCATTGATAGAGTGTCCACTGGCCTGTAGGTGTAAATAGACTGCAGAGTCCTGGCCTGACGAGGTGGCTCTTCTGTGTTGTGCCGTCCTCTTAGCCAGAGGTTGTTTGGTTTCCCCGATGTATAAATCCTGCCAATCCTCCTGCACTTAACAGCGTACACTATGTTACTCTGTTTGTGTCGGGGGACCCGATCCTTGGGGTGGACCAGTGTTTGGTGCAGCGTGTTGAGGTGTTTAAAAGCCACAGAGACCCGGTGTTTAGAGAAAATGCGTCTCAACCAGGGGCGATTCTAGGATCAGAGCTTTGGGGGTGCTGAGCACCCAGAGAGCTGCCCAGCCAGGCAAGATAAACTTTACTCGTCACGATGAGACTTCTTCCCCGTCTCTGTCAGTCCCTGCATCCCTACATGCCTCCAGTTGTCCCGAGTTCTCTCTGACTGTCTCCTTGGTGCATTTAAACCCCTGTTCCTTCCTGTCCTCGTCGTCTGTTGTCTTCGTCTCTGTTATCAGTCATCATAATTTTACCCTCTCTGTGCAAGTCTGCAAATTTCTGTATTAAATCATAAGATTCTTAAATTCATCAAGTCTCAAAACATGACATCACTGTTTTGTACATTTTAACACAATTTAATAAACATGCTTCAGCCAGTACCTTTTGATTAGCCTTGTCTCGGTTTCTTGCTTTGTGGTAGATCTTTATTGTTTTCACTGAGATATTTGAATGCTGATCAATAAATCAATATTCAATTTAAAAAAAAAAACCTCTAATCAAACAGTTTTTGAAAAGTTTGTAACAAAACCATCAAATCTGATCAAGGTTATTTAAACGCTGCAAAAGAAGAATGGATTGGAATAAAAACATACATATCCTGACCTTAATTACTGGGGAGAATGATGAATGATGCTCATAGTGAGTAAAAAGTAAACTGAGTGATTCTTTGGACAGACTTTTAAAGTGTTCGTATAATATAATACAGATACATAAACATACACTCCAAAAATAGAGTCCTTGAAATGTACAAATGTACAAAATATTAATTTAAACAATTATAAAAATGGAGGCAACTGTGCCTATGGTACAATGTATAAAAAGCTCTTTACTGCAGACACGACTAACATGGCTCTGCAGATTGTTTCTTTTATTTTAACGTCACCTCACCTCGAGGTTGGCAAATCTATCAGTGTTTGGTGATCAACTCTCTCAAGCAGTTTAACAGTTTCTGCTGTAACTGTCACTGCTCCCTGTCTGCTTCCTTACCTGATTCTCCCTGACCTTGTTCTTTCCCCTCTTTCCTCTCTCCCTCTTTGAACTGATAATCACACGCAGATGTCACACAGTGGATATTTGTGTTTTTATGTTTTATCAATCTGTGTATTGGTACATAGTGTTGATTTTATTTGCATGATTTTATTGTGATATTTATATTGCATGTTTGTTTATTGATATTTATACGGCATGGTTTTATCCTCATATTTATATTATGTGTGTTAATGTTGTACCATGTTCCTTTAATCCACTGTGGACTAAACAGACAATTGTAGGCACCTGTGAGGTGGGGGCGTTCCCCAAGGTGGCCTATCAGCCGCCAGGTTGACCTGTTAAAGGGGATAGTGAGCGCAGAGACAAAGAGAGGAATGACGCACGAAAGGTGAGCAGGAGAAAAAGGAACGCGTGCAAGCCCGCACGTGTGTGGAAGGAACTGCTGTGGGGTGCCGCGAGTCGTTCGGCGATCCAGTCCCAACGCAGGAACAGCAACAGTGGGTGGCGATGGCTGCAATGCACAACAGGGCAGGGATGCCCCTCTGCCTGCATCTGACGGTGAGACGAGGGAGTCCGTGTTCAGGTGTGGAGTGGGGCGGGACTGTGCGGCGACGCGCTGTCAGGAGGAGACAGGTCTGTGATAGGGGCCTCCTCCCTGGTCTGCTGCTGACGAGTCTTACCATACTGGAAGAGAAGTTCCTCTCCTGTCTCTTTCATATAAGGACCACTCACCCATGTGTGGCTGGACTGTGGGATTATGGGACTGTGGGAGGGTAATTTTAGCTTATGGAAAACATGTTTTAGCCTTGTTTTAATAGTGTATAGTTATTTCTGCCGGCAGGGTTTTTAGCGGGTTGCAACAATATTTTTATTGTATACGGGGAATTTTATCTTGTATTTGTGACTCTGGCTGTGTTTTTTTTTTTATGGACATAAATGGTGTTTTAAGCCAGTTTAGTTTCTGTGCCCTGAGCGCTGACCCGCTCACTCCCCTTCCTCTTGTATGTGAACGGACTTGGAGGTGAAGATTTAGGTCCACCAGTCTTAGTGGCTACACAAATAGATTGTATTAGATGAAAAAATTACATTAATATGAAAAAATACTATTGAAATCACTAATAAAAAAGTCCTCCCTCAGTGTACTTTCAACCAAAAGGCAAAAAATCAAACACATGAACATCAAATAAAAGACATAAATACTGAAACACTGATCCAACATTATCCTTTATTGACGGATCATTTGTTCTTTCATTTTTACCTGAATGTTGCTGCTTTTTTTGAAAAGACGTCCTTATATCCATTATGAACCTCACACACACACACAACAGGAGTTATAAGGTTAATGGGAATCCAGTCAGTTAGCTGGTAAGTACCTTGGGTTTAATATCGGCACATATGACAAAATGAGCAGCTTCTCTCATTCCTTCCTTTTCTAACAGGACAGTGGCAACAACAGCAGCTACGGACAGTTTTAAGTTTTAGATTTTAAACAGGCTGTATACATTTCAATGGGAGCAACAGGACGGTCAAATGTCTCTGATTTCATTACAGAGCAGGACGGATTGTAGGGCAGCAAACATCGTCGGAAAACACATTTAACCCAGCAGGTTACCTGGTGTAATGTTTTTCAGGTAAACAGAAACATGGTCTGACTCCTACCAACTATATAAAGAGTAACTGAAGGTTAAATGCAGCTAACATGTCCTGTTTTAAGCCAGGCACTTCCACCTCCGCTCTGCTGCGTCTCAGCCACCATCTCTCTGGCACAAAGGGCACCAGAGCCAGAGCAGGGGAGAGGGAGCTGGAACAAACCATTCTGGGAGGGGGTTATCTATACTTCTGTTGTTAAAAGATCTCAAACAAGTACTGTATACTTTCTATATTTTTGTAGTGTATCACACAAACACCAAATATTGTCAAAAAAGTAAGAAATCTTTGGGGGTGCTTTGATCCATTTTGGGAAGCACCCCCCAAAACGGGCTAAAAACGCCCCTGAATATAGTTCTTTACACATTTGCCTACCAAGTGGAAGCTCAGCGGCTGAATCTCAGGAGGAGACAAAACATCTCTTTGGGGTTGTGTCAGAAATGGCATCAGGCCTAAAAATGTGTCCAATCACACATGAACAGTCACCCACTGTGGTGCCCTGTGAGTAACAGCTGAACGCAGCCAGTAAGCAGTTAAAGCAGTTCTTTTGTTAAATCCCTCCAATTAAAACTCTGATTCTGCACTTCAACACATCCTGATTGTTTTACTTTGGACAGAGACACAGCTACAGCAGAGTTCATTGTCCAAATACTTATGGGACAAACACTTGTAGTATATCACACAACACAGTACGTGAACGTGTACTGAAGCTCCCCTTCCTGCAACCCTAAGTTGGACATGTGGTTATGAAACTAGATGGGCGGTAAAATAAGAACCATTATGGATGACTGTTGCTGCCTGTAAATCAAAGTCTGCCTGAGGTGGGATTTCAGAAGCAGAAACCATGAGGAGCACAGCACCACTCCCAGAAGGCTGAGATGTGAAGCCATGTGATGAGTGAAATGATGATGGAGGAGAACACAGATGAAGATCTGGAAGCTGCTGCCTCTTTATATAGTAGACACTGACATCACCTTTTGCCTCCCTGCCAGCATGAAAACCCACACTAAAAACCCACTTACACAAACCCTCGGCTCTGGGATGGATTCAGAAACATGTCAGTTGTGGTAAACAAATGGACGGTTTTGCAACCACAAAGTTTAATCATACAAGGGCAGAATTATGTTCACTCTGTGAGAGGGGAAGCTCAGACAGTTAGCAAGAGAAACATTCAAAGAAACAACCTAAATAACACAAACTTAGCAGTTGGGATGCAGATCAGACGATATCAGCAACGTGATGATCAAATGTAGTTAAAAACACAAGAAAAACAGGCTTTTTGCTCCAAAAGGACAAACAAAGCAGGGCCAGATTAACCTGTCGGCACCTGCTGGCGTGCAGAGTAACATGTGACAACAACACACACGTGGTCACCTCAACTTGTTTCACTGGAGTTTCTCTTTTAGAGCTTTAACCTCCTAAGACCTGAACTCTTTCATGCATTTTTAAAGTCTCTTTGCTATTTGGGCTGTTTGGGACCTGATTCATGTACAAACAAAGAATTACCAGAACTTTGTTTCTGAGAGAAATGAGATCCACATATGAGGATATTCGCTTTAAATGTCGATAGAACAGAGGCAGGATAATGACCTCGTAAGTGCAAATCAGGTCCTTGTGGAGCAAAACTTTGTATTTTGGTCTAAACGTCCCAAAATGTGACGTCCACACATGAGGACAACAGGGCGCTAAAGTCCGTACAAACTTTTGTTTCTTCATTTGCTTGCAAACGAATGGAAATCCTCACTTAAAGCCAAGAAGCTTATTACCTGTGCAGGCTTTAGTGCCTCAGAGCAAACAAGAGACCTTTGATCACAATGATTTTTCTTTTCACATTTCATTCACTAGCGATTTTTTTAATGTCACCTGATCTCAGTCAGCAGACTGAATATAACAGTGAAGCACTAGTGAGCTAATGAATTAGATATTGGTCACTCATATCAACTGAAAGAGTGTAAGACAAGTAAATGTGCTATAAAGGCCGGAGAAGAGTTAATAAAAAGGTCTTGAAATGAAAATATTTCATTATTTGCTGTTTCATAGATTTTGGTTTTATTGCACTTTTGTCAGCCCTGCTGCTGCTTTTAAAAGTACTTTATCAATAAACTGGCATAAATGGTAACATTGAACACTTGCCAGTGTGAACAAAAGGTTCTTAACTTTAGCATCAAAGCTTCAGTTCACCTTTCTCAGGGCAGTTCCTTCAGTATGTGTGTTCGGCCCTAGCTGGGCCTCCTGATACTGCCCTTGTGTGGGCGCGGTGTTTTTCTCCACCTCCTCCTCTTTTGCTCCACCCCCCATCTCTCTCTTGCTCTTCTCTCTCCCCAGGACACAGCTGCTGCTCATTGGACTCATTTACCACCTGGGCCCAGTCAGCAATCACCTCTCGGAGGTCATATAAGCTGGGGATGAGCTGTGAACAGGGTGGGGGTGTTCTCTGGTGTCTCTGTGTTGTGTGTGGTTAGCCTGCTCAAAGTGTGGAGTTGTGGAAACAGCATAGCTGCTTTGTGTGAGTAGTGTGGGCTTGTGGGCCTTGGCAGCAGTAAAGCCAGCTGCTTTTAGTGACAGGGTGAGCTTGTGGGCCCCTGGAAGTACCTCCTCGTGGTGTGGAGTTTTTGTTTGGTTGTTGTGTTCTTTGTTGTTGCAACCCTTTTTCTCTTTTTCCAAGTGTTATTGGTAAAACGGCGTTGCCGGCTCTTTATGTTAAGATGATCTATAATAAAGACTATTTTATTTACTGAAAACACTGGTCTGTTTTCCTTTCATTCTGTTCTGGACTCATTTGTTACTGGTCCCCTCACTCACATGCCTAGACCCTTTCGGGGGGAACGTAACAATGTGTATTAATGCAGGAACAACTTGATTCCACACAGCTGACGCACCGAGAGTGTCTGCTGCGTGGTTAACTTTATAACCTTTGGTACGCAGTGGTGTCGCTCCACCTGTTAGCTAGTTTAAGAAACTGGTTAAGGAGGGAGTATCTGTGAGGATGAGGAGGATTTAGTTCTTTAAAAACACGTCAGATACTTGCAGGAAGCTTCTTTCAGCTTCTTTTCTCCACTGCGCAGGTTTAAAACCATGACAGCAGAAGTCATGATGAAGAGATTGATTAGTCAGTCACAGTGTAAAGAGTCCTCCTGCCTGCATCGCTCGCCAGTATAAACAGACCTTTGCTCCTGGAAAACAAATATATCAAAGTCATGTTGTCCAAGAAATGCATTTTATCTCACTAGTGAATCAAAGAAAGTCTGTGTACTTTCTGAGAGTGAGAGGTGAACGTCAGACAGTTCTTAGAAAATGTAGTTTCTCTTTAAGCTTTTAACGTCTCTTTTACCCCCATTTGTCTAAAACTACTTGACAGCCCTTCATGTCAGAGGTTTATTATCTGTGCAGGATGGAGCACATGGTCTCAGTCAGGCTGGACACGATCACTCCTACAGGAAGTAAATTACTGTGATTTTATTTCACCTGTGAAATGATGAAAAACAGCAGAATAGCTCACGCTAACAAACGGGTGTTGAAATGTTTCATTTTCTGCTGTTTCACAGGTCAAAAAGGGCGTCGAAGCAAACTGAAGCTGAGCTGCTGCTGCTGTTGTAGTGCAGCATCTGCTGTGTGCTTCATCAGAGAACCTTCTGTACACAGCAGACAGAGGCTGCTGCCACTGAAGTCCATCTGCTAGAGAGCTTTAAACACTGGTTATTGAAGTGGCTTTGATGATACTGATACACAGTCTTTGCTGCTGTCACAGGACAGGGATCCACCAGGGAGTAGTTGTCAGGATAAAGAGCCTTCGCTTCTCTAAATATAAACTGGATACTTGTAGGAAACTTTGGGAAGCAGCATTTTTCCTCATATCGTCTAAACTGAAGTTAGCTCAGGTGCTTCTTCCATACTTGCTCTGCAGAAAGCCAAAGAGTTTGGAGCTCTGCAAACATTTGCAGCACAGCTGGATGTTTGTAACTTTGGTCACCTCTGTATCATCCCTCAGATTCTTTCTGCACAGCTTTGAAACCATGACAGCACGAGTGATGCTGAGGAGACGTCCAGTTTAAACAGACCTTTATTCCTGGAACACAAACACATGAAGTGATGCTGCTAAAGAAGAACATTTAATCGCACTAATGAATCAAGCATCTGTTTGTCTGTCAGTCTGTCAACAGTTCCTCTGATCGACTTCAGACTTGGTGGGTATTTTGTTTTTGCAGCGGTCAAAGTCGATCAGCGTGTTGCTTTGTCTGCTGTAAATCTGCCTGTACAAAGGGAAACATGCATGTTTTAGATGCAAACTCACAACATGGCTGCATTTTTGTGATTATGTGTATTTTATATTGATTTATTCTATTATGTTTTGTATATGAATCTTTACAAGTGTGTCGATACAAAGGCTTGATTAAAACAAAGGTCTCAGCTGTGCTGTTAGGGATGCTCTCATATTTGTTTCAAATGTAATAAATCAAAGGATTTCAGGCTTTTCATCCTTTTTATTTGTTTGGTTCTAACAGCAGCTGGATAAAAACATGCAGGTGATGAATATAATTGTGTGATATTGTGAGCATTGTGAATAAAGAAAGAGCAGAGATAGTAAAAAGGAAACAGGTGATGGACGTGAGATTTTCAGAACAAAAGCTCCTCAGTGAGACGATCACCTGGACACAAGGTCAGGCAGCTGGGACTCATCTAGAGAGCAAAATGGAAAAGTGATCTGTGCAGAACATCACTGTTGATTGCAGTTATTTACATCAGACTTCTTCTCTGAGATAAGAGCACCATTTGTGGGAAAGATGACAGTATTTCCAGGCTGGATGCTGTTTGCAGGGAGAACTGAATGAAAGTCTCCTGCACCTCAGCGCTGAGGTCCACACCTGTGAACACAGATGAGGTCAATCTGCTGCAGCACGTAGAGCTTTACTGATCAGCAGGTTCAAAGGATTCAGCAGAGCGTAGAGTCAGAGCTAAATGCCACATCACCATAGAGTTTGTTAACAACAGCTTTCTTTGCCCTTTGTCTCCATGGACTGAATCAGGGATACTCGTCATACTTCACCTCAACCACGTCACTGAGAGACCCCAGCCTGACACAGCAGCAGAGATGATGAAAGCAGAAACAGCAAACAGATGCTTCAGTTGTGTTTCTCTCTGTGTGTGCGCTCACGCCCACTTGTGTGTGTGAACTTTCCACGTACCTCAGCTTGTTTCTCCAACATGAGCCATCAGGGCTGAAAAACATCACTAACACATGAATTCTTTCTCTTTTTGTTATCACCTGTGATCATGTGTCTTATGTTTCTGTCATTCACCAGTTCTTGTATAGTTACGTGTAACTAGACTTCTGTGGGACGTAAATGATTGTTTTGTATGCAGATCTGTACAAAGGATGTAAACACTTGATTACAAAGGAGATCTCAGCTGTGTTGTTATGGATGGACTTCAACGTATTTGTTAAAAAAGAGAATAAAGCAAAGTGTTTTAGCTGTTTGGGAGTTTTTGTTTGATTCCATTCAGTTTTATTTCTATGGAGTCAAATAATAAGAAAGGCTCTAGAACAGCCCTGAGTTTGTCCAGGTGACACTCCTCTGAAGAACAAAGACAAAGAGGAAGAAGGGGATTCGTTTTCAAGTCTTGTTTCTTTCAAAATAAAAGCTGAAATGTTTTGGAAGCATGATAATATTTCAGCCAGGATGCCGTCTCCAAGGAGACCTGCACCTCAGCGCTGAGCTCCACATCACGCCCTGTGAAAGCACAGATATAAATCTGCTGCAGTGAGAAGAACTTTACCCAACACAAGTGTAGAAGTAGACATTTGACTTTACCTACAACCTGTTAACAACAAAGCTTTCATTGCCTCTGTTGTTGATGTCATGTAGGACTAATCATACTTCACATCAGCCATGCACACGTCAGAGGATCTCCAGGCTTCCAGTGATAAAGCCAAGCAGATGATGTGAACATAGCAATAGTAAAACATGAATCATAATCAGCTGTATGTGTCGACTATGTGGCACCTCAGTCTTGTTGGCATGAAGAAAAGTTGTGTAACATGTAGCATAAGGGCTGCAAAGACATCATGTAGACAGCAGTCGTCTGTTAGTCATAACGTATCTCCTGTTAAAGAGTTAAATGTGCGTTCTCCATCTCTGTCCTCTCACAGCTCGCCGTATACCAACTCCAGCTGTGGTAACAAGACATGATGCACTACCAGATGAAAGAGTCCTAGGAGTGAACTGGTGCACAGAGACAGATGTATTCAAGATCAGGATAACTGAAAAACCTGTGCCAACGACTAGGCGAGGCATCCTCTCATTTGTAAGTGCAATATATGACCCATTGGGCTTTTTGTCTCCTGTCATTCTGAACAGAAGCTAAACAAAGTCCTGCTGTGAACAGCAGCAATATGGATTTTACACATCCATCCATCTTTTCAGCTCAGGGTCGTGTGTGTGTTTGCACCATGTTTACAGAAACTGGAACGTGACTCCACTTGTCGCCAAGAGTTTGAAGGCGTTTTTGAGACTAAACATGGTGTTTTAGTGTCAGAGGTACGATTAGGTTGTGGTTAGGTTTAGGGCTGAAGGTTAGGGTTAGGCATTCAGTTTTTAGGGTTAGGTAAAGCATTACATCAATGTCCCCACGGAGATATGAAAACAGGACTGTGTGTGTGTAACCCTATCCCAGCTGTTATTAGGCAAGAAGCAGTTAACCTGTGGGAGGATGTCAGGGTACCAGGAGAGAATCAGACATGGATTCAAACCCACGACCTTCTTGCTGAGAGCAGGTTGATCCCACCTACAAAGATCATCTGTTTAAACATGCGCTGTAACTGAGTATTTTTTAAACATGAGAAACCGAATATAAGGGTTGCTCTGCCACTGCTGCCTTGACCGGTTACTTCAGTTTATCCAGTGACCACGTTGGCAGCATCAAAGCTAAGTAAGGCCACGCCCACACTTACATCGGGATTTTTGAAAACGCAGATTTTTCTGAGCGTTTGCGCCTTTCATCCACACGTAAACGGCGTTTTCACTGAAAACTGATATTTTTGAAAACGTCTTGTTAAGTCTAATTGTTGAATGTCGCCATTGTGTTTCTTAAATTTGTACAGTCTTAGTTCAAGCAGTAGGATCAAAGCCATTCCTTTGATCCTGACCACCTCTCCAACCACTCTGTGCTGGGGGAGGTTTTATTGTAGATACATCCTATCTGGAAGACCTGTTTCTTTTGATGTAAGCTTCCTGGGTTTATGACCCTTTGGTCAGCAGGAGGTCTGACACACACACACACACGCACGCGCGCGCGCGCGCACACACACACACACACACACACACACACACTCAGTGTATACATTTACATACAGTGCCTTGTCTTTGTAACCAAAGGGGGTTGCAAGGGGAGGTGTTTAGTAAACTATTGTTTGAAGTTTGTCAATAAAAGGCAGCGAGAGGAGGCCATCATCGGGGTCATTTTCGTGGTGGACACAGACGAGGCCTCCCTTGCACAAGTAATCGATCGATCGACTGTCTTGTTTTCTTCATGATGAATAAGTCTCTAGAATTAGCGGGGCTTGTGGAAACACAGACCCAACATTTATTTGGTCCTCCGAGCCGGAGCCTAACACATTGCATCCACCGAGGAGAGGGAGAGGACGCCACCGCAACGTCTGGGATGATTGACGTAAAGCCCTGGTGTTTCACTTTGCTTTGTCACCAGGCCGGGAAGTTTGCGCCTGAACTCCCCTCGGGATGGATGACGATTGACGGGATCCAGAGACTCTTCCCATGAACGTAAACAAACAGTTAGTACAGAAGGCCTTAGAGAGCGGCTACGTGACCCTGCGTTGACCGCAGGTAATGGAAGCGCGCTAGCCGCGTAACAGAGACACAGGCTTCTCTGCCGTTTGGGGCGTGGAAATAACCTAGGTTCGGTAGCTCCGCCGTGAGGAGTGTCCGGAATCTCCGCCATTTGGGGGCGTTAGAGAGTGTCCGAAGGTTGAATTCTCCGCCATATGGGGCGTTTGAGAGTTTTCAACAGAGAGCGCTAGCTGTGCGTGCAGACGCAAGCGATAGGCCTATGTTGTGTGTGTGTGCGGGCCAGACGTGGTCTGCGTGAGTGTGGCTGATTGTTGTCTTGTAATGGAGAATAAAATGTGTAAGTCTGCCTTAGAAGGGGATGTAAAATTTATGGAGAAAGTTTTACCAGGCAGCACGCAGTATGTAGGTTGTTGGTGTGAGAAATATGGATTTGAAGGGACATTAGTGGAAGTTAAGTGTAAAATGCTGGTAGAAAGAATAGCTGTAAGTGTAGCAGGTAAAACAGGTAAAGCGAAGCAGAGGAAGGAATTGCAGTTAGCAGTTGCTAAGTTGTGGCTGGAGCAGGCTCAGAAGAGGAGAGAAGCACAGAATGTTAAAAGAGCAATATTGCAAGAAGTTCTTGTGAAACCTGAGGATGAAACTACAGCTCAATCCACTGCAACTACTCTAGAACAACACCGTAGAAAAGCATTAGGAAGAGCAAGAATGTTAGCAGAAAGAAGAGCCAGAGAAGAGCGTGAGAGAGCAGAGGCAGAGGTGGAGGAGAAATTAAAGGCTGAGTATGGAGAGACATTAGGAGCAACATTGAGTCCAAGACAGACTAGGCAGGGTAGGAAACAGAAAGTAAAGTTAGTGAACACAAACGTTACAACCACATATCCATCCCTGACACAACACAAAAAAAAAAAAAACATATGGTGTTTCTGTAACAGAGTGTGAAGATGAAGAAAGTTTTTCTCCTGATCCAGTCCGTGAGTGTGAGCGTGTTTGACGTCATGGTGTGTGTGAAAAGGTATCCAGCTGGGGCAGACGTGATTCTGCAGGTCACCTGCCCAGTGGACGAAAAGAAATAAAATAGTTGTGTGGATGAATGATAGCACGAAGAGTGTTTGGTGTTTCTCAGTCTGAAACAGCTGTAATGCTACTTTCTGTTTTGGAGAAAAGTACAGTTTAAAAAAAACAAAAAAACAGAGAGAGATGTGTGTTGTTTAAGCAGTGATGAGAATAATGGAAGTGTGATGAGAGATGAACACAAAAACATACTGAAGATGCATTAACTATACCAACCCTACATGCATATTAGTTACATGAGAAGAAACTTATTATGTGCTAAGACAACAGGGTTATGCTGTATGTTGTGTGTATGGCTGATTGGATGAATGTTTGAGATTAAACTGGCTGTTGATTTGTCTTTTGTTACTAAGTTGAACCTGCCAATTGGGTTGTTACGATTTATCCCCCTGGCATGAAGAACACGTGTCATGACTTAAACAAGGCCTTTCTTTCCTTTGATTTCCTTTATTTTCTTTCTTTTATTTTGTTACTTTCATGGTGCACTGAAAGTTTTGTTTGATGATCTCTGTTTGAGCAGATCTGCACGATTAGAATCGAAGCGTCGTCGAGAAAACTGTTGCAAAGTGAGCTTCTCCAAAATTAAAATGGGCTCAGGAGAAAGCCACTTATTTGGGACAATCAGGAAACAAGTTCCTGTCCAAAAGGATTCAACGAGGAAATCCAGTCTAAATTCTTTTTCTTTTTGAAATGATGTCGTTTTGCTGAGCGTGGAAACGAATGCGACGATAATTTCCACAATCAGCAAAAGAAGGAATCACTGAGTGAATGAGTGAGAATTTTAAAATAAATGGGGAACTGACTGACTGACTTAACACCATTGTGTGAAGTCAACCCCCACCTGACAAAGGTGTGGATGTATCTCTGTGTGTGTCTCTGTTGCAGGAGCAGAAGGAGACCACAGGAGGAAACTTGGGTCACATGACTATGTGAACTCTGAAAATTTAACCTTTTTAGTTTAAATTTTTCTGTGTCTGTGAATTTACCATGTGTGTGTCATTCACTACCTTGTGTTGCTCACAGAGATTACTGTGAGAAAGAGTGTATACACCTGCGCAGCGCTAACATTTACATTTCTTTTTACAGCCGATGGTTAATCATGTGATTTGATCATGTGATTTATAGCAGGACACAACTTAATGATGTTTCTCTACCACAGGATTACTGAGATTTTGTATGAAGAAAACTGTAGTTACAGGCTATATGTTGATGATGAAATTACAGTGTTGTTGAGAGAATGTTGGAGAAAATGTGAATGTAACAGGGGAGAAATTTTTTTTTTCTGCCTGTCCCGTTTGGCTCTTTTGAATTGTTGTCTAAAGGCAAAGAAAGATGCCCAACGGATTTACTTTACCAAATTGACCATCCCAGCCTTGCCATAATGGTCCGTTTGATTCACCTTTTATTGTTTATTTTATTTTCACTTGCTGAATACGGGACAGACTTGACTGGAGGAAAGAAGGGGAGAAAGAAAGAGGGAAAGAGAAACAGCTGAGAAGAGGGACGGGGGAGAAGGGCAAAAAACAAAAACCAACAGAATGGGCAGAAAAAAATGCATCTATCGATCACCTGGATCACCTGTTGAGAAAAAAAAAGAAAACAAGCAGAAGAAAACAAGAATAATAGAATAAACAACATCACAATGATCAAAGTCAAAAAGTCAAAGTCAACTTTATTTGTCGATTCTGCCACATGTACAGGACATACAGAGAATAGAAATTGCGTTACTCTCAATCCCTAGATAAATAGCAAATGAACATTTAAATATATTTAAATATAAAAGTGATTAAAAATGCAAGTAAAATAATTAAAAAGTAAAAATTTAAATAAATACAATTTTACATATAACAAGAAAGCTATATAATATACAATATAATGGGTAAGTGACATTGAGTGTAAACCAGGCAGAGTAGTGCAAATAGGCAAATAGTGCAAATGGAGATTTAGTAGTGTACGGTAAGAGAAAGTGTAACAACAAAGTCTTATGAGGTAATGGCAGTCCAATGCTCCACAAAGTGACTGGTAACTGGTGCAGGCCAGTGAGTGAGTCAGAGAGTGTGTGTGTTTGTGTGTGTGTGACAGAGTTCAGTGAGACCGTGGAGGAGAGAGGGGAGAGGGGGCAGAATCGGGAGGGAGTTAAGCTTCCTGACAGCCTGATGGATGAAGCTGTCCTTCAGCCTGCTGGTCCTGGCCTGGAGACTCCGCAGTCTCCTCCCCGACGGCAGCAGCTTGAAGAAGCTTTGCATTGGGTGCGTGGGATCAGCCGCTATGCAAAGGGCTTTTTTAGTGAGACGGGTGCTGTAAATGTCCTGGAGGGAGGGGAGAGAGACACCAATGATCCTCTCTGCAGCTCTCACTATGCGTTGAAGGGTTCTATGACAGGACGCATTGCAGGCTCCAAACCACACAGTGATGCAGCTCGACAGGATGCTCTCGATGGTGCCTCTGTAGAAAGTGTACATGATGGGGGCTGGTGCTCCTGCTCTTCTTAGTTTGCGGAGAAAGAAGAGACGCTGCTGTGATTTCTTGGCCAGTGCTGTGGTGTTGTACGTCCAGGAGAGATCCTCTGTGATGTGCACACCCAAGAACTTGGTGCTGCTCACTCTCTCCACAGACGCTCCGTCAATGGTCAGAGGAGCATGTTGGGTGTGCATTCTCCTGAAGTCCACAACAATCTCCTTCGTCTTCTCCACATTCAGAGAGAGATTGTTGTCAGCACACCACGTGGCCAGGCGTCTCACCTCACTTCTGTAGTCGGTCTCATCCATGTTGCTAATGAGACCCACCACCGTTGTGTCGTCCGCAAACTTGATGAAGAGGTTGGAGCTGTATGATGGAGTGCAGTCATGGGTCAGCAGAGTGAAGAGTGATATATGGGAATATGACAGTAAATACTAAATATTAAATACTAAATACTTCCCCTCCCAGTAATAACATTACTGGGAGGGGAAGTGGTGGTGGGTGGAGATAGGCCTCCAAACCTTGGAGGGCCCGAGATGTCCCCAGAGAGGTGGCGTCTGATACCCAACCTGACATATAGACACAGACATACAGGCACACACATATACAAACATCCATTCCCACCCTCATGCTCTCATGTGCACTTACTCCACACTCAACCAACGTGGAGACAGACATAAAGAGACGTTGTACACACGATCACACTCCCCAAGCGTACTCTACAAACCGGGTCTAGGTACCCTTGCCCCTGGAGGGGGGAACTGCACCCAGACCCAGGTGGTGTTACCCTTTTCCCTGCGGTGGGGAGAGGCATATATATATATATATATATATATATAAAAACACCCAGCACGCCCCTGCGGGCGGTTTATCCTTCAAGCTCGGGTCCTCTACCAGAGGCCTGGGAGCTTGAGGGTCCTGCGCAGTATCTTAGCTGTTCCCAGGACTGCGCTCTTCTGGACAGAGATCTCCGATGTTATTCCCGGGATCTGCTGGAGCCACTCGCCTAGCTTGGGAGTCACCGCACCTAGTGCTCCGATTACCACGGGGACCACCGTTACCTTCACCCTCCACATCCTCTCGAGCTCTTCTCTGAGCCCTTGGTATTTCTCCAGCTTCTCGTGTTCCTTCTTCCTGATATTGCTGTCATTCGGAACCGCTACATCGATCACTACGGCCGTCTTCTTCTGTTTGTCTACCACCACTATGTCCGGTTGGTTAGCCACCACCATTTTGTCCATCTGTATCTGGAAGTCCCACAGGATCTTAGCTCGGTCATTCTCCACCACCCTTGGGGGCATCTCCCATTTTGACCTCGGGACTTCCAGGTTATACTCCGCACAGATGTTCCTGTACACTATGCCGGCCACTTGGTTATGGCGTTCCATGTATGCCTTGCCTGCTAGCATCTTGCACCCTGCTGTTATGTGCTGGATTGTCTCTGGGGCATCTTTACACAGCCTGCACCTGGGGTCTTGCCTGGTGTGATAGACCCCAGCCTCTATGGATCTTGTGCTCAGAGCTTGTTCTTGTGCTGCCATGATTAGTGCCTCTGTGCTGTCTTTCAGTCCAGCTTTGTCCAGCCACTGGTAGGATTTCTGGATATCAGCCACCTCCTCTATCTGCCGGTGGTACATACCGTGCAGGGGCCTGTCCTTCCATGATGGTTCCTCGTCTCCCTCCTCTTTCTTGGGTTTCTGCTGCCTGAGGTATTCACTGAGCACTCGGTCAGTTGGGGCCATCTTCCTAATGTATTCTTGGATGTTCGTTGTCTCATCCTGGACTGTGGTGCTGACACTCACCAGTCCCCGGCCCCCTTCCTTCCGCTTAGCGTACAGCCTCAGGGTGCTGGATTTGGGGTGAAACCCTCCATGCATGGTAAGGAGCTTTCTTGTCTTTATTTCAGTGGCTTCTATCTCCTCCTTTGGCCAGCCTATTACCCCAGCGGGGTACCTGATCACGGGCAGGGCGTACGTGTTGATGGCCCGGATCTTGTTCTTACCATTCAGCTGACTCCTCAGGACTTGCCTGACCCTCTGCAGGTACTTGGTGGTTGCAGCTTTTCTAGCGGCCTCTTCATGGTTCCCATTCGCCTGTGGGATCCCCAAGTACTTGTAACTGTCCTCTATGTCTGCAATGTTGCCTTCTGGTAGTTCAATCCCCTCAGTTCTGACTACCTTCCCTCTCTTTGTTACCATCCGACTACACTTCTCCAGTCCGAACGACATTCCAATGTCATTGCTGTATAGCCTGGTAGTGTGGATCAGTGAATCGATGTCTCGTTCACTCTTGGCATACAGCTTGATGTCATCCATGTACAGGAGGTGGCTGATATATATATATATATATATATATATATATATATATATATATATATATATATATATATATATATATATATATATATATATATAATGTGAAGTGTAACTCTGAGCTGTAGGAAATGAAACTAAACGGACTTTTTCTCCTTTATTTATAGGAAAGTGTAGGAGAGCAACAGATGAACAAGCGTTACTGTAACAGGAAACATCAGAGGACCTTTATGTTCATCATCATCACTGTTTCCTTGTTCTGTCACAAACACACAACACTTCCTGCTCTCTCTCTGATGGATCTGATTGGCTGTTTCATTCACAGGAGGTCAGGGCGTCACACAAACAGCTTTAACTGCACAACGACACACTTTAAATCATCTGCAGACAAACCTGTGTGTTTGATTTATGAAGAAATAATAAAGACGTGTGTACAGCTGTCCATGAAGCAGCTTCTCACACAAACTCTGACACTTCAGCCACTTTAATTCCTGCAAAGCTGCGTAATAAAGAGCTGTGACTGCTATGAGCTGCTGATGATGACTGCATGAAGCTCTCAGCTGAAGCTTCTTTCATTTATTTTAATGTTAATGTCGCCTTTTTAAGTCTGTGTGAGGATTTTAATGACACACATTAAAGGAGCTTCTTTGATTAGAACCAAATTCATGTTGATTTTCAGCCTGAAATGATAAAAACTTTAATAATTCTGTTTATAATCATCAACCTGGAGACTAATGAAAAGTATAATAGTGAAAAAAAGCCGTTATTATTTGAGTAATGCCTGAATCTGCTCAGAGACAACACAGAGGTGTTGATGACAGTTTGACATTAACTGAATTAAAAACAAAGTGCACTTATTGTGAAAATCTGCCTCCTACTTCTTTAAATCATTTTTATGTATTTTTTAACGTCACAGTGAAACATTGAGGCATTAATCTGACACAGTTTGATCAGCAGCTGTGTTTTCACTGACGTTTCACTTTGATTTGTTCAGACTGAGCAGAGAGGATCGGTTCTCTGTGTGCGCACTGCTGAGAAACACAAGCTCATTTCTGCTGTTTCATGAAAAGTGTTATGGAGGAACAAGAAGTTCAGCCTCTAAACTCTCAGCGTGAGGACTGAGTGAAGAGTTTCAGAGCAGAGAGTTTTGGCTCACAGCTTTTAGCGTCTACACAAAGAGACGATTACGCACTTGATCTGAGAACATCTCCACCTCCTACAAACAAACTCTCCTACGAGCAGCTGTCACAACCACAACAGGCAGAAGACTGGATTTCTTCAGGTCAGATTTCATGCAGGTTGCACTAAATTGTGTGTCACAGACATTGTAGTTCACATTTGTGTGACTCGTTTAAATCTTCTCCTCCTGAAAGTGAAACTCTTACAAACACATCAGGCCACAACCTGCTGCAGGTTAATGATTGATCTGAAGGCAGCTGACCTTTGAGCAGGAACTTGTGAGTCTTTTATTGTGTTTAATGCTCACAGTGCTGAAGCCTGCAGACACACCCACATCATATTATTTGTTCTCAGGAGATAACATAGAGATTTTGGCCCTTTCTCAATGTGCGTACTTGCGTTGTCGTCTACTCGTGATACGTCATCAGTCGGAGACCAAGTACTGTTCCAATTCGAAGTACGCATCAAGCCGAGTTCTCGCTCCGCCCGTTTTATCGAGCATGCATCGGTGGTGAGTTGTGTGGACTTGGTACAGCTAAATATCCCAGAATGCATTTCGTCCAAAACTCAAACGCGGCAATGGCGGACGAGCGGGGCTGAAAACTTTTAAATATTACTCTTTCTGGGTCACAAAATAAACATTTAAGTTATTTCAAGCGAGAATGTAGCTGTGTAAACTTCAAATATCTGCTCGATTTATCAAGATATCATATATTTCCAAACGCGCTCCGACGTTTTCGGAGACGTCTGTGACCCGCCAGCTCCATAGCAGACAGCGAGGTCAAGGATCATTAGAGCCGGCGAGAACAGCGGACTCCCAGCACATCGTTTTCACCCCTTTTATTAAGGTATGTACACGTATGTACATGTACACTATTTTTATTAATAGAGATTTCACCACTGAGGTTAAACATGATATATAAGTCACTTAGATCACTTCTAAATGTTAATGTTTGGCTTATTTCAGTGTTTTATTTGTTCCTGAGTAAACCGGTTTGGCTGTGATTAAAGTTAAGCTTCATAACATATTACTCACAGTTAAATTAAGAGGGGACGGCAGTAAAAACTCTGGACCTGTGACATCATCAAGTATGCCGGTGTTCCAATTGTACAAATTGCGAGTCCGTGCTCCCGTTTCCGGCAAGTCCGTGCTCCCGTGCGGTCTCGGCAAATCCGGTCTCGCCGAGAACGCGAGTACATACTTGCGTACTTAGAATTGAGAAAGGGCCTCTGACTATATCGCTCTATCGGGAGGCACCAAGATGGCGGCTTGAACAGTCGTGTTTTTTTCAGGAGCTCCGAAAGACCGCAAAATTTACTAAGTAACTTCATTCTCTTTCCACTCGAATTATAACTATGGATGCCCAAAAGGTTATTAAGAATGCAAAGCTGCAATTTGTGCCGTCAAACCCCAATGTTAAGACGTCGTCGCATGCTAAAGTCAGTGACCATGGCTATGCTAACACTGAAGCTGCCAACGTGGGCTTAAACAAGCGAGAACGGGGAGCAGACTCGGCGCCGCCAACTCCTTCAAAACAACCGCCAGAGGAGAAAAGAACAAAATCTTCAGAGAAGGAAGACGATATCTCCAATAAAACTATTTTTGAAGCCATTATGGGACTTGACAAAAAATTTGAAGCACAACTGGAGGATATCAAGGAACAAAACAGACAAAGTGCAGCTATGGTTGCCAGCTTGGCTAAGGCTGTAGAGTTTAATGCTGCAGAGATAGTTGATTGCAAACTGAAAGTTGTTAAACTGGCAAATGCGAATGAACAGCTGCTTAAAGACAATGAAGACTTGAAAAGAAGAGTGAGAGAACAGGAGCGCTACCGAATGAGGTGGTGCCTAAAACTGAAAGGGATGAAGGAAGACAAAGATGAAAACATTAGAGTGAAGGTTTTGCAAACGCTTCAGAAGATTGCCCCTGACTTGAACTTAGAAGAGGCCGTTGATATTGTCCACCGTTTAGGGAAACGAGTTGATGGCAGAAACAGAAACATCATTATTCTATTCACACAGAGGCGAATTAAAGAAGAGTTGTGGAGGCGCACCAAAGACTCTTCAACCTGCAAGCAAGAAGGCATCAGTTTCGCAGAGATGTTGCCGCAGAAGGACATACAAGATCGACAGCGCCTATGGCCTCTGGTGGAGGAAGCAAGACGTGCGGGTAAACGGGCCTACTTTCGTGGTCCACATGCCTTCATTGATGGACGCAAAGTTTAGGAAAGACAGGAGAACTAAAAATGACAAAAACTGAAATAGTGGAAACTTGTTAGCGGTCTAAGGAGCTCAGCATTTAGTACTTTTTTTTTTCTTCTTTTTCTCACGTGGTGAGTGATATTCTGTCTATAGTTCATGTTGAATGTTAACATTTGTTTTGGTTCTTTAAATGTTAGGGGTTTAAGAGAATCAGTTAAAAGAAAAGCCTTATTTTTGTACTGCAAAAGTAAAAAATCAAACTGTATTTTTCTACAAGAGACTCATTCATCTGATAGTGATGTATCTTTTTGGTCAAACCAATGGGGTAGCAAAATCCTGTTTAGCCATGGCTCAACGAGGTCGGGGGGTGTAGCAATTTTATCCAATAACTTTCCTGGGGATCTTGTACTACAACGGACTGACTTGAATGGTCATTGGTTGATTGCTGTAATGAGAGTTGAAAGTTTGTTTTTCATTTTAGTCAACGTTTATGGATATAATAATGAAAGTCAGAATAAAATTATGTTAGAAGATATAACTTCAAATATTTTTGAACTTAAAGATCGATACCCTACAGAATACATTTTAATGGGTGGTGATTGGAACATGACTCCTGATGAATGGACTGATAGATGGCCCTCAAGGACAGGTAGACCACAAAAAAATAACCTAATTATAGATTTTTTGATAAATAACAACTTGACAGATATTTGGAGAGTAAGAAATCCAGGATTTAAGAGCTTTTCTTGGTTTAAACCAAATGGAGCTTGTAAATCTAGAATAGACTATTGGCTAGGAAGTGACATCATTCTTAGGCACACTGTAAAAGTTGTGATGTCAAATGCACCTCTATCTGATCATTGCTTTATTGAACTGTGCTTAGAATCGGAAATTAGACAATCAAATAAAAGAACTTATTGGAAGTTCAATGCCAAACTTTTACAAAATGAAGACTACTGCGACATAGTCAGAAAAATTATAAAAGATATTATGGCTGATCATCTAATTGTAGGCTATACCAGTAAATGGGAATTCATTAAATTCAAAATTAGAGAATTTAGTATTCAATTCAGTAAAACCATAAGTCAAAAGCAAAGAGAATATGAATGTAAATTATTCCAAGAAATTACTTATTGCTGTAGTAAAGATGATCTAAATACCCAAGAAAGGAGTAAACTTATGGAGTTGCAAACTAAATTAGATCAGCTCTACCTAAATAAAGCAGAAGGAGCTTTTGTGCGTTCACGGGCCAAGTGGATTGAGGAGGGGGAAAGAAATTCTTCATATTTTTTTAATTTAGAAAAGAGCAGACAGAAAAGAAATTTTATATCTTCTCTGTTAATTGATGGCATTGAATGTGACGACCCTAAAATTTTGGAAAATGAAACTTATACATTCTATTCCAATTTATACTCCTCACAGTTCTCCCAAGCAGATTGTGATGTCTTTTTTGATCAAATAGATAATCTGATCCCTAAAATTGATGAATCATTTAAGGAATTATGTGAATCTGACTTCAGAATTGAAGAGTTAGATGCATCTGTTAAGAAAATGGCACTTAATAAATCCCCTGGTCCAGATGGGCTTACAGTTAATTTCTTCCAATTTTTTTGGGAAGACTTACGGGAAATTTTATTCAAAGCTACACTCAGAAAAATTAGGGTTCTTAAATGGTTCTTCTGATGTCTCTATGGTTCTTTAAAGAACCATCATACGTCAAAGAACCTTTTTATTTTGAAGATGGTTCTTCAGCTATTACAAATGGTTCTTTAAAGAACAAAAGGTTCTTCATCCTTAGCTATCTGAGTTTGTTGGTGTAAAATGGCATAAATAATATTCACTTTAATGAGGGTGTGAATTATACTGTGTGTTTTGTTTGTGTGCGGAGGGGGGGGGGGGGGGCAGATGGTGGGATACTGAATATTCAAATTAAAGTTAGAAACACTTGCTCAAAAATATTCTGGTGGCAGGGGTGGGGGCCAAAGCCTGAAGACCCCCAGCACCCACCCTGCAAACCCACTGATCACAAATAATGTGGTAACAGAATATAGAATTTATTATTAAGCCGTTTATGAATATGGTGAATTTATAAATTAACAATCTAAACAATCCATTCGGGGGATATTAGACAGATTCAGATACTGATCTATATCAGATCTCTCTCTCGCGCGCGCTCTCTCTCTCTCGCTCTCTCTCTCTCTCTCTCTACATATATATATATATATATATATATATATATATATATATATATATATATATATATATACAACATATATCATAATGATAATACTAGTTACTGTGAGCTTTACAAGCTACCCAGCAGTATGTAAAGTCAAATTATAAAATAATATAAGTAAATAATAATTGCACATGTGATCTGAGTACTTGTTTATCACTGCGCAATTTATTATTATATGTGCCAAGCCAAATAAATGACAGGGAGAGAGAGAGACATGGAGAGTGAGAGAGACGTTAGAACACGTAGTACAACCAAAGGGGGGGGGCAACTGTAGGGATGCGCATGCGCACACAGATCGCGCGAGCCTTGAACTTTCTAACGGAAAGAAAACTTTCTCTCGGACGTTGCCAGTGGATAACAGTCTTCAGTACCTGCTGGTCTTTAAAGGATTCTGGATTCCTGGACTGTTGGAAAAGGTAAAACATTTTCATAAAACCTTTTTATTGTTTTGTTTTTGTTACTCGTCATTGTAGCTTGCTGTTAATGTTGTGCTAACAGTAATGGTTAGATACGTTAGCCTTTGACGTTAACGCAGTTTAGTATCTGGTATAAAGAACTGTTTTCCTAACAAAACCACTGTTACAATTAAGTGAAGGTGCTCCCAAATAATTTGGCCTGTAAAATATGTGGCTATATTGCGTGCTGCGTACATAAACTAATGTCAGCTAGACAGATATTAAAATCAATAATATGGTTAAAGTCACCAAAATGGCGCCTGAAGCCTGTTGTGTGAGCTCTGTGTCTGGTCTAGAAACTCAGAAATTCAGTAGCCTGTACTTTGAATTGTGGAGTAGCTGTATAAAATACAGCAATGCTTAAGTGTTTTGAATAAATAGAAATGTGACACATGAGAAGTTGTGTCTTTGACTGTTACTGTAGAACTTATTTTCAGAGTAGTTGACAAATTATGCTCCAGTCATTTGATGTTACCAAGATAATGTCCGTTTTTATTATAGTTAAAAAAAAATTATGTACATTTCATTTATCCAACATCATATATTAGGCAAAAAAGAGGTCATTATACTAACAAGACCAGATAATCCAAAGCATAAAATTATCAATATTTATCTGAAGAAGGCTTAAAAGTTAGACTAAACGGTGGTATAGTGGTTAGCGCTGCTGCCTCACAGCTAGAAAGACTCTGTTCAATTCCCAGGGTCAACCGGGTGCCTTTTTGTGTGGAGTTTGCATGTTCTCCCTGTTTCTGTGTGGGTTTCCACCCACAATCCAAACATACATATCTGAATGACGACCCTGCCATGGACTGGCAACCTGTCCAGGGTCTACCCCGCCTAAAAAAAACAGCTGGGATAGGCTCCAGCACCCCTCCGATCCTTATGATGATAAAGCGGCTTGGAAAATGAATGAACAAAAAATAAATAAATAAGTTTTTGATGTCACAGAATAAAACAATGTAATGGAATTTTGTTTTGTTTTAACAGATCATGGCTCAGCAGTGGACTGCTGGAGAAGTATCTCTTTGGCTTGGGGAAAATGAATTGGCAGATTATCAACAGGTCTTTGTAGGTGAGCATTTCTATGGATGTGCCATATCAGTGTCCACAGTGCTCCACAAGAAAACCAACATATGAAAAACTGCTGAAACATCAACAGATATACCATGAAAGTGAATGTGGATTCTTCATTGTCTGCGGACTAGAAGACTGTCCCAGAAAGTTTTTGTCTGTGAAATCTTTGAAAAATCACATAAGGAAGAAACATAAATATCAGAAACAAGGATTAGAGTCTGCCCCAGACTGTGACCAGGAAACTGTTGAATTTCCCAGATCATCTGAACGAACTCTGAGTGAACTTGTAGAGAACTTTACAGAGACTGTGAGAAAACAACTGGCATTGTTTTCCTTGAATCTTCAAGAGAAAAGTATTGTAAATAGAAAAGTTCAAACATTTGTTCTTAGTGAAGTAGAGTCACTTTTCAAGTATTTTATTGAAAACTATAGGGAGATATTTTCTAAATGTTTGCAGACTCTTAATTTTGATATATCAAGTTTTCATTATATTGATGACAATAGTTTGGTAGAACATTGCTTCAGTGCAGTCAGCAACGCATATCAACTAGACAGATACTGTGTTGAGAAATTAAACTTGATTGAACCTGTTGAATGTATCCTGGGAATAGATCCTTTTACTGGGAAACAGGACACTTTTCAGTATATTCCACTTCTAAAAGTCTTAGAATTAATATGTAATGATCCTAACATTTTAAGACAAATTTTTAGGCCAGAGTCCCGTGCTCCTGAAACCTTAACAGATTTTAGTGATGGGAAAATTTACAAAGAAAGTGATTTTTTTAACACAGACAACCCACATTTGAGAATTCAGTTGTACAGTGATGAATTTGAAGTTTCTAATCCATTAGGATCAAAGAAACGTCTACATAAAGTGTCTGCATTTTATTTTACTTTGGGAAATATTCCACCAAAAGACAGATCTGTTTTAAGACATATTCATCTGTTGATACTTGTCAAACATAGATTGGTGAAAACATATGGATTTGAGAAAATATTAGAACCATTAATTTGTGACCTACAGGTTTTGCAAGAACGTGGATTACGATTAAAATTTGAAGACAGACAGTACTGCATCAAAGGTGGTCTGGCCACAATATCTGCAGACAACTTAACCTCTCACACACTTGCAGGTTTTAGCTGCTCATTCAGTAATGGTAGAATATGCAGGTTTTGTATGTGTCATTACAAGGACCTGTCTAGGATCATTAGTGAGGGAGATTGTGTTCTTAGAACAAAGACTGTTCATGCATACCATCTGCAATGTGTTGAAGATGACCCCCACTGTAGGTCAGTGTATGGTGTAACTGGCCCATGTGCCTTCAACAAGCTGTCATATTTTGATACCACAAATGCATTCCCACCTGATTTAATGCATGATTTTCTTGAGGGGGTCATTCCTCTTGTTTTGAAGTCTGTTGTAAAAGCCTTGCACGAGGACAAAACCGTTACTATCCAAGAGGTGAATGACAGCATAAGGACTTTTAGTTTTGGACAGAATGACTGCACCTCCAAACCTGCTCTAATATCTGAGAAGGTAGCACTGGATGGAAATATCTCTGGAACTGCTGTTGAGAAATGGACATTATTTAGGACTCTGCCTTTCCTCATAGGCTCCAGGATTGAAAAGGGTAACAAGTTTTGGCAGCTTTATCTTTTGGTTCGAGAAATAGGAGAGATTATTCTTGCTCCAACCATCAGCACTGACTGGATTAGTAATCTACATGAACTGATCACTTACTTTTTGACAGATTTCATCAATCTGTTTCCTGGTGTGTTTACACCCAAGCTGCATTTTCTGCTACATTATCCTCAGCTCATCCTTGATTATGGGTCACTCCGCTCTCATTGGTGCATGAGGTTTGAAGCCAGACATCAATATTTCAAGACAGTAGCAAGAATCACCAATAACTATATTAACATTTGTCAGACTTTGGCAAAGAGGAATCAGCTTCGTCAATGCTGGGAGTGGCAGCCTGAACGGATCATCAGGAGCGATCATACACAAGCAGCAGTTAATAACTTATCACTTCAAGAACTTCCAGTGAACTTGCAGATTTGTTTGCAAAACTTGGAGACAGCCGTTACTGTGGATGAGAAACTCTGGACAAGTAAATGCATCATTTTAAACTCTGTAAAATATGCAGTTGGAGATTTCTTCATTTTGGAACTTGTGCATGCAGAGCAAATTCCACTGTTTGTGAAAATAGTCCTGATTGTGTATATCAGGGCCAACTGGTTTCTTGTTGGAAGACTTTTCACAACACTGGAGTTTATAAGACACCTTCAATCATACCACATCAGAGAGACTGATGATCTGTTGATATTCAAGCCTGGGGATGAGGTAGACTTTCATGCTTTGGACGCATACAGATGTGATGGTCAAGACTTCATTACACTGATCCACCGACCTTTTAAGGCAGTCCATACCAAAGTTAGGTAAGATACATCCTAAACCATGACTTTTTAGTTAGGAGTTGTCAACCACTGTTAAAATGATTTTAACCACTTTTTGGCTATTCCACAGGTCTGTCATCATCTATAGTCACTAATGAACTCATAGCTGTTTTTTTAGTAATGTTTTATAATATTTTTAATCTTTATCTTTGACATGCTCATTTCTGTTTTGATCGTGTCTTATTGTTTTTCTGTGCCACAGACAATGAAATCGATGGATCGACACTTCTGCAGATGACTGAAAGAATGAGTGAGCGTCTTTTTCCAAAAGTGAAAGACCAAGTGAAATTTTTGTCTGCTGTAGAGAAGCTGAAAGAGTGAGTCTTAAGTTGACTGGTTGATTCACTGAATTGTACATTCATACAATCCAGTGTTTCCCCTCCCCTAGGTTTATGGTGTTGGAGGGTGGGGGGCAAGGGGTTGACGCAAGCCCTGTTCTGTTTCTCCAGCGTTGATGTGCATCACACACCCATTTACTTTCAAATTGAAATGTCACAGCCACTCTTACTCTCTGTTATGATTCTGTTTCTGTAGTTCAGCAGCTGTTATTGTACATTTTAAATATGCGGATATTCCTGATGCAGGACACAAGGACACGCATATTCATGTCTTGTAACAAACTCTAAAAATACTTCTTACTTCTTCTTGCAGTGGAAGGCAACACAAAGAAAAGCATACTGTGTCAGCACTCCAACCTATGTTTAACTGCAAAGTGCAGTTTCCTCCAGCTGTGCTCACTGCGTTGACCAATAAAGATGCAGCACTAAAGTCACCCACCAAGAACAGACTCAAAAACATGCTTATTCAAGCACTGTTTGACCACTTGAGTAATGAGACAATGTAAGTCTATATATAATTAAGATTTGATTCATTTAAAATACAGTATGTACATCAGAATTTAAGTTCATCATTCAAAATTTGCAGGTATCCCTCTCATGTGCAGTATGTAGAGCTTCTGAGGACTGTCCTTCTGAGTTTTCCTTTTTTGAAGGAGAGTTATGGCTCTGGATATGTAAGTATTCCTGAAAAGCAAACATTGATACAATTGTCCAACAAATTGTCTTTGAATTGCCCAATTATTGGCTAATGAGTGTAACATGCTAACATTTTCATTGCTACATATTCAGAGGTTATCTGTTCCCTTGTGGCCACTACAATACAAGTATTAGTATTGTGATTTTTGAGGCAGATGTCGTGCAGTATGGTCAAACAATAAATAAAATATCAATTGCTCTTTTAAATTAATTGTTTCATTTCTCTGTGAATTCTCAAGTGAATGGTGTGAAATTCAGCATTATATTAGCTCTGTTTGCCTTTGTATCAGGATAGTGTAGTTTTTGTATTTAAAAAATTAAATTTGAAAATAGGGCAGGGATAGCTCAGTAGGTAGTGTGGTTATCCGATGATCGGAAGGTCGGGGGTTTGAATCAACTGAACGGCTACCCTGAGGTACCCTTGAGCAAGGTACCGTCCCTACACACTGAGTGAATGGGTTAAATGCAAAGAGAGAAATTTCCCTGTGGGGATCAATAAAGTATACATTATTATTAAAAGGTAGAGGTATTAACATATAGACTGAAAGATCATGACGAGTATGCTTGTAGGACATATTGCCATTAATACTTTATCTACCTTTTATAGTGTATTTAGCCAATCTAAAGTGCTCCAAACCTTTATATCATGTGTTCGATCAACTCCTAAGAGTTAAAGAAGAGATCTGTAAATAGGAACTAATTAGGTTATGACATGATTACAGCAAACCTACCAGCTTTATGTCACTCAAAGTTTTCTGGTAAATGTCTTGCATAAAGGGAGGACCTAGTTGCACCTATTTATGAATAATTAGTTACATTTTTATCGTTTGTAGGATGCTCTGCATGAGTCTCTCAGGAACAAGTTTAAAAAGGAAAGAAGACCACTAGTAGACGTAGAGGAAATTGAAAAAATGAGACAGAAATACTCAGTTCCAAATTCAGGAAGAAAAAGATCATCAGATATCCAGCCCTGTATCCTTTTGAAAAAAACCAAGGCAAGTTAAATATGCTCAATGTTTGTTTGCCATTTTAAATTGTACATAAAAGTTAAAAGTATTGTTTGTTTGTTTTTTCTCTCAATATTTGCTAAACTTTTTAATAACCAGGATATCAATCCTCTTGACGATGGGGAGGATGAAAGGAGCACCGACCAACATGTATCAGTGATTAAGCAAGAGTGCCAAAAAACTAGGCCAAATGTGGATGTCATTCAAACGCACCTCAGGAAAATACAGAAGTACAGAACACACTACATTCTTCAGCATACTACTGAAGAGGTTCTACGAGAATTCCCATGTCTCACTATCCCTGTTGTGGTGAGTGTTTTATCAAAAACTGCAGCAAAAAACAACAATAACAATAGTGCACAGCAAAAACACGAATATGTACTGATGTGCTGCACATTTATACAGACTTCTAATAATCATGTACCTACAGGACAGGCAAAGTGACTGACTCAGCAGATTTCATGAGTAATAAAAGTACACTAACAGAACACTAACAGAAATTGCCACATTGACTATGTCTTTCTCTTTGGTTTTATTTTCATGCTACAGGATAATTTTGGACTAATCTGATGCCAATGATAGTTTTTTGGGAAGAATAGTCTAAACATCCCTTTTGCACAGCAATGTGTACTTGAGAATTAAACTAAACAAATGCAAAATTATAATTTCTTCTCTAATGATAATTGATGTGTGAAATAATGATTGTTCTGGTTTGCTATATAATGGTATATATTATGGTACAAAGCTAATATATATATGTTTATCCTTTATTTTAGCTTCTTGAAGAGGCTTCCATGTTACTTAAAACTGATGTGGACAAAAAAGTAATCCGAGGATTCAGTAAGTTGGCAGCGAAGCTTGTGTCAATAGCCCCAAACAGCAACCTTAAAAGCCTCTGCTTAAAATCTGTTGATGAGAGCCAGACAGACACTGAAAGAAAAGGTGAGGGCACTTGGCAATAATGAGCAAAAACAATTTTAACTCCTATCTCAGATACCACTTTTTAAGGTTTCACATACAGCACATTAGTAAACACAGTGTCCCTTACAACAGCGGTCCCCAACCCCCGGGCCTCGGACTGGTACCGGTCCGTGAGTCGTTTGGTACCGGGCCGCGAGAGTTGAGGCTCAGGTGTGAAATGTATAGTTTTTCAGGGTTTTTATCGGTTTTCAGCGTTATTTTGTTATCGTTTTTATCGTTTACTCTGTTTTCCTGGGTCTTTTCACGTGTGTTATGAATAAATTTTCTTTTTTTCGGTACCGGTACTAGTTTTATTTTGTTGTATTTATCCGCGACACCTTAAAGGCCAGTCCATGAAAATATTGTCAGGCATAAACCGGTCCGTGGCGCAAAAAAGGTTGGGGACCGCTGCTTTACAATATCCACAGACTGACATTTCTCCTGTCTCGTCTCTGCAATGATGTACTTTAAGATTTAACTGATATACCCTCGATGCTATATGTATCTCTATGAAGATTTTCAGTCATTCACACAATGTTTATCCCAAAAAATGTTCAGTGGCAGCTAGACTTGCTCTGCAAGTTCTTTAGGACTCAAATTATTTAAAGCTAGCAACTTACAGAACTGAACAACATTTTGGGGGTTTTGTATAAATGCTTAACATTTACACTGAATTACACTGAAAAGTTAATTAGGTATACATTTACTGCACTAATGCTTATGTTCTGCAAGACATTCAACTCCTGATAAAGGCACTCATATGGCCTTTACTGCTTTGTATTAACAAAATTGGCCAGAAAATATTTACATATTTCTCTTTATTTTTCAGGTCAGATGGTAAACACAGCTGTTCTTCTCCTGCCATCTATTTTCAAAGAAAATGCCTCTCGTCTCTTCGTCATAAATAAGGTAAATTTATATATTTTTTGGTATGGTGAGAGGGGGGGGGGGGGTCTTGAACAAATCCAGTATTTTACAGGAGTTTTATACTTTCATTGGGACAGCTGTTGTTTATACTTATTTAAACTATACTCCTCATTTCAAGAATTTAATTTCTGTTTCAGGATCCACACAGCCCGATACCTACAATCGTACTCAGCAGCAGTGACGGCAAGCCCTTGAGTGATTCAACTGAGGTCAATGTCCAGATGGATGGACAAAAAATGATTCTGGACAGTGGGGAAATGGACATTTCATTGGCGATGGGTATTGTCTTCTCCCTGTACCATGTCTACAATGTTGCCTATCCAAGTGAACTAAAAAAGACATTTTGCTTTTTGGAGGCATTTGTTCTCAACTTGGGAACTCTGACTACACCTGTACCAGTAGCTGTGCAAAGAGTGGCAAATGCATTAAATATCTCCTAGATTGCCAGCATAGTGCAGGTGAGAGACTGAAATTGTCCCAGTGTGGACTAACAAAGGACCATGAGTCCCACATTAAACTTAACTTACATAACTTAAGGCTGCAGTTAATTGATAATTTAAATAAAAAGATTGTTCTTGAAATAGTCTTACTGAAAATGCAAACATGCTGATAAAAATGTGTTGTTTAATTGTCTGTTATGAAAGTATTGCTATTTCTAATGTAAAAATTGTTGTTTTATCTATAGTATAATATTTATATGTATTTATAGTAAAGATATTTAATTATTACTGTTTAAATGACTTGTATGCTATTATTAGTAGTGGTGTTGTGCTTAGCATTAAAATGCCTTTTTGTCTTTTTCTGTAATACAAAGTGCCAATAAACCATTAATATATGTGCTTGTATTTATTTTACCCTACTCAAATTCAATTTATGATACATTTTATTTTGAAAGATTTAAAATGGTTCTTTAAAGAACCACCCAAAAAAGGTTCTTTAAAATGGTTCTTTTAAAGAACCATTTGAAGGATCTTTTTAAAAATGGTTCTTTGAAGAACCATTTCTTTCAGTGGTTCATTGAAGAACCTTTAAAGGTGCCCCAAAGAACCATTTCTTGATGGTTCTTTGGGGCACCTTTAAAGGTTCTTCAGTGAACCACTGAAAGAAATGGTTCTTCAAAGAACCTTTGTTTGAAAGGTTCTTTGTGGCACCAAAAAAGGTTCTTCTATGGCATCAGTCTAAAGAACCACTTTTTGTTCCAGTTGGCACCTTTATTTTTCTGAGTGTATACTGGCCAGTATTGAAAAGGGAGAATTGATGTCTAGCATGAAACAAGGATTAATTACATTAATTCCTAAACCAAACAAAGATAAATGACAATTGGATAACTTAAGGCCCATAACTTTATTAAATACAGATTATAAAATTTTCTCTAGCTCAGTTGCAACAAGGCTCAAACAAGGGGTTTCAAGTATAATTAGTGAGACACAATCAGGGTTTTTGAAAGACAGGAACATTCATAATAATATCAGATTGGTTTTAGACTTACTGGACTACAATGATCTAATTAGTGATGACAGTTTTATTCTTTTCTTGGACTTTTATAAAGCTTTCGATTCAGTAGAACATCCTTTTATTTTAGAAACACTAACTCGATTTGGATTTGGGGATAAATTTAGGAAGATAATACACTGAACAAAAATATAAACGCAACACTTTTGTTTTTGCTCCCATTCCCCATGGGATGGACGTAGAGACCTAAAATTCATTCCAGATACACAATATAACCATCCCTCCCAAACAGTGGTCACAAATCAGTCCAAATGTGTGGTAGTGGGCACATCTGCTATATTGAGATAATCCATCCCACCTCACAGGTGTGCCACATCAGGATGCTGATCTGACATCATGAGTAGTGCACAGGTGTACCTCAGACTGCCCACAACAAAAGGCCACCCTAGAATGTGCAGTTTTGTCTCACAGCAAAATGCCACAGATGCCACAAGCAATGAGGGAGCGTGCAACTGGCATGCTGACAGCAGGAATGTCAACCAGATCTGTCGCCCGTGCATTGAATGTTCATTTCTCAACCATAAGCCGTCTCCACAGGCGTTTCAGAGAATATGGCAGCACATCCAACCGGCCTCACAACCGCAGACCTCGTGTAACCACACCAGCCCAGGACCTCCACATCCAGCAGGTTCACCTCCAAGATCGTCTGAGACCAGCCACCCAGACAGCTGCTGGAACAATTGGTTTGCACAACCAAACAATTTCTGCACAAACTGTCAGAAACCGTCTCAGGGACGCTCAACTGCATGCCCGTCGTCCTCATCGGGGTCTTGACCTGACTCCAGCTCGTCGCCGTAACAGACTTGTGTGGGCAAATGCTCACATTCGATGGCGTCTGGCACGTTGGAGAGGTGTGCGCTTCACGGATGAATCATGGTTCACATTGTTCAGGGCAGATGGCAGCTGAGAATGTCCCAGTTCTTGCATGGCCAGCATACTCACCGGACATGTCACCCACTGAGCATGTTCGGGATGTGCTTGACCGGCGTATACGACAGCGTGTACCAGTTCCCACGAATATCCAACAACCTCGCACAGCCATTGAAGTGGAGTGGACCAACATTCCACAGGCCACAATTGACAATCTGATAGACTCCATGCGACGATGTGTTGCACTGCATGAGGCAAATGGTGGTCACACCAGATACTGACCGGTTCTGGGTCCCCAGACCCCCAATAGCGCAAAAAACTGCACATTCCAGGGTGGCCTTTTGTTGTGGGCAGTCTGAGGTACACCTGTGCACTACTCATGATGTCAGATCAGCATCCTGATGTGGCACACCTGTGAGGTGGGATGGATTATCTTAATATAGCAGATGTGCCCACTACCACACATTTGGACTGATTTGTGACCACTGTTTGGGAGGGATGGTTATATTGTGTATCTGGAATGAATTTTAGGTCTCTACGTCCAACCCATGGGGAATGGGAGCAGTAACAAAAGTGTTGCGTTTATATTTTTGTTCAGTGTAGATATACTGTATAATGATATAAATAGCTCTGTGTCATTAGGCTATGGCACTGGTAAAAGGTTTAGCGTTAAAAGAGGAATTAGGCAAGGGTGTGGAAGCTCTCCGTTGTTGTTCATAATGGTTGTGGAGATGCTCGCAATTCTAATTAAAAACAGCAGCGTTGTTGGAATTGAGATTATGGATAATCTTTTAATAATTAGTCAACTTGCAGATGACACTACTCTTTTCTTAAAAAATGAACATCAGATCCCCCTGGTAAAACAAATAATCACTACATTCTCAAAAGCTTCAGGCTTAAAGTTAAATTTAAATAAATGTGAATTATTGGCATTAAAAGAGTGTAATTCACAATTACTGTACGATATAAAGGTGAAGAAGGAGGTAAAATATTTGGGCATCACAATTTCAAAAGATCACAAAGTCTTAGAAAAAGTAAATATTTTAGATAATTTTGACAAATGTAAGACAATCTTAAATAAATGGTTACAGAGAGACATCACAATTTTTGGAAGAATATTATTAACCAAAATGGATAGTTTATCTAGATTTATATATCCAGCTTACTCTTTATCAATATCAAATAAAGTTATTAAGACAATTAATGGCTTGAATTTTAATTTTATTTGGAGGAATAAGTGCCATTATATATCTAAAGATGATTTGGTTAAACCATACATTGAAGGCGGTGGAAACGCAATTGATTTTGATGTAATGAATGGTGTTTTGAAACTTAAATGGTTAAAATCCTTCCTAAATAATCCACACTCCATTTGGTTTTTTATACCAAATAAGGTCTTCAACACACTACGGGGTATCGACTTTCTCCTAAAGTGTGACTTTGAAATTACCAAGCTACCTGCTAAACTCTCTGAATTCCATAAACAGGTCCTTCTTTATTGGAAAATGTTATTTAAACATAATTTCACTCCACATAATAGCCCAATTTGGAACAATAGATATATGCTGATAAACAGAAAATCTATTTTTATTCAAGATTGGTTATCAAAAGGTGTTTGGGCAATTGCCCATTTTGTAGATGAGGAAGGACATGTTCTAGGACATCAAGATTTTTGCCGGAAGTTTAATATCCAATGTTCTAAAAGTAAATTTAATCGGGTTATAAAATCCATTCCATTGTCACTTAAAAACATAGTTGTAAATGATATAATATATTCTGACATCTCCCCCAAGTTAAGGCAATTATATATAGATGGTATTCGATTTTGTGATGTTAAATGCAACAATAAGTTTCTTAGATCTTCATTAAGGAGTCTTTATTCTCCAAATTTACTTAGACGTAATTACATATTAAAAGATTTCCAAAGGAAAGAAATTGAAAAAATAAGAACTGATTATATCACCTTCCCTATTCCTCCTAAAGGGAAAGAAGTCCAATTTAAAATCTTGAATAAAATTTACCCGACAAATAGACTTCTTAGTGATAGATTCAAAATAGAAACAGGTAATTGTGCATTTTGTGAAACAGAAGAGGAGGATTTGGATCATCTATTCTTTTTGTGCAATTTTATACAAATATTTTGGTTGGATTTTCATACCTGGCTTTATTCCAAGGGGATTCAAATTACCCCATTTACCCTAAATATGATAATGTTTGGAGAGTTTTTGAAAGAAAAGAAAGCTAATTATGGTGTTAATGTGTTATTAATCTTGTGCAAGCATTTTATACATAAATGTCGTTTTTTTAAGACTAAACCAACACTAGCTTACTGGAAAAACGACTTAAACCTGTTGGTTAAATCTTTGACTTTAGTTAAGAAGAAAAAGGCTGCTTCTTTTATTTCCTTTATAGAAGATTTTGATTTAGTGAGTTAATAATTTGTTGAATTATGTGACCCCATCTTTGTATTTTATTTTCACTATGCATGAAAGTTCCTAATATGTAAGAAAGGTCTATTCTCTGAATCTGTAATATATGGTGCATTTTGTTTGTATGTTTATATTACTAATAAAAAAAAATAAAAATAAAAAAAATAAATATATATATATTAGGGGTGCAACGATACACAAAATTCACGGTTCGGTTCGGTTCGATACTTTGGTGTCACGGTTCGATATTTTTTCGATACAAAAAAAATGTTCATGCCTTTTTAATTTGTCATTTATTAAAATTATAAATATATATTTTAACACAAAAGTACAGTTTTTAAATTTAACCCTAACCCTTGTGCGTGTTGTTTTTTAGCTCGTCATATTGCAGCCACAGAAATTCTTTTGTCCATGAAACCATAAAGCTGCACTTTCTTTTTGCCTTATAGTCTGATTTGTCATAACTTCTCCGTTTTGTGGTAAGCTTTTCTTTGGCTGTCACTTCTTCACCCTGACCTGTCTTATTTGGCTCAGCAGAACTAAAATATATATCTGTCTGTGAAGGTTCTCAGTCATCCAGGTCATCGTAGTGAAATATATATCCTGCCGCACTCACATAAGCTCAGCGATTCTCTGCGCGATCAACCTCTCACATGTTTAAGCTGCGGGAGATTTCACTTGTCATGTTTGCATAGTAAGCTAACAATTAATAAGACGATGTCAGAGGAATTGGTGCACAAATTATCATCACTCACAGATCAGTGCTGTCGCTCTCTATACACAGTTCGCGCGATTGCAAAGTGAAAGCAAAAAAACAAGCGCAAATTCAAACACGATTTCAATATGTCACATATTGACAGTGGCTCACCCAATGACATAATTACCCAGCTACATTTCTGAAAGAATGCAAAAGCATTGACATATATTTTTCCTTCCTACAATAGCCCGACAGGCAGGGCAGAGATAGCCCCGGGACGTCGGGCTAGCGATATTGCGAGCCCTGTATCTGATTGAGGAATCACTCATCTTTGGAAAAGAGAGTTTATTACAGAGAAATGTCTCTTTCCAAAATAAAAGCTATACTATCCGCTTCTTCTGGGCTATATTCTCAGCAGCATATTAAACATATCAGGTCTCCATAAGGAGAATCCTGTGCTAACAGCTGTCTAAATGACTCGGCTAAAGTTTGTAGCATGCATGCTTGTTTTTGTCTTTGCACTAGGATGATGTCGGTGTAAATGTGCAGTCATATTCGTTGTGTTCCCACTAGTGCTTTCAGGTTAATCTCGTTGAAATAACCTTAACGCCACAACACGGCAAATCTCCGTTAACGAGCTACCCTATACAGAGGGGCTAGACGGCCAACACGTTAACGAGCTAACTGCGCTAACACACTAGCTCCCACCCATGTAATTGAGCATTGCATGGCACATCCAACATACTGTTTTACTTTAGTCCATGACTCGCTTACCTTCAGGGTCATACGTCACATGAAAACCAAAATAATTCCAAACGCCAGATCTGAATGAGGGTGGGGAGGTCCACTTCTGTCTCGCTAGCTTGCCCTGCGCTCTTCCTTCTGACCATGCTGTCTGTGTTGAGTGCTCAGTGAATCTGCGTTCGACTACTCCGCCTAGGCTGCACTCTCGAGCCTAGGCGGAGTAGTCAAATGCAGATTCACTGAGCGCTCAACACAGACAGCATCGTCAGAAGGAAAGTTGATAAAATAAATTACAAATTTTGTATTGTTCTTTTTTTTTTCTCCCCTTTGGTTTTCTTTCTTTCTCTCCCCCTCTTTCTTTCATTCTTTCCCCCTGTCCTATCCCACAGTCATGTCTGTCCCGTTTGCAACTGAAAATAAAATTAATTCATAATTATAATAAAGGTCAATCAAATGGACCAATATGATGATCCACTTAAAATAAATCCTCTTGGCATCTTTCTTGGCCTCAAGACAACAATTCTGATGGCTATAGATCCAAATGGGACACAAAAAAAAAAAAAAAAAAAATTGAAAAAAATTGTATTGTTCGATACATATGCGTACCGAACCGAAAGCACTGTATCGAACGGTTCAATATCGATACGAATATCGTTGCACCCCTAATATATATATATATATATCGCTCTATCGCGATAGCGCATGTTGATGATGTCATCAAGCTGTGCCTTTTTTGGTCTAAAGCATCGCAGCGGCTACGCTGGTCGTGTCCAAATTCATGGGCTGCATCCTCCTGAGGACCCGGCCTTCGCGGTCTACGTGGGCCGGGTCCTCAGAAGGTCGAGTAGGCCGGAAGTAAACGGCCGTGAAATTGGACGGTCTAGCCTTCAGATTAGCGTCACCGCTGTCTCGGTGGAGTTTAATAAACTCAGCCGTCTGCTCCTTGCTATCTAAAATATAACAGGACACTGGCATAAATTCTCGACTGTCTCATACTTCTGTTTAATCAGTTTTCTGTTTCACGTTTAGTCAGCTGTGTAAAAACCAAGGAGGAACCCACCCGGGGGATTAATAAAGTTTTATTTTATCTAATCTAATCTAATAACTTTAATCTTAGCCAAACCGATTTACTCACGAAGAAACAAAACACTGAAAAAAAGCCCAACAATAAAATTTTTAGGTTGTCTAAGTGACTTATACATTACGTTTAAATCGAGCAGCGATAGTCCGCGGTGATCTGAAAATGATGTGCCGGGAGTTGTGCCGTTCTCGGCCGCATCAGTAACCCTCGAGCTCCCGGCTAGCTGGGTAGCAGACGTCTCCGAAAACGTCGAAGCACTTTTGCAAATATGCGATACCTTGATAAACCGAGCAGATATTTGATGTTTACACAGCTACTTTCTCGCATGAAAATATGTTAAAAGTTTATTTTGTGACACAGAAAGATTAGTATGAGTAATTTTAAAACTTAGTAGCGGCCGCCATTGTTGGAAACTGGAGTTTGGCTGGGCCGCGCTATGAATTCTGGGATATGGTAGGCCACGAAGGACACACCCGACCCATCCTTCAAATTCGGGGAAAAGGAGGACGCATTTGTCGGCTGCATTCGGAGGAGTCTACGAATTTGGACAGCCTTCGGCGCGTCGCTGTGACGTAATCGGTCTACAAATGCGGCCTCAGGAGGATGCAGCCCATGAATTTGGACACGACCAACCATTATCCTCTTCAAATTATGGCGGGCGACAGTCATAACAAAGAGATAAAGCACTTTTGAAATACGGGGAAAGCCAAAAACTGCACTTCCTCCACTTCCGTAACATTGATTCATTAATGTTGAATTCTCTCGCAGCTGCTCTATTCCCATGTTGTTGCAGTATATTAATCAGAATCAGAATACTTTATTGATCCCTGGGGGAAATTATTTTTTGTTACAGTGCTCCATTTTAAACCAACATTAAGACAAGACAGACAGGCAGGCAGGAATGATTTACTGTGTCGTTCAGTGGTGCTTTTCGGTAACCTCAGTCTCTCACTGAATGTGCTCCTGTGACTGACCAGCATGTCATGGAGTGGGTGGGAGGTGTCATCCAACATTGTCTTTATCTTGGACAGCATCCGCCTCTCCGACACCACCTTGAGGGAGTCCAGCTCCATCCCCACAACATTGCTGGCCTTACGGATTAGTTTATTAAGTCTGTTGGCATCTGCGACCCTCAGCCTGCTCCCCCAGCATGCAACAGCATAGAGGATCGCACTGGCCACAACAGACTCATAGAAAATCCTCAGCATTTTCTGGCAGATGTTGAAGGACCTCAGTCACCTCAAAAAATAGAGACGACTCTGGCCCTTCCTGTAAAGTGCTGTGGTGTTTTTAGCCCAGTCCAGTTTATTGTCAATGTGTACTCCAAGGTATTTATAGTCCTCCACAATGTCAACACTGACCCCCTGGATTGAAACAGGGGTCAAGTGTTTCCTGGTCTTCCTGAAGTCCACGATCAGTTCCTTGGTCTTTGCCACGTTGAGCTGCAGATGATTCTGCTCACACCACGTGACAAAGGAGTCGACCACAGCCCGGTACTCTGTCTCATCATCCCTGCTGATGCATCCAACCACCGCAGAGTCATCAGAAAACTTCTGAAGATGGAGGTCTCTGTGCAGTGGCTGAAGTCTGTGGTGTAGAGGGTGAAGAGGAAGGGGGAGAGGCGGTCCCTTGTGGTGCCCCTGTGTTGCTGATCACCTTGTCAGACACACACTGTGGGAGACGTACATATTGTGGTCTTCCTTTCAGGTAATCAACAATCCAGGACACCAGAGAAGCATCCACCTGCATCGCTGCTAACTTATCACCCAGGAGGGTCGGCCTGATGGTGTTGAAAGCACTGGAAAAGTCAAAAAACATGACCCTCACAGTGCTCGCCGGCTGGTCCAGATGGGTGTAGACACGATTGAGCAGGTAGATGATGGCGTCCTCAGTTCCGAGACGAATCATAACTAACCTCGTATTGTGGATGGATGATTTCAGTTGTTCTCCTGACTGAAGTTTGGCCCGTGTACAGCATCCTGCTATGCGATTGCATTTGTCCCTGACCACCAGAATCACTCACGTTAACTTTTATCGAGTGGAAAAAGAGTTGGGGTTCATCCTCCAGCTTCACTGTGCTAATGTTATGCTAACATAGCTGTGTCGCTAGCAATCACGTAGCACAACATTATATACCAGGTAGTCCAACTTCAGTAACCCTGCAAACGCCACTGCTGTTTAGTTTTCTGTCTTCATTTATGGTGGAAGTGATAGCAGGGCTGTACATTTGAATTAGTTTCAAAAATCTCTCAGTCAGAACATGGTATGAAATGTTTAGGTGTAAACTAGCGAGCTGACTTCCTGTTAACTTCTAACTCCGTTAAATTTAATAAATTCTGTTTTCATGGATGTTAAACTTAATTGTTACACCTGGTAAAGCAGCAACGCTGATGATTTTATTAAAGATGAAAGAATTTAGACCGTTTTTAACTCTTAGTGTTCGTTTGACTTTGGGACCTGAAGCTGTCGGAGTTTTAGACCCAGATTACTCCGCGAAGCTCCTCACCACGGCAGCCGTAATGGTCTGACAATCCATCAAGCAGTGCGGCTTCGTAGCTTACCAAAGTTCTACTAAAACATTTTTTAACAGATTTCTGCACGCCCAAATCGGTTCGAGGTCAGTAAGCACAACCAGAATTCATACATAAGGCACACTCTTGATTTTTGAGAAAATTAAAGGATTGTAAGTCCTTATAGTGTGGAAAATATGTTATACAGAAGAAAAGAATATATCGCGATATATATTGTTACCGCACATGCTTCAAATTATACCGCGATATGGATTTTAGGCCATATTGCCCAGCCCTAACTCCCAATTTATTTACAACATTTGAAACATACAGTGTAGCTCCGTCAGAACACTCCAAGGCCAAGTGAAAGTGCTGAGAGGGAAAAGATCATGATTAATGATTTATTTAAACTCATAAGTGGGTGCAGCAGCTGAGCTTTGACCTGTGAGATGCAGCTTAAGCTTCTTTTATGGTTCAGTGTTTAATGTGTAAACTGTTTATCACTGCAGAGACGCCTACAGGCTATCTACTGTTCAAAAGTGAATTGTTATATACAGTGTGGCAGCTGACCTTTGACCTGTGAGCTTCAGCCTCTTTGCTGAGTGTTTAATGCTCATCTATTGAAGCCTGCAGACACACCCACACACCATCTGATTCGTTCTCAGGGTTGTTTTCTGTGTGTTGGAGTTGGAGCAGAAACCTGCTGCAGGTTAATTATTGATCAAATTAATATCACAAAAGGTGCAGCAGCTGACCTTTGACCTGTGAGCTTCAGAGTCTTTGCTGGTGTGAAGTGTTTAATGTGACGCAGCCTGCAGACACAGACGACTGCTGACGGAGAAGAAGCAGAGGATTTTCTGTTTCTACACAGACCTGGTCCAGGCAGCAGAGAGCTGCAGAGTGAAGACGTTCATTGGAAGAAGCTGAGTAAGTTCAACGTCCTCTTTGAATCCTGGATCAGGAAGTGAATATTTGGTGTTTAAATAAGGTTTCTGTCTTTGACTCAGTCTGCTGTCACTTTGTTTCAGAGAGAAAAGGAGATTTTAGATTAACTGGTGTTCCTGCTGCTCTAGCATTAAAGGACAGTATAGGTGACCGCGCTGATGCCTGTTTATAATTTCACCAAAGCTAATAAACTGTTGGCTAAATTTTCTTGTTTTTAGATGTAAACAGAGGTGAGAGGAGGAGATAATAAGGATTAAATATTATGCTGAATAACTAAATTCTGCTAGTCTGTGACGTAACTCCCAGCAGCATCGCCTCATTTCTTTGACCTTTAACATGAGTTAGCTTAGCTAGCAGAGCAGCTATCTCTGCTGTCTGTCATGTGACCGAGTCAAGTGTGTGTAGTAGACTTGTTAGCATAGCTAGCAGGCTGACAGAGGCTAGCAAACTGTGTGAACACTTTGTAAGAGGTGAGCAGTAAAGAGAAGGATAAGGAGCTCCTCCAAATGCTGATAATGCACTTAACCTGAATTTACTGCTTGTCACATTATATGTGATGTTCAGTCAAAAACAATTACTTAAATTAACATTATTATTAGTAGTAGTATTAGTATTAGTATTTGTTTATTATTCATGACATGGCTCCCTACTGTAGTGGTTTGAACAACTGATCTGTGGTTATTGTGTCCCTGCAAATTCAACAATGCGCCTCAATGCAAAGCATCAAATAAACATTTTTATTATCAAGTCATTCGACCTACTGGTTGAATCACCGTAGCTCTGACAGTGAAGCACACTCATTTTTATTGGTAGTCACCTTGTGAGCAATGTTCCCTCTAAGCTGCGCACGTGCGCAATTCAACCTGCCAACACGGACGATGATGCAGTTCTACACTGCAATCATCGAGTCCATCCTCACCTCCTCCATCACCGTGTGGTACGCTGGAGCCACTATCAGGGACAAACAGAGACTGCAGCGTGTTGTGCGCTCTGCTGAGAAGGTGATTGGCTGCAGACTCCCATCTCTGCAGGACCTGTACACCTCCAGGACACTGGGGCGTGCAGCCCGGATCTCAGCTGACCCTTCTCACCCTGGACACAGTCTGTTTGACCTGCTCCCCTAAGGCAGGAGGCTCCGGTCCATTCGCACCAGAACCTCTCGCCATAAGAACAGTTTCTTCCCCTCTGCTGTTGGACACATGAACAATAACCGTATGACTGTCCCCGCCACAAACACAGGACCCTACGCTGTGTCACTGCATCATTCATTCCATGTTTGGCACTGATCACCACCTGCACTCATGTATATATCTTTCTACGCAGCACTCTTAATTCTTATTCTCATGTATATATCTCATGTATATCTCATGCACATATCTTTCTACGTAGCACTTTTAATTCTTATTCCTACTTTTATTTTTTTCATGTCTATTTAAGCGCAATTTATGACAGTTTGTTTGCACTGAAGCACCGCAGCAATTTCCTAATGTTGTAAACCTGCTCAACATTTGGCAATAAACCCCTTTCTGATTCTGATTCTGATTCTGAATTGCGCACTGTTGGCACGGTCTCTGCGCAGAGAAAATCTGTGTTGCGCACACAAAAAGAATTCTAACCTGAATTGAAATTAAAGTAAACCAATCAAAACATGGCATTTAGTTGTTAAGAAACAGAGTGACGGCGTGTTTGAGATGTGAGAGATTTGAGGCGTTTAGAGCAAATCTTGTGTAGTTAGTGTGTAGTTAGTGTGTAGTTAGTGTGTAGTTAGTGTGTAGTTAGTGTGTAGTGTAGTCAATAGTGTTGTTGTGTGTGTCAGAACAATGAGGCGACTGCTGAGTGTTACATGTGTTACAGCAGTGATACATCTGCTGCTGTCAGGCCTGCAGGTATCAGGCTGTTGTTCTCCTTCATCTCATAGAGGACAGGAATTATTTTTTGGAGCGGCACAAATAATTTGTGTGGCATCAGATTTGATGCAGAACAGCTGATTGTTCTGTAAATAGTTTGAAATGTTTATTTTAAAAAAACACCTTGGCTGCATTTTTAGGTAAACAGCTGCAAAAAACTTTGTTTGCATAACTCAGTTACTTTTTTGAAGAAGTAACTATATAATTAACTGCCCAACTGTCAGGGGTTTTGACATTTATTTTCACAAGTAAGAGAAAATAAGACACTTGCAGACCAAATCAGAGAGTTTTAAGACATGTGCATGGGTGTGTGCCTCTCAGCAAAATCACACACACAGAATGCATGTCTTGTTCCTTTATTTATATGTACAGCACTTTGTGAAACTCTGGTTTTATGTTAAAGTGCTTTAGAAATAAAGTTGGTATGGTATGGTATGGTATTTATAGGGTAAGAAACTGATTACATAGTACTTCCTCTTTTCAGTTACAGGAGGAGAGTTCAGGCATTATCTCAACCTGTCTGACCTTTCAGACTGGGGTAAAGAATACAGAAGTTTATCATGCTTATCTGACATCACAGATACTAAAAACGAATACATTGCGTTTGTGTTAACAAATAGACTCAGTTACGTGAAAATATATGAACACTAGAAAATAAAACACACTTGATTATATTGTATTTGAATATAAAGCACATTTGATTATACTTGATCATATTGCATAATAAAAATCCTCTATCACCAACATTGGTCATTATTTACTGTATGTTGCAGACAGAGTTACAGACTCTCTCCCAGACCACAGACTCATAATACAAGTCAGAGCTTTATAAAAAAAAAAGAAAGTTGTGTTTTCAAAATTGGAGTTCAAGTTTTTTTTTTCCTTCCAATAGTGTTAACATACTACACACGTCATGAACAAGATTTTTTTAAATTTTCATTGTAAGTGGGCTAAAGCAGTTAATTAAAAGTAGTCCATCAACTGAAAGGTTTAAAATGTTCACACGTGTTGGACTGACTGAAGCTTCCAGTCACAGTGACTCAGTGTGTGTCAGTGAATGCATCGTGTGTGCTTCAGGCTCCACCTAGTGGACTGATAGCAGAGCAGCTGATGAATTTGAAGAGTGTGGCCTTTTTGCACACAGCCTGTAAATGTCAACAACAAAAGGAGTGTGTAAAACATGTATATTGTAGTGATGCAGTGTACTGTGTATATTTATACTGGCAGTATGGAACATGATTATTTGGAAATGCCTAAAATGGAAATGATCATATACTGTGAGGTGAGGTGTGGACAGTGGTTGTGCTTTTGTAACATTGAGGCAAGGACAGTGATTAGTGTTTAGGGGACACATCATTGGTTTTTGTTAAAAAGAAACAGTTTCTCCACTGTGGCAGGTCGTAGGCGATTTTTTTTTTCTAAACTGTCTCTAACTCTCACTAACCGCAACTCTCCATCAAACGCCCACATTTTGTCTGAGGGGTTTATATCGCTGTCATAGCTCGCGGCAAAGTTCGAACCGCTTCCTGAACCAGTCACGTGGTACAGCCGGGCAGCGAGGCTTCGGACGTCATCATTTTCAGCTCCTCCCATAAATGAAGCAAGCCTCGATACGCGCTTCGCGGAAACGCCCCCTCCATTACTCGACACACGCTTCGAAGCCTCGATACAGAACGTCCCATCACTAGTTAAAGCTGAGTAAACACTGACCCCAGACCAGCACCGTGATAAAGTGAGCTGCTGCTGCTGAACTTGAACAGGTAACAAAGTGATGAGCAGTCAGGCTGCAGGTTTCTACCTGTTCATGTTTCTACAGTAGAATCACTTTGAAGTGTCTTTGTGCTGTTTCATCTTTGATTTGTGTTCATAAACACTCAGAGAAACATCACGTGACCTCATCAGGATCTGTGTTGGTGTGTGGGGCTGTACCTCAGCTTTATGTTGTTACATGCTCATTTGTTCATTTCACACAGTAACATCAAAGTAATGTTATGAGGAGTAATGAAGTAACGTACTCCATTACTTTTAATCAAAGTGTTCTGTGTAATATGTGTAATAATGACTGTTTTGAGTAATGACCAACACTGATCACAACAAAGAGGAAATGCCTCCAACATGCACAAACATTTGAGCCACAACATGCAGTTAATGTGCACAAATGTCTTTGATATGCTGCTCAGTGATGGTGGTGACTGTCAGAGCAGAGCTACTGAGAATCAATAAGTAATATCAATGATGGGATCAGAATCACTAAATTCTTCTCATCCCTGTCAGTATCATACATGTGCTGTATAATGTGATAAATGTAGAGGTGCTGGCTGTTCTCTCACTCTGCTGTTTAGCTGTAAAGGACGCCTCCCTGCCTTTGTCTCATTCATGACCTTTAATAGTCTCTTCTAACATGCAGAGATCTGTATGATCTGTTTCATAGAGTCTAACCAGCCTGTACAGGTAACAACAACAGTCACTGCATCACTGACACACAAACGTCATCTCTGTCAATAACAACATTCATACATGGAATAAAAACACATCAGTGGATCATTGCTGGAGCTGATGTTTGTGCTCCTGGTGCAAAGGCTCTCAGTTTCCTCCTTGAAATAACATCAGTGGTGGGTCAGCGACATGCTTTCTTTCCCTCTCAGGTTTAAATATCTGGGACTCTCCACCGTTTGGTTTTAGAGCTGAAGAAGCTTCTCAGATGAAACGTCTTCCAGAAACTTAAAGACGTCTGTTTTCTCTCCAAGCTCCTTAGATCACATGACCTGGATGACTGAACCTACAGACATATTGACCTGGTTTCATGGTCACATGACGGGTCAGAGGTCAGCGACTGTAACTCAGTTCCTCCTGTTAATGTGAACTCACTGAGTGTTTGTGGTTTACCTCTCAGACTGACTGAAGATGATGATGGAGGAAGAGGAGGACAGAGCAGAGTCTGCAGGGTCCAGCTGTCCGTCTGTGAGGAGTGACCGGTCCAAAGGTCGACCTCCAGACTTCAGTGGTGAACCTGGAGCAACGAGGTCAGAGAGCTGAACTCACTGAGTAACAGAAATAATTCTGCACTGACATTATAATCAGTGTTGACTCTGGTTGATTGTCTGACTGTTTGTGAGCTGAGAGGAAATGAAAATGAGTTTGTAACAAAAATCAGTTTTGTCCAGTTTTCCTGTAAAAAGCTGAACTCTAATCTAAGAGGATGTTACTGACAGGAAACAGCTGCATTATCTGCAGTCTGTGTGATCACAGCTGCTTCAATCATGTTTGTGTCTGCAGAGGTCAGAGGTCACAGTCTGCAGGGTCCAGCTGTCCGTCTGTGAGGAGTGACCGGTCCAAAGATCACCCTCCAGACTTCAGTGGTGAACCTGGAGCAACGAGGTCAGAGAGCTGTGATGACTCCTTTACATGTTTGTGTTTCCTGGATAAATATGACCTGAAACATCCTCAGATTGTTACAAAGATTCATTAAAAAGAAAACAATGAAAGAGAAAAGATCCAAATGTTCGACTTGGTCATTTGCTGTTTGAGGACAGTGATGCTCATATCTGTGGGGAAAGTGTGACCTGAGTGGGTTCATGTTTGTCTTTAAAGAACAGAGCTGCTCTGATTCTCTTTGTGTCTGATCTGTTAAACAGTCTGAGAGGTCACACAGAGACCCAGCAGCTAAAGCCTGGATCATACTGGCTGCTGTTACTCCATCAGGACAACACTGAACCACAGTGGTGTGGATGTAGTGGATAAATCCCACCATACTGATGCTCAGAGTTAACCACAGGGAACAAAACCAGATGTTACCTTCAGATTGTGACCTTTGGAGTGGACGATGCAGATTTCAATAGAGAATAAATGTTGTTGTTTTTCAGCTGTGAAGAAAGAATCTAATTTTCTGAACTGAAGAATTTATGATGCTGGAAACAACATGGAGACTATAACACAACATTTCCACTGTGTTCATAGAATGAATGTAAAACTGTCAGACATTCATTAAATATGCAAAATGTCTACAGAAGCATCAGAGGGTCAGACGTGAAGCACTCAGTGATTTTGATCAAATGACTCATCAGTTATTGATCTGTACTACACTGATCTACCACGTTAGTAAAGCTGGTGTTCTGGTGGTGGAGGGAGACTCGGATCATGTTCTGGTTTTGGAGCAGTGATCTGCTGATGGTTCAGTTTGATGAGCTTCTTCAAAATCATCCCTGACATCACCACTGAAAGGACGTCCATGAAAACAGACTGAAAATTACTGATATGTTCACAATCTGAGAGTTTAAAACTTGACAGACTTGATTCAGATGAAGTTATTTGAGCAGAAACTCCTGGATCTTTATCCTGTGTTGATCTAATCCTTCATGGTTCCTCCACAGAGTGGAGCAGCAGAGCTCAGAGGTTCCCAGTGGTCAGTCTGCCCAGCAGCATCAAACACAGCTGGACTCCATATTTATGGTCTGTACATGTACAACAACTACTGTTACATCTGTTCTGTTCACAGTCATCTCCATGCTGCTCTTTGTAGACCAGTGGATCGTCAGTGTGTCCAACATGGATCTGATGTTTGGCTCCATGATTTCAGTCTGATTGGCTCATTCATAAATATTCTGTTCCAGCTGCTGGAGGACAACATCATCACTTTTGTGAAGAACGAGCTGAAGAAGATCCAGAAGGTTCTGAGTCCAGATTACCCAGAATGCTTTGAGAGTCAGAGGAGCAGCAGCAGAGAGGCGTTTGTGAAGATCACAGTGGACTTCCTGAGGAGAATGAAGCAGGAGGAGCTGGCTGACCGTCTGCAGAGCAGTAAGAGGATTTATCTAAAGATTTAAGCTGCTGGATAAATGAACATTTTCCAGAGATGGAAGATGGAGCAACATGTTTTAAAGATTAGTTCTTTTTGGAATTGAGTGTTTATTTTTCTTCTCATTCAGAACTTCATGCTGCAGTTTGTCATCGTAACCTTAAATCCACCCTGAAGAAGAAGTTCCAGTGTGTGTTTGAGGGCATCGCTAAAGCAGGAAACCCAACCCTCCTGAATCAGATCTACACAGAGCTCTACATCACAGAGGGAGGGACTGCAGAGGTCAATGATGAACATGAGGTCAGACAGATTGAAACAGCATCCAGGAAACCAGACAGACCAGAAACAACCATCAGACAAGAAGACATCTTTAAAGCCTCACCTGGAAGAGATGAACCAATCAGAACAGTGCTGACAAAGGGAGTGGCTGGCATTGGGAAAACAGTCTTAACACAGAAATACAGCCTGGACTGGGCTGAAGACAAAGCCAACCAGGACATCCAGTTCATATTTCCATTCACTTTCAGAGAGCTGAATGTGCTGAAAGAGGAAAAGTTCAGCTTGGTGGGACTTGTTCATCACTTCTTTACTGAAACCAAAGAAGCAGGAATCTGCAGCTTTGAAGACTTCCAGGTTGTGTTCATCTTTGATGGTCTGGATGAGTGTCGACTTCCTCTGGACTTCCACAAAACTACAATCCTAACTGACCCTAGAAAGTCCACCTCAGTGGATGTGCTGCTGATAAACCTCATCAGGGGGAAACTGCTTCCCTCTGCTCGCCTCTGGATAACCACACGACCTGCAGCAGCCAATCAGATCCCTCCTGACTGTGTTGGCATGGTGACAGAGGTCAGAGGGTTCACTGACCCACAGAAGGAGGAGTACTTCAGGAAGAGATTCAGAGATGAGGAGCAGGCCAGCAGGATCATCTCCCACATCAAGACATCACGAAGCCTCCACATCATGTGCCACATCCCAGTCTTCTGCTGGATCACTGCTACAGTTCTGGAGGATGTGCTGGAAACCAGAGAGGGAGGACAGCTGCCCAAGACCCTGACTGAGATGTACATCCACTTCCTGGTGGTTCAGGCCAAAGTGAAGAAGGTCAAGTATGATGGAGGAGCTGAGACAGATCCACACTGGAGTCCTGAGAGCAGGAAGATGATGGAGTCTCTGGGAAAACTGGCTTTTGATCAGCTGCAGAAAGGAAACCTGATCTTCTATGAATCAGACCTGACAGAGTGTGGCATCGATATCAGAGCAGCCTCAGTGTACTCAGGAGTGTTCACACAGATCTTTAAAGAGGAGAGAGGACTGTACCAGGACAAGGCGTTCTGCTTCATCCATCTGAGTGTTCAGGAGTTTCTGGCTGCTCTTCATGTCCATCTGACCTTCATCAACTCTGGACTCAATCTGATGGAACAACAACAAACAACATCCAAGCGGTCTAGTTTTTTTAGAAAAAAAGAGTCTCTCCACCAGAGTGCTGTGAACAAGGCCTTACAGAGTCCAAATGGACACCTGGACTTGTTCCTCCGCTTCCTCCTGGGTCTTTCACTGCAGACCAATCAGACTCTCCTACGAGGTCTGCTGACACAGACAGGAAGTAACTCACAGACCAATCAGGAAACAGTCCAGTACATCAAGAAGAAGCTCAGTAAGAATCTGTCTGCAGAGAAAAGCATCAATCTGTTCCACTGTCTGAATGAACTGAATGATCGTTCTCTAGTGGAGGAGATCCAACAGTCCCTGAGATCAGGAAGTCTCTCCACAGATAAACTGTCTCCTGCTCAGTGGTCAGCTCTGGTCTTCATCTTACTGTCATCAGAAGAAGATCTGGATGTGTTTGACCTGAAGAAATACTCTGCTTCAGAGGAGGCTCTTCTGAGGCTGCTGCCAGTGGTCAAAGCCTCCAACAAAGCTCTGTAAGTACATATGTGATCATAGCTTTAGCTTTTAAATGTTTATTCTAGTTAACACAGATCAGGTGGAACAACTCAAATAAAATATCAAAAATATTAAGTGGTCATCGGTACTCAGTTTGTTCAATACCGAATACAATGGAGCACAAATTGTCCACGTTTCTGAAATATTTCTGGGTGTAACTGTCACCAAAGTGCAATTTAGACCTGGCCTGTGGTTGTTATCTAAGTGATAATCATCAATTCTACTAAAACAAATACAAAATAAAGAAGTTTGACACATTCTGTTGATATCAAAAGCACACTGAACAATTCAGTGTTGTTTTACTGCTGTTCTCTCTTCACTTCTTCTCCTCTGATTCTCTCCACATGTTGCTCTGCATCAGTGCTCAGTTTCCTGACAAAACAAGATGAAATATTGCTAAATATAATAGTATCTCATTACGCTTCAACATAAGTGTTTTATTTTTGTAATTGTTTATCTGTTATTTTTCAGACTGAGTCACTGTGGCCTGTCAGAGAGAAGCTGTGAAGCTCTGGCCTCAGGTCTCAGCTCTCAGACCTCTAATCTGAGACAGCTGGACCTGAGTAACATCAACCTGAAGGATTCAGGCGTGAAGCTTCTGTCTGAAGGACTGAAGAGTCCACACTGTACACTGGAAACTCTCAGGTAAGATCAAGCATTTTTCTTTCATCAACTGACAGAATTAGCAGATTAATAATAAGGCAGTCCTCTAATAAGAGGAGAAGTGGAGGTGTTTTGAAGGGCAACGTACTCTTATGTTAACAAGACAGGAAGTAGTTCCTGGGAACTGCTTCCTTTGTTATTGTCTAAGTGGAAACATGATGGTGAAACAGTGATGAGTTTGCAGAGGTGGATCCACAGCACACAACACAACAATGCTGTTGCGTGCTGAAAGCAGACTTCTCACAGATTCTGAGGCTGCAGGTTTCATCACTGTCCAACCAAAATTCACTGAACCAGCAGTAAATGAACGTCCAAAACGACGCTTCATGTTTAAAAAACAGATGATCAGGGGGATTTGTGTTTACATCTTTTTTGTGTGATCTGTTCACCTGCTGTTTCAGCTGTTTGGTGGTTGTTGAGATGGTTTTGTGACCTTTTAGCTGAGATCCTGACGTTTCTGTTGATACCACACATGTCTAATTACTTTGTACAGCATGAATGGCCATAACGAGGTTTTTAACAGTAAGAAAAGTTGTAAAACTTCAGAAAATATAGTTAAAAGTCCAAAACCTTCTACGTCTGGTGGCTTGTGGTAAGGAGCAGATCAAACGAGTAAAGAATTACGTTATAATTATAAATGGCTTCAACAGCACATTCAGGTCTGTGAGACTCATTCAGACACTGAGCCGTGGCTCTGTGCTACATGCACATATTTCTGCATCTCTGCCATTCAGACACACTTTATATATAGTTTATTTTATGTAGTATTCAATACTGAACTGTACATTTAGTCTTTTTAAAGGCAGCAAGTTTTATTCAGTGTTTTCATAAAAGCCTTATTTCTATCCATTTACTGCTATTAGGAAGAACACGTGAGGTTTAAGACCTGGACCAGTTTGAAACCTTTTGTCCTCCACAGTGGAAAATGGGTGGAAATAAAAATGGGTCTCAATTTAGCCAGCTCCTAATTTTATCAGTTCTACTCTCAGCGTCTCCTGTATATCTCCTGTATAAATGTTGCACTCAGCTTTGTGGTCTCCAATATCACTGAAATGCAGCCAGATGCTGCTCATTTTGCCTTTTCACTCTTTCCTGACACGCTTGCATTTCAGTACAGCTCCCATTTCTCTGTGTACTGGTCTCTACCACTACCCTTGCTGTCTATGGGACATTTCCGTCTTCTTTCACATAATGGTATGATCCCAGTCTATGTTTGACACCCCTGGTTTACACGGTTTGGTATTCAATGTACAAGTGAGTTAGCTCTCAGCTAACTAGCAGACAAGCTAACTGCTGGGACTGCGTCTTTCTAACAAGAGCGTCAGACACTCAGACTGGTTTCCTTTGTGGATGATGATGTGTTCTCACACTGATCCTTCATGCTGATGCTGCCATCCACCCACTGCTCCTGGATTCCTCATCATCATCTCCATCAGCCCTCACAATACTCCACCTTCTTCAGCTTCATGTTCAGCAGCCTGGATGGACAGTAATTCTTTCCATGGGTTATGGTGGGACATTGAGAGCTGAAGTCAAACAGCAGTGAGAATGAAAGACTGATTCATTTCTATTTAGTCTTGTGCTGTGCAGCTTTGTTCAGAGCATTAAGGCCCAGCAAAGATCACTGAGGTCATAGAGTCCTGATGAAACCTGTGTGCTTATAGAAACTGAGACCAGATGAACCAGAATAGAAGGACATTAAAATGAAGTGTCAGCTACACAAAGGCAAAGCTGTTCAGTTGTTGCTGTGAGTTATTTAAATGGAGGATGGAGTCAGACTTTAAGCTGCTGGACTCAGTCACTATATCCTGTTGTCCTCATAGAACCTGGACACACAGACTCACCTGTGACACAGTGACACAGTGTGGGCTACACACACATTAGAAAGTGGATCAGTCACACTTGTGCAATCATTTGTTGTGCTGGGAAACCATGAACACTTTGAATCACATTAATGGCTTTGTTACAGCAACATGCAATCATGAGTTCAAAAGTAGTGCATTGTGTACTTATTTTAATAGTACTGCAGTATGAGAAGTGCAACATTCAGTGTGCAGAAACAGATCAGGTGCTTTCTAACAGCAGTGTTCCCTTTAACACAGCAGCAGTTCAAATATTTCTGTCAGTCTGAGCTGAAACATGAATCTAATCAAATATCAAATCAAAGTTCTTTGCCTCTGCCAGGACGTTAACATTTGATCTAGTTTTTTACAAAGTTCCCTCAGCGTCCAGAGCCACCAACATACCTTTGATCAACAGCAAGTGAACATTTATAAATGTGTGTTTGCAGAACAGGAAGCAGCAGAACTATTGTTCTGTTATCAGGCAGCAGCACAAACGCTCATCAGCTCATTTACTGTGCAGGACTTTGAGTGTGTGAAGTGTGTGTTTGTGCTGGATTTCCTTTGGAGAATCTCAGTCAGAAACCAGACAAAGAAAAACTCTTTCAACAGTCCAGGTTGAGTTGACAACATGAACTGCATTTATCTTCCTCTGACTGACATGTTCTTCCTCCTCTGCACCGAGCCAGCTGCTAAGACTCACAAGCTCATTGACATTTTCTGATGATAAAGAAACTCTCTTCTTCTGCACAATATGAGCAGCAACAGAGAAGAAGCTTTCACAGGTACAGATGTTGCAGCTGTGGCAAAGTACATGTGCTGCATGTTGGAGCAGCACTCTAATGGACAGGCCTCTGTACTGATGGTGGGCTCTGCTCTGTATCCACCACACTGTTCTCAGCTGAGTCTTCCTCCTGTTCACAATCACACTCTGATCAAGCATGTTCATGTTGTAACGCCGTGGCTTTCGTAGTCTCTCCTTTGTCTACAGCTCATGTGTTCTTCTTGTGATGCTGCGTCTTGAGGCTCATACATGCCGTCATTTGTTGATCCTAAGAACGTTCCTCAGACCGACTTCTTCAACAACAGATAACTTTAGTTGTATCAACACTGCCTCCTGGAACAGTTTAAAATGAACATGTCAAAGATCTGTACCTGTCTCCATGTTTCTGTCCCCGCCCCTTTCTTTCTGTCCTGGGTCATGTGAGCGCTGCAGTAGTATTAGGCCCACCCTCAATGCTCCCATTGGCTGAGACGCATAATGACGCCCATCTCAAGCCAGCACTGATCAACATCCCTCCTGTGACCCATGGCTTTTATATTCAGAGCCAGTGAGCACTTTCACAATAATCATGATTTTAAAAACTGTGATTAAAATAATTGCTGACGTTAATCAGTTAATGAGTTAACGAGATTATAACAGGTTAAGTTGCCCTAATAATTAGACTTTGGTGACAAACTGATGTGATCTCCATGTTTCCTTTGTTGGACTGTGGGCGAGTGTCAGAACTGAATGTACTGAGTAACATGTAGAGTTTAAACATGTGTCAGTTCCAGTTTTAGAGCTCTAAAGTGCAGCTATCATGTTAGGAATATGTTAGGAATAGACGGGAACACTGAGCACACTGAGGTCAAATCTTTATTTTACCACTCGCTGCATTCTTGATGTTCATGAATTCAGCAGCTTCATGATTGTCTGCAGCATTAATCTCATATTTCCATTAAAAGTGTTGAATTTGACTGTTTGATGTTCTTTATGATCTCTGGCACCAGTTCATCTGTAGGCTGAGCTCAGTCCATCCATTTAGTGAAATGATGTTTAAAGGTCTCCTTGTTCTGTGAGCGTGCACAGATCCTGAAGCAGAAAGCCTGGGTTACAGAGAAATGATCATCACTGTGATGATGCTCATCATCTCTGACTGGGATTTGAGGTTTTGTCAAAGCAGCAAAGAAAGCCTGGCTATGTTGGACTGGGTGTGGCAGCAGCTCCCAGTTTGAGTTCAGGAGACAGACACCCTCTCTACTTTGAAGATCAGCTTCAAACTTTCCTTTTTGATAAAGCTTATAGTTCGAGCTGGATCAGGTGACCCTGAACCATCCCTTAGTTATGCTGCTATAGGCTCAGGCTGTTGGTGGACTTCCCATGATGCTCTGCTTTCTTCTCCCCTCTTTTCACTCCTGATGCTTTTATATGTCACTACTGCGTGTCCTTAACTTTTGTCTCTCTGTTTTGTTCTTGTCTCTCTGAGCTCATCTCTTCCCTTTCCCCTCACCCTGCAACCAGTCATGGTAGATGCTCCTCCTGGAGCCTGTTTTCACTGGGAGGATCTTTGTGTCAAAGGGAGTTCTTCTTCCCACCATCACCAAGTGCTGCTCACAGTGGAGGCAGTTACCTTACACTGTTAAACAGCTTCAGATGACTGTTGTTGTCTGTTGGGTATTGTCACTTATAAATAAAGTTACAATGGATGGATAGATGTTATTGTGACAAAGAGAAAACAACTGTTGACAGATAGATTGTTGTTTTGTGTGTCTGCAGTCTGTCAGGCTGTCTGATCACAGAGGAAGGCTGTACTTCTCTGGCCTCAGCTCTGAGCTCCAACCCCTCCCATCTGAGAGAGCTGGACCTGAGCTACAATCATCCAGGTTACTCAGGAATGAAGCTGCTCTCGGCTGGACTGAGGGATCCAGGCTGGAGACTGGACACTCTCAGGTATGGAGAGAAAATCTGATAGAGGAGGAAGAGCTGGAAACATTTCCTGTGTCTTTCACTCACTTCCTGTTTGTTTCGGGCAGATGACACATGAACAATCACACATGCAGGAATATTTTCAGGGACAGACACACTAGTCTAGCTGGATAGTTCATGGATATTTATGTAGGGGGTCTTCAAGGAGTCTGTTTGCAGGAACATTAATGATAACTGATAAGTCATGTTGAGAGTTTCATTAAAAGTAGACTTACAGTTAGGTAATATTTGGACAGAGACAACATTTTGTAACTTTAGATACAAGTATCAGCCATGTGTGTGTTTCCCATGCTGTATGTCCACAGTCACAGTGACACTGACAGAAGGATGAAACAAGGCTGTGAATCATTTCAGTCTTTGTGTGTGACAAAGAGGCAGACAGGAGCAGCTAACATTTGGAAATGGAAGCTTACTGGAAACACTACATTCACGGCTGAATTCACAATAGATTTGTTCTCAAGTGCACATTTAGCAGCTAATGCTAATGCTAATGCTAATAGCTAATGCTAATACTGTTTTCCCTTTGCTTTCTACAGCAGCTATTGCTAAGTAGGCCACTTTGCTCCGCTAAGGATTTGTGTGACCATGATGGAGACTCTGATAAGCTAATGCTGGACTGAGGGATCCAGGCTGGAGACTGGACACTCTCAGGTATGGAGAGAAAATCTGATAGAGGAGGAAGAGCTGGAAACATTTCCTGTGTCCTTCACTCACTTCCTGTTTGTTTCCTGCAGATGAGACATGAACAATCACACATGCAGGAATATTTTCAGGGACAGACACACTAGTCTAGCTGGATAGTTCATGGATATTTATGTAGGGGTCTCCAAGGAGTCTGTTTGCGGGAACATTTAGGTCACAGGTGTACCTGATATAGATACCAGTGTACCTAATAAAGTGTCAGCTAACATTTGGAAATGGAAGCTTAAATAATGACAAACTGTACATTCACAGCTGAATTCACAATAAATTTGTTCTCAAGTGCACATTTTTCTGTTATTGTTCTCAAACAACAGAATGAGATTGAAATATTGATTCTAACAGGGCCCATAAACAGCACTAGCTTATCAGAGTTTCCATCATGGTCACACAAATCCTTAGCAGAGAAAAGTGGCCTTCTTAGCAATAGCTGCTCAAGTTGTATAAAGAAAGGGAAAACAGTATTAGCATTAGCTGCTAATGGCAGCTTACTTAGCATAAACTCTTTACATCTTTATGCAAGGGAAAGGAGTCACTCATGGAAGCCTATTTAGCATTAACGTCTCACATCATTATAACACAAGAGAAAAGGGTATTAGCATAAGCTACTAATGCTTATTCACCTCAAATTAGCTTTAGCTGCTAATGGTAGCCTACTTAACATTAACTCCTCACTAATATAATGCTAATTCACATCAAATTAGCATTAGCTGCTCATATTGTTATAAGGAAAGGTTTTCCACAATAAAGGCATGGTTAAAAAAGGGAGGAAGGAAGCAGTTGCGACCCTCAGTATGTCTTGAAGATGATCATCCGTAAGTCTGGACCTGTACTTGGACTTATTGAAGTTCAAAGTGGAGAAGAGCTTTTGGCACAAGTATGTGCTACCAAAAAGGCACATGGTCCGCTTGAACATTCGGGAAAGCCGAGGGAAACTAGGGCTCAATCCTCTCAAAAATTGTCCAAGCTTGTCTGCTTTTCCACTCACCTCCCTGAACTTTGTTTTGAGTTCAGAGTTGCACTGCAGCTCAATGAGCTCCATTTGAAGCACAGAAGGGGCATCTTGCACATCAAAGGAGAAGGGGTCCGCAAAAATGTGAAAGGTGGCTCTGTGTGTCTTGAAGTCAGCAAATCTGTGATCAAATTCCTCCTGTAGCCTCAAAATGACATCAACATACTCGTCAGCACTGAATGGTGTGCCTGCATCCACGAGTGCCTTGCATGCTGGGAAATGGCAAAGGTTTGTCTGAGAGAGCTGAGCTTTCCAGAGCGCCAGTTTTGTGGAGAATGCTCTCACGTTGTCATAGGCAGCACTGACAAGTTGCCCCTGGCCTTGTAACGTCTTGTTCAGTACATTAAGCTCATGTGTCATATCAACAAGAAAAGCTGAGTCCATGAGCCATTTGGGATCAGTTAGCACAGGAACACTAACTCCATCCTTCTCCATGAAGGCTTCACTTCTGCTCTCAACTCAAAAAGTCTCTTTAATACATTTCCCCTGCTGAGCCAACGTACCTCAGTGAAGTCGAGCACATCCCCATATTCTGACTCCATTTCCTCTAAAAAAGCACAGAACCTTCGGTGCTTTAAGCCCCTGGATCTGATTTGGTTGATGCATTTCACAACAATAGACATCACATTGTCAAACTTCAGGCATTTGCTGCAAAGGACCTGCTGATGGATGATGCAGTGCAGAGCAATGGCCTCCTCCACGCCTTCCTCTTCCAGTTTGTTTTGTGCCACCAGTCCATTTTCCCTCCCTGTCATTGATGGCGCTCCATCTGTTGTTATTCCAACAAACCTCTTCCATGGCAAACCAACATTCTCAATGGCATCACACAGCTTGTAAATATCTGCTGAGCGGTGGTCTGGCCATGCATTGGAATTACTGTGAGCAGCTCCTCCATCACTTCAAAACTGTCATCAACACCACGGACATACATTGGGAGCTGGGCAGTGTCGGTGATGTCTGTGGTCTCATCAAGAGCGACTGAGTATACACTGAAACATTTGGCTTTCTCACACAGTTGGTCATAAATGTCACTTGACAGGTCAGAAATGCGATCTGCTGCGGTGTTGGCAGAAAGGCTGATGTTGCTAAACTGACCTTTCTTTCCCGGACAGACTATATTTGCAGCCTGCAATATGCACTTTTAGACAAATGCACCTTCTGTGAATGGCTTCCCTGCTTTAGCAATCATCTCACTAACCACGTGGCTCCGACTGCTGCATTATTCTCTTTGGTTGCTTTCTTGGAGAAATCTTGCTGCCTCAGTAGATCTGTTTTAAGACTGGCAACCCGGTTCGCTCTCTCGTCTCCCTGGTATTTTGCATCCAGCTCAGCATGTCTAGTTGTGTAATGACGTTTCAAATTGTATTCCTTGTGCAGCGCAACTTTCTCTGTGCAAATAAGACAGGTCGGGGTGCCCCTGTGCTCAACAAAGAAATATTGCATTTCCCACTTTTCCTGAAATTGTCGGTGCTCATCACCAACCTTTCTCTTCACCGCAGGCTTTGAAAAAGACATGTTTGGGGCTATGTGACATTTATAATTCTACTTGGTGTCACTGTCGCATTGAAGTTTCAATCAAGCGTTTAGCCGACGGACGGGGAACGTCTCAACGCGTAGAGAACGTCATTTCTGCTTCTTTTTCTTGCAACCGTAGCACGGCGATCGGCAGATAAAAAGCCGGTAGCAGTCTCCTTTGTTTTTACGCTCGATGTTCATGTCTTTCATGACGACACGAACACCGTGGCGTTTGCAGATGGTAGAAAGTGCAGGGATAGCGAGCGCAAAAAAGGCGACTGCTCACGGCGCCGGGCTGTTGTTACAGGAGAAAGAAGCGGAAATGACACCGTGACATATAACAACTAACATCAGCTGTTTCTGATGTTAGTTGTTTTGACTGCTTTTACATTATATTGAAATATATGTAATGTTCATGTTTGCTGCAATGCAAACGCAGTGATGCAAATAAAAACATGGAGCCACAAATTACGGTGCGACCCTATAATTAGTCCGGGTTACCGGGGACTGTTGTTGCCGATGAACAGGTGTCGCTATGTGACTGCAGACTAAATTGGGCTGCATTGAGTTCATGACTTTTCTTTTATCCCGCCGCCTACGCATCACTGTGAGAGTTAATATGAGATCTCTCTCTGTGGAAAAATAACTTTAAATCCCACTGACGTGTGTATAAATCTATATACGTATAATGTCCCGCTGGGCAGCAACTTAAAAAAACAACTTTTTTTGAAGTGTTGTGAACGCAGCGCGCTGGGGCGAATGTCGGCGTTTGCCCAATAGAAAGGAGGAAGCCAGCCAGGCACAGAAAGAAAGAAACACTCCAGGGCAACGCTGCTGGAACTTTGACTCATTGAGAAATGTTTCCCTGCTTGCATCAAGCCCGGCTGGTGTCCCCTGAGATCCATATCCCACCCTGATTGGTGGGTTAATTCAGCTCCGCCCACAACACTGTAAAGTGTCATACATTATCAAACTAACATTACATTTTCATATTAAGGTGGGGCCAAAAACTATCGTCCTGCGGGCCGCAATTGGCCCGCGGGCCACGAGTTTGAGACCCCTGGTGTAGGAGGACACCTACTCTGTGTCTGGTTAAGTATAAGAGCCCTTTGTTAGGGGGACCGCTGGACTCTTAGCACCAGCTTTGGGGTCACAGGGTCACATCTGGAACACACACACAGACACACACACAGACACACAGACACACACACACACACAGACACACACACACACACACACGCACAGACACACACACACACACACACACACACACACACTATGCACAGACTGGTACTCTTTGTTCATACCTGTGTAAGACGTCATAATGAACTTGTGCATATTCATGTAAGCTCAATAAAGAGCAGTGTTACGAGGGAGCAGACGAGAGCGACTGAGGTCAAGTGAAGGAACGGCGCTGTCACAGTTCTCTCCCTCATCAATTGTCTGGTTCCAGCGGTGGGTCTGTGCTAGACGACCCATCACCAGCTTTTTCCACTGGTTACCAGTACGTGGTAGAATCCACTTCCAGATCTGGTTGTCTTTAAATCTGTGAATGGATTGGCTCCATCTTATCTCTCTTTAACAAAAGAATCCAAGTGGAGCCCTCAGGTCTGCAGATAAGCAGCTTCTGACCAGAACTAGACGTAAAAACAGAGGTGAGCTTTATCGATGGCTGCAGCCAAACTCTGGAACAGTCGCCCTTCACATCAGGTCGTCACCAACACTGGACATTTTTAAAAGCCGGTTGGAAACACATTTGTACTCTGTAGCTTTCAATCCTGACCAGTCTTTATAGTCATTACTGTGTATGTTTCCTATTTTCTCTCTACTCTGTGCAGCACTTTGGCTCAAGCTGTTTTTAAATGTGCTGATAAATAAATGTAGATTTCTTTGAATAAAACAGTGGAGCCGAGCTTTGAGCTCAGTGTGTAACAGTGTGTGTGTGAGAGCCATGTAATGTCCATGTGTGCATGCTGACTGTGCTGCTCTGACCCCCCTCCTCCTTTCAGGGTGGAGCCTGCTGGAGTCCGATGGTTGAGACCAGGTCTGAGGAAGTGTAAGTGTGTTTTTAATGGGATTCATGAAAACAAAGCAGCACACATTCAACCATCTTCATCATGTCAGGAGTCATCATCAAAGTGTCAATCAATGAACAGATGATGGATCAATAACTGCAGCTGGATTGTGTTTGTTCTCTCCATCAGATTCCTGTCAACTCACAATCGACACAAACACAGTGAACACAAAGCTCCAACTGTCTGACAACAACAGGAAGGTGACACATGTGGAGGAGGTTCAGTCATATCCTGATCATCCAGACAGATTTGATGTTTATCAGCTGCTGTGTAGAAATGGTCTGACTGGTCGCTGTTACTGGGAGGTCGAGTGGAGAGGAAAAGTTTTTATATCAGTGAGTTACAGAAGCATCAGAAGGAAAGGAGACAGTTATGACTGTGTGTTTGGATGGAATGATCAGTCCTGGAGTCTGATCTGCTCTGATGATGGTCCTCGTTATGTCAGGCACAATAACAGATCAACATCCATCTCCTCCTCCTCCTCCTCCTCCTCTGTCTCTAACAGAGCAGCAGTGTATGTGGACTGTCCTGCTGGCACTCTGTCCTTCTACAGAGTCTCCTCTGACACTCTGATCCACCTCCACACCTTCAACACCACATTCACTCAAACTCTTTATCCTGGGTTTATGTTCTGGTCTCCTGGTGGCTCAGTGTCCCTGTGCTGAGTGGAGTGTAAAGAGTGTCTCCTGTTACAGAAACACTCTGACTGTTGAACAGATAGTTCAGTCTGTACATGTCTGTCTCTTTCACTCACAAACACGTTTTCAGATTCATGGATTCAATCAGTTGATGTTTGAAACTCTTCTAAATGATTCCTTGTAAACTTCTTCCTCTTCAGTCACAAACAAACAGGAAGTGATGTCACATGTGTTCCTGTCCACACAGCAGAATGAGTCTATTGCTGACAGTGATGTACAAACAGAGTGAGCATTTCTGAGGCCCAAAATAAACTGAGTAGTTCACTGAATGAACAATGGACTGTGAGCTCAGTTCCTTCATCATTAGTATGGATTATATATGTATATGTATTATATTAGTATCATATATATCAGGTGCTGCTGCTTTCAGTCATTGTGCAAATGTGCTGTTTGTAAGCTTGTAAAGCTGCAGTCAGCTGAGACTGAAGAAGTCACCTGATCAGTGAGCAAACGTTTCTGAAAACGTCCAGATGAACAGAATCAACCTTTTGGGATCAGCCAGCAATGCAGCATCATTGTTGTTCAGCTTCAGAGGTTTGCAGGAATGAACTGATGACCAGAAACAGCTGCAAAGTCCAAGAAAATACCAGCTGGAGTTCAGCTGCATTTGAAGAAGTCAAAGAAAAGTAAGGATGGCAAAGGGCGACGTTTTCTTCCAAAGAGCTGCAAACATGGTCGACGCCTCATTAGAAGAATCATCTGGACATTTGTGAGGAACTCTAACCAAGAAAGCAACGTCACACAGATCCAACAGACAGTTTCCATGACTGCAAGTGTTGAGTGGAAAAATGCTACATTGCATTATTGCATCCTCTCACCACAGGAGGCGCTGTTGGCACCACTGATTGCTGATCAGCTGTTCTCTGATGATCTGATTGATACTGTGAATAACGGGACTCACTGAACTCTGTGACACAGTGAAGATTACAGAGTTTAACTTCAACATCTGACTGACGTCACACAGACAGAAGGATGAACCAGTGAGGCACAGAACACAGTTACTGGAGATACTGGATCAGCTCCATGTGAACCTCTGATGGAGAAGCTGCTGAGCCAGAGAAACATCAGGACATGACAGCAGCTGCACTTATCTAACAACATGTAGCAGAGCTGATCTATGTTAGAGGATCTATCACAGCAGCTGAAGCCAAAGTCCAACACTGGATACCAGCTGAGCCTGTGCTGAGTGTAGTGTTACAGGAAAAGGGCAGAAACACTGGTAGCTCCCAGTGATGCTGACTGGGGCACAGAGCTGAATGATGCAGCATCAGGACACTGTTTCAGTCTGACTGACAGAGAAACCTGTAGCTGTATCTACATGTGAGGCAGAGGCCACACAAGCAGCTTTCTATGTTTCACAGTGACTGAGATCTTCAGTGGGGGTGGACATGCTCCTGTACAGACCTCTGAGGAGAACCAAGGTGCAGTCAAAGAGTCCAGTCTGTCCTCACAGATGTGAACATGTGCTTTCATCAGGTCTGCTGTCAGCTAGCAGGCTCACATCAGAATCACTGTTCCTGAAAAACACAGTCTGTGTGACATCATCAGTCAGCTGATGGTCCCAGATCTGAATGGTTTCTGTCTCTACTGAGGAAGTCAGAGAATATCACTGAGGTGTGGATCAGGTCTGAGTGAGCTGTGGAGGGACAGCTTTAAACAGTCCACAGGTCTCACGTCCTGCTCAGTCTGCTAGCAGATACCTCGTATTGTTCCAGATGTGCTGACATCAGCAGCAGCACAGCTGTGTGATACCATGAATCTCAGTTATTGATCCAACACACAGTAAATACAAAGATCATGATTTCTGAGAGTAATCATTATGAGTCTGAACACATGATCACTGAATGTTAGTCTCCACAATAATAAGCCAACACAAGCAAACACAGCTTTCAGCTCTTATTTTGAAACTGGCTTATTTAGAGAGCTGTGATGTGAGCGTGCCTGGCTCTGAGGCACTTGGGTCAGCCTCTGTTGTTTAGAAGTGTTACAGACTGTGAATGACACAGACCTGTCAGTTTCCATGTTTGTCTGTAACACAGCTCAGGGCTCCATGCTGAACGCATCCATCCAGTGTTATTGATCCAGGACTGATACCAGCATTGGGATCAATACTACAACACACAATCACATGTGTCCACGTGATGCAGTTTGACCAGCTTTATTCATTAATGATCAATCAGCTTATTTACTGCATCTGAGTCCAGCTTCATTTAAATGATCCAACCATGAAAATGACATCAGTCCTACAGAAGCACTTCATGCTAACAGGAAGTCATTTATTAAGGTGGAATAACACAGAGACACAACCACTCACAGCTAACCTGACCCCACTAACTGCATGTGTTTGGACTGTGGGAGGAAGCCGGAGTACCGGAGAGGACGCACACAAACACGGTAGAACATGAAGCTCTGAAACAAAGATGGTGGATTTGACCTCAGGACCAGGCGGGGTTACGGGGGTCATGACCCCCCAATAATAGATCCAGCTACACTGAAACTGTCAATTTCATTTACTTTTACTGTTTTAAAGCTATCAGGCTGCTTTGTGGCTCACTCAATACTAAACTAAGATACTTTCAGTGTGAATCATTTGCAGGAACACAGGCAGGATTTAAAGTGCAGAACTTTACAGTCTCTGTCTCAAAGTTGGTCTGAACATGCTAACAGCTCTTTGTTTTTTTCAGTTTTCACTGGTTTGATGTAATGAAAGAAATTTTAAAGAAGCAGACGATTGTTGTTATTTTAGTTCTATAGTTTCATAAATCGTGGTGTGGATCTAAGTCAACATTCAGAATAAATAAGATAATACAGCACTTTGATGGTTGCCTTTGTATTTTCCCAGCAGTGCTCAGGTTGGTTCTCGGCTACATTTACATACAGATGTTAATGTGTTCAGCAGCTGGACTCATCTGAGGAAGGAACATTGGAAAGGTGCTCAGTGCACAACTGCATCACTAATTTTATGTTAGACCCTGTGTTTTATTGTATTTATATATTTGTAACATTTGACTCAAACACTTTTGGGAAGGATGAAAATGTTTTCAGGAGGAAGTTTTTCCTTCTGTCCGACTGCAGTACACACAACACTGCGTCTCCCCCCATTATCACACTTCCTCAGGCTGGTGATGAGCGCCCCCTGGTGTCAGTGTTGATGACGTCATGCACAGTGAAACATAAACAGTGTCTGTTAATAAAAAATCATGTGTCCATTCTCATGTTTGCATCATGTTTCTGTAAAATCATCAGCTGTTTCTGAACCTTCTTCATTGTTTGACTCATTCCAACAGCTGTGAGCTGTGATGGAGTCAGAGCAGCTTCATCACTGATGTTCAGGTGAAGCTGAACTTAATAAACTGTAGAAATGATCAGGATTCAGGTTGGATGTGTAAAACACTTCTGTGTGAGGTCGCAGTGCTTCATATGTGTGTGTGGGCTGAAGCACACACGTGTGAGTCCTCAGAGGTTTCACACACATCACTGCACACACTTATAATCCTAGTTTAAGCTTGTGGATCATATCGGACACATCAGCAGCTCTTTGGAGACAAAGATTTGAGATTTAAGATGAGTCATAGTCTTTCTATCCATGGTAGCTTCCACTGCTGAGGCTCGGGAAACATGAAGAGGATAATTAAGAGCAAGCATCAGCTCTGTCTCATCTAACTACACAGTATTATGATCATGCACTTATGTCTCAAACTAAGACACAATGAGACAAAATGAGTTCTGTGAGTCTTTAGATTATCAGTAAATTCTGGTGACAGTTTGACGCTCAGTGGAGCCATTTTTGGTTTGTGATGAGTGTTTTGTGAGCTTCTGTTTTGTGAATCGCTCTTTGTAATTTAGAAGATCGTGCAGAAATGTGCGCGCCCTTATCTGAGAGGACACGGAGAGAGTGTCGCAGACTCGAGGTGAGGAGATAAACCTCGGAGCTGGACGGCCTGCACGTTACCCATGTGCATCTTTTCAGTGACATCAAGTGAACCCATAATAAGCATTTCTATGTCTTAGACATCATGTCCATTTCTAATGAGAGATTATTTTTAAATGAGGGAAACCTGGTCTAACAACACGCTTCCAACAGAGCTAAAGGTTCACCACAGTGAGACGGTGGGACTCTGATAAGAACTGAAACACTGTGTATGAACAGCTGAGACAAAACTATATATAAACACTCATTTATTCCAGTTTAGTTTACAATGATTTTAAAGTAATGTGGAACGATTCATGTTCATGAGCTGTTACAAACACAACTATTGATTTGTCTATATATGGTCGGACTACAAGGCTCGTGTTGAGGCTCTTGGAATAATGTGTGAATTACAGCAAGAAATGATGGTTTTCCATTTTACCAAAGTGGAATAAAATCACCACAGCAAAGAAATCATGTTATTGTCTGCAGCTAAAATATATGGTGAACATGGTTTTATAATAATGTGCAAACACAACCTCACTCTGCTCTATACGAGGAGCCAACCACAGCTGTCCGGGTCTTCATCCACCACCTCCACCATCTTTGCTCATCATCATTCACTTAATTGCTGATTGGTTTAAATCAAACTCCATTACAGGTTCAACTCCATTATATAACAGCATGTTGACTTTGGATCTGGTGTGCAGTGCCACCTTAAAAGATGAGGAAACTAAGAGATTACAAAAAAAGAAGTGGAGGAGTTAAAGAGCTGCAGCAGATTAACAGTTTCTGACAGTCATGTGTTAGAAATAGGACGATTAGATGAGCTGAGGGATCCATCTACTGCTCAGTGAAGCCTCATCAGAAACAGTCTCAGTGGAAGGATGGCTCTATTGTTAAGGAAGGACACAGGCAGAAAGACTGGCGTCTGTCACACAGGAACTGGACTGAAAATCAGCTGCACATATTCATCAGTATGTGCAAACATATTATAGGTGTGGAATTCAGGACAGTACCATCAGAAGTTGATCCACTGTGCAAATGTCTGATTGGCAGTGGCTTCATTTTTCACTATGAACAAACTGCTAATGCAGCATCACAGGACGTCAGCCATGGATTGGCCTCCCCAGACCTCAACATTACTGAAACATCTTAACAGAGGATGGAAACAAAGGGAACCAACATCCAAGAAAAGAGCTGCTGCTGAAAACTTCCTCACAGAAAACACAAACAAGCTTGACTAAGAGACTCCAGGCTGTGCTGAATTATAAAGGTGGACTGACCTCCAGGGTCCTTAGTATCATATAAGCTCAGTTTGTGTCTTATATACTTTCCATTTATATAACAAAATATATAGAAAGGAGGGTGGTTTAAGATGTGTGTAGAGTTTTATTCATTATCTTTAGACAAACAAAGAAAGCACCATCCATTCGTCTCCAGTCTGTATGAAAAACAGGGGAAAGGTCAAATTAAACCTTTGAAATTCCTTTCACAATAAATCCATAAATAAACAAAATAAAACATAGAAAAGTGTTTAAACCCACTTTTCCATAAAGCTGTCAATAGGAAATGTTCCAGTAAACATGTCTGTGTTTCTGCTGTTTTCCTGTCATGCGTCCACAGCTGACAGGTAACCCTATTGGAGTCGCCATAGTGACGGGTGGCGTCTCAGCTTCAGCGTGTTGATGGGCACAGCCATGGTTACCACAGCTGGAGTTGGTGTACGGCGAGCTGTGAGAGGACAGAGATGGAGAACGCACATTTAACTCTTTAACAGGAGATACGTTACGACTAACAGACGACTGCTGTCTACATGATGTCTTTGCAGCCCTTATGCTACATGTTACACAACTTTTCTTCATGCCAACAAGACTGAGGTGCCACATAGTCGACACATACGGCTGATTATGATGCATGTTTTACTGTTGCTATGTTCACATCATCTGCTTGGCTTTATTACTGAAAGCCTGGAGATCCTCTGACGTGTGCATGGCTGATGTGAAGTATGATTAGTCCTACATGACATCAACAGCAGAGGCAATGAAAGCTTTGTTGTTAACAGGTTGTAGGTAAAGTCAAATGTCTACTTCTACACTTGTGTTGGGTAAAGTTCTTCTCACTGCAGCAGATTTATATCTGTGCTTTCACAGGGCGTGATGTGGAGCTCAGCGCTGAGGTGCAGGTCTCCTTGGAGACGGCATCCTGGCTGAAATATTATCATGCTTCCAAAACATTTCAGCTTTTATTTTGAAAGAAACAAGACTTGAAAACGAATCCCCTTCTTCCTCTTTGTCTTTGTTCTTCAGAGGAGTGTCACCTGGACAAACTCAGGGCTGTTCTAGAGCCTTTCTTATTATTTGACTCCATAGAAATAAAACTGAATCGAATCAAACAAAAACTCCCAAACAGCTAAAACACTTTGCTTTATTCTCTTTTTTAACAAATACGTTGAAGTCCATCCATAACAACACAGCTGAGATCTCCTTTGTAATCAAGTGTTTCCATCCTTTGTACAGATCTGCATACAAAACAATCATTTACGTCCCACAGAAGTCTAGTTACACGTAACTATACAAGAACTGGTGAATGACAGAAACATGAGACACATGATCACAGGTGATAACAAAAAGAGAAAGAATTCATGTGTTAGTGATGTTTTTCAGCCCTGATGGCTCATGTTGGAGAAACAAGCTGAGGTACGTGGAAAGTTCACACACACAAGTGGGCGTGAGCGCACACACAGAGAGAAACACAACTGAAGCATCTGTTTGCTGTTTCTGCTTTCATCATCTCTGCTGCTGTGTCAGGCTGGGGTCTCTCAGTGACGTGGTTGAGGTGAAGTATGACGAGTATCCCTGATTCAGTCCATCGAGACAAAGGGCAAAGAAAGCTGTTGTTAACAAACTCTATGGTGATGTGGCATTTAGCTCTGACTCTACGCTCTGCTGAATCCTTTGAACCTGCTGATCAGTAAAGCTCTACGTGCTGCAGCAGATTGACCTCATCTGTGTTCACAGGTGTGGACCTCAGCGCTGAGGTGCAGGAGACTTTCATTCAGTTCTCCCTGCAAACAGCATCCAGCCTGGAAATACTGTCATCTTTCCCACAAATGCTGCTCTTATCTCAGAGAAGAAGTCTGATGTAAATAACTGCAATCAACAGTGATGTTCTGCACAGATCACTTTTCCATTTTGCTCTCTAGATGAGTCCCAGCTGCCTGACCTTGTGTCCAGGTGATCGTCTCACTGAGGAGCTTTTGTTCTGAAAATCTCACGTCCATCACCTGTTTCCTTTTTACTATCTCTGCTCTTTCTTTATTCACAATGCTCATAATATCACACAATTATATTCATCACCTGCATGTTTTTATCCAGCTGCTGTTAGAACCAAACAAATAAAAAGGATGAAAAGCCTGAAATCCTTTGATTTATTACATTTGAAACAAATATGAGAGCATCCCTAACAGCACAGCTGAGACCTTTGTTTTAATCAAGCCTTTGTATCGACACACTTGTAAAGATTCATATACAAAACATAATAGAATAAATCAATATAAAATACACATAATCACAAAAATGCAGCCATGTTGTGAGTTTGCATCTAAAACATGCATGTTTCCCTTTGTACAGGCAGATTTACAGCAGACAAAGCAACATGCTGATCGACTTTGACCGCTGCAAAAACAAAATACCCACCAAGTCTGAAGTCGATCAGAGGAACTGTTGACAGACTGACAGACAAACAGATGCTTGATTCATTAGTGCGATTAAATGTTCTTCTTTAGCAGCATCACTTCATGTGTTTGTGTTCCAGGAATAAAGGTCTGTTTAAACTGGACGTCTCCTCAGCATCACTCGTGCTGTCGTGGTTTCAAAGCTGTGCAGAAAGAATCTGAGGGATGATACAGAGGTGACCAAAGTTACAAACATCCAGCTGTGCTGCAAATGTTTGCAGAGCTCCAAACTCTTTGGCTTTCTGCAGAGCAAGTATGGAAGAAGCACCTGAGCTAACTTCAGTTTAGACGATATGAGGAAAAATGCTGCTTCCCAAAGTTTCCTACAAGTATCCAGTTTATATTTAGAGAAGCGAAGGCTCTTTATCCTGACAACTACTCCCTGGTGGATCCCTGTCCTGTGACAGCAGCAAAGACTGTGTATCAGTATCATCAAAGCCACTTCAATAACCAGTGTTTAAAGCTCTCTAGCAGATGGACTTCAGTGGCAGCAGCCTCTGTCTGCTGTATACAGAAGGTTCTCTGATGAAGCACACAGCAGATGCTGCACTACAACAGCAGCAGCAGCTCAGCTTCAGTTTGCTTCGACGCCCTTTTTGACCTGTGAAACAGCAGAAAATGAAACATTTCAACACCCGTTTGTTAGCGTGAGCTATTCTGCTGTTTTTCATCATTTCACAGGTGAAATAAAATCACATTTACTTCCTGTAGGAGTGATCGTGTCCAGCCTGACTGAGACCATGTGCTCCATCCTGCACAGGTAATAAACCTCTGACATGAAGGGCTGTCAAGTAGTTTTAGACAAATGGGGGTAAAAGAGACGTTAAAAGCTTAAAGAGAAACTACATTTTCTAAGAACTGTCTGACGTTCACCTCTCACACAGCGGATACGATTCTGCCGCTGCAGGAATAATCTTTGTGGTTGTGAAACTGTCCATGTGTTTGCAGAAAATGTCACATGTTCAAAGCCATCCCAGCACCTGGGGTTTGTATAAGTGCAGCTGTTGGTGGGGAGATAGTCTCACTCTTCTATATAAAGAGTCAGCAGGCAGCAGATCTTCATCTGTGATCTCCTCCATCATCACGTCTTCACTCTTCAGCAGCTATGGCTTCACTTCGTGCCCTTCTGGGAGTGGTGCTGTGCTCCTCATGGTTTCTGCTTCTGCCTCAGGCGGACTTTGATTTACAGAGTCATCCATAATATTTTTTATTTTTTATTTTACTGCCCATCTATTTTCATACAAATGTCTCCGTCTTATGGAAAAGGGGTGGAGCTTATCCAACGAGGACAGGCAGGGCCCCCCCAGACAGTTTAGCAGTCTATACAGGAGGCTGACCTTTGCAACATGTACTTCTATAATGACTTCACCATTTAGGTTATTTGGTTATGTTTCACCCTGGATTTTGTGTGATAATATTTATTTTGTCCACTGATTTAAAAACAACAAACTATATGAATATAAAACAGAGTGAACAACAAAACAAAACAAAACAAAAATAGAGGGGGCGACACACTGTCTTACAGACTACCTCAACTTTTGTGTGGACACAGTCGCCCCTGCTAAGACGGTACGGTGTTATCCTAATAACAAACCGTGGGTAACACAGGAAGTCAAAGCTGTCCTCAACATGAAGAAGAAGGCTTTCAGGAGCAAAGTGAAGGAGGAGATGAAGGCAGCACAGCGGGAGGTGAAACGCTGCCTGAGGGAAGCAAAGGACACCTACAGGAGGAAGGTGGAGCAGAAGTTGGAGAGGAACAATATGAGGGAGGTCTGGAATGGTGTGAAAACCATCACAGGCCACAACACCAAGAAAAGCACAGTGGGGGGGACTGTGGAGAAGGCAAACGAACTTAACAACTTCTTCAACAGGTTTGACCAGCCCACAAGCCCCCCACCCTCACCTTCACTACAGAGTCCTCTCCCCACTCTCCTGCCTCCCTCGCTTCCCCCCCTTCCTGACACCATGACACCCCCCTCCTCCAATCCCTCTCTCAGCAGCAAGACATCTCCCCCCCTCCCCTCCTCCCAAACATCTCCCAGTGTCACAGTGGATCAGGTCAGGAGACAACTGAGGAAGCTTCGCCCCAGAAAGGCAGCAGGCCCAGACAAGGTGTGTCCTAGGATGCTTAAGGCGTGTGCTGCTGAACTTGGGGAGCCGCTACAACGAGTCTTCAACCTCAGTCTGCGACTGGGGAGAGTGCCCGCCCTATGGAAGACATCCTGCATCGTCCCGGTCCCCAAAAAGAACCGGCCCAATGAGCTGAATGACTTCCGACCGGTGGCACTGACGTCACATCTTATGAAGACTCTAGAGCGGCTCTTCCTCAACCTCCTCCGACCACAGGTACAACATGCCCAGGACCCACTACAGTTTGCATACAAGGCGGGTGTCGGAGTGGAGGATGCCATCCTGTAACTCCTACACAGAGCCCACTCACACCTGGATGGGGGAAAAGGCACGGTCAGGATCCTGTTTCTTGACTTTTCCAGTGCCTTTAATACCATCCGGCCCTGTATGCTTCAGGAAAAACTGAACAGGATGGAGGTGGACCCCTGCCTGGTGGCTTGGATCTCCGACTACCTCACCGACAGATCACAGTACGTCAGGCTGAAGGACATCACGTCTGACACAGTGGTCAGCAGCACAGGAGCACCACAGGGAACTGTGCTGTCCCCTCTTCTCTTCACCCTGTACACCTCTGACTTCTGCTACAACTCTGAATTATGCCATATTCAGAAGTTTGCAGATGACACGGCCATCATGGGGTGTATCTGGGATGATCAGGAAGAGGAGTACAGAAGTCTGGTGAGGAACTTTGTCGCATGGAGTCACACAAACCACCTGCAACTCAACACCTCAAAGACTAAGGAACTGGTTGTGGACTTCGGGAGGTCCAGAGAAGGTCCACTGCCGGTTCAGATAGAGGGGGAGGAGGTGGAGGTGGTCAACAAGTACAAGTACCTCGGGCTGTGGGTGGACAATAAACTGGACTGGTCATGCAACACAGAGCACCTGTATAAAAAAGCCCAAAGCCGACTGTACTTCCTCAGGAGGCTGAGGTCTTTTAACATCTGCAGGAAGCTCCTGAGGATGTTTTACCAGTCGGTGGTTGCTGGAGTACTTTTCTATGCTGTGGTGTGCTGGGGGAGCAGCACAGCAAAGAAGGACTCATCCAGGCTGGAGAAACTGATCAGGAGGGCTAGCTCTGTGGTCGGCATGAAGCTGGACACTCTGGTGACAGTGGCAGAGAAAAGGACATTAAAGAAACTGATGGACATTATGAACAATGCTGGGCATCCTCTGCACACGGCCATAAACAACCAGAAGAGTCTGTTCAGTGACAGGTTGCTTCTCCCCAAGACAAGAACTAACAGACTTAAAAACTCCTTTGTCCCACACGCCATCAAACTGTTTAACTCCTCTCTGGAGGGGAGAGGGAGGGGAAACAGGAGGACAAAGGAGGGGGGAACAACTAAGCTGTAGTGCCTCTTCACCTCACTGTGCAATACCTTTTGTAAATAGTCAACGGTGCAATAGACTCAATACTTGAAATGTGCAATTCACTTGTATTTTTATTTTTATTCCTATTTATTCTATTTATCCCCTTCGTATATTTTATTTATATTGTCTCTGTATTTATATATATATATATATATGTGTGTGTGTGTGTGTGTGTGTGTGTGTGTGTGTGTGTGTGTATTATTTATATATATATATATATATATATATATATATATATATATATATATATAAAATATTCTGTAACTCTGTAACTTCTGTCGGTGCTGTGCTTTTTTGGAAATCGAATTTCCCAGAGGAACCCACCCGAGGGATTAATAAAGTTCTATCTTATCTTAATCATGTTTGTGTCTGCAGAGGTCAGAGGTCACAGTCTGCAGGGTCCAGCTGTCCGTCTGTGAGGAGCGACCGGTCCAAAGATGACGTTCCAGACTTCAGTGGTGAACCTGGAGCAACGAGGTCAGAGAGCTGTGATGACTCCTTTACATGTTTGTGTTTCCTGGATAAATATGACCTGAAACATCCTCAGATTGTTACAAAGATTCATTAAAAAGAAAAGAATGAAAGAGAAAAGATCCAAATGTTCGACTTGGTCATTTGCTGTTTGAGGACAGTGATGCTCATATCTGTGGGGAAAGTGTGACCTGAGTGGGTTCATGTTTGTCTTTAAAGAACAGAGCTGCTCTGATTCTCTTTGTGTCTGATCTGTTAAACAGTCTGAGAGGTCACACAGAGACCCAGCAGCTAAAGCCTGGATCATACTGGCTGCTGTTACTCCATCAGGACAACACTGAACCACAGTGGTGTGGATGTAGTGGATAAATCCCACCATACTGATGCTCAGACTTAACCACAGGGAACAAAACCAGATGTTACCTTCAGATTGTGACCTTTGGAGTGGACGATGCAGATTTCAATAGAGAATAAATGTTGTTGTTTTTCAGCTGTGAAGAAAGAATCTAATTTTCTGAACTTAAGAATTTATGATGCTGGAAACAACATGGAGACTATAACACAACATTTCCACTGTGTTCATAGAATGAATGTAAAACTGTCAGACATTCATTAAATATGCAAAATGTCTACAGAAGCATCAGAGGGTCAGACGTGAAGCACTCAGTGATTTTGATCAAATGACTCATCAGTTATTGATCTGTACTACACTGATCTACCACGTTAGTAAAGCTGGTGTTCTGGTGGTGGAGGGAGACTCGGATCATGTTCTGGTTTTGGAGCAGTGATCTGCTGATGGTTCAGTTTGATGAGCTTCTTCAAAATCATCCCTGACATCACCACTGAAAGGACGTCCATGAAAACAGACTGAAAATTACTGATATGTTCACAATCTGAGAGTTTAAAACTTGACAGACTTGATTCAGATGAAGTTATTTGAGCAGAAACTCCTGGATCTTTATCCTGTGTTGATCTAATCCTTCATGGTTCCTCCACAGAGTGGAGCAGCAGAGCTCAGAGGTTCCCAGTGGTCAGTCTGCCCAGCAGCATCAAACACAGCTGGACTCCATATTTATGGTCTGTACATGTACAACAACTACTGTTACATCTGTTCTGTTCACAGTCATCTCCATGCTGCTCTTTGTAGACCAGTGGATCGTCAGTGTGTCCAACATGGATCTGATGTTTTTAGAGCTGAAGAAGCTTCTCGGATGAAACGTCTTCCAGAAACTTAAAGACGTCTCTTTTCTCTCCAAGCTCCTTAGATCACATGACCTGGATGACTGAACCTACAGACACATTGACCTGGTTTCTAGGTAGAGCTGGGCGATAGAACGATAACGATATGTATCGCGATATAACTTTTTCTCCATAGAAAAATTAAACTATTGCGATAGACCTCGCCGCTCTTGTCCTCTTAAAAAAAAAAAAAAAAAAAAAGGTCAGCCAATCCAAACTAAGTAGCCGCACGTGTGTTTGTTTGGGAAGCAGCCAGCGGGTAATGGAGGAAATGAGTGTGCCGACTAGAAAAATCAACCGAGCGTGACCGAAGAGAAAACAGATGATGATTCCAACGCCGGAGAGATTGTCGAACGGAAGAGCCATAGAAGTTCCGTAGTGTGAAGGTATTTCGGCTATTTCAAGTCTGACAAAAAACAGAGTAGCGTGCACTGTAAATTGTGCCGAAAGCAAGTCTGGAAATACAATAAACTGGTGCATGCGTCACACTGTGCGCCACGTTATTGTTTCGGTGAAATGAATTTCTACAATACTGTTAATTCTACTCTCTGCAGTGTTTAAATGCTTACATATACACACAGTTACTGTCCCTCCACACATACGACTCGGTTCTGCTTCTATGCCCCAGCTTTGTTAACTTTTTCCCACCGAGGCTTCTAGACTTCTGATTGGCCAACATTTCTGCACGGTTAGGAATCTAGCTCCACCTGCTGCTTTGGCATGTTCATAGCAGCGTTTTCCTTCATTTCTGCCTTTATGTGTGGACGGGATTATTTTTAAAACGAAAACGGAAATTCTCCGTTTTCAAAAATACCCGTGTACGTGTGGACGTAGCCTCAGTCTCTGACTGGAAGCGCTAATTCGTCATTCGGCTTTTGTCAGACTAAAGTAACTGTTAAAACTGTTTGAAAAGCTCAGCTATACAACAAGGAGAGATTGAGAATTTCCTTTTAGTTCTCAGTTTATTTGATATTGACAAAAGTTAGTCAGTTTTGTCTGTTCTTCTGTAAAACAAACTAAGATTTATTTTTAGAATTAATATTTTGTTTCTAAGTGGAATTGACAGTTTAGTCTGTTTCGTTTGTTCTATTTTGAAACTTAAACGCTTTAGCAGCTGCCTTTTGTGTAGTTTGCAATATTTGCCTTTATTTATCTGAAAAAGTCTCATGTTCCTTAAGTACATCTACCCTGTTGAACTTATTATGGGAAATAAATATTTAAAAACAAGCTGCTGATTATTTCACATTTTACTTGTGAGCAACGGCACATTTAAATCTTACAAATATAGTTATTTGGCTTATATCGTGATAGATATCGTTATCGCCTGAAATGAAAAAAACATATCGTGATATGAAAAAATCTCATATCGCCCAGCTCTACTTTAAAGGTGATCGTTTAGGACTTCAGCAATAATACAGACAGCAATGTAGTTAGCAGTAAAACAGCTTTATTGGGAATTAACCTAAAAAACAAACAAACATCTGTCTCCTATTTTCTGTCACACAGGAAAGAAGCATCAATATCTGATGAGAAGACTTATTTATTTCTTTTTGGGGGGTTTTTCAACAGGAGAAGAATATCTAACAAGTTGATTTGTTCACATCTTAATTTTTAAGTGACATGTGCATTTTGAGTTTATACACTCTTTATATAAGGCAACAGTTTCCTTTTGCAGTATTTTTGTGTGGAGTGTTTTTCTATTTCTTAACAAAAAGGGAACAAAGGTGTTTAAGTTCACCTAGGATGATTTGTCTTAACTTTCACATGGTCTTACTGAGGTGATGTGAATTGAAACATGCATTTTTTTTTGGCGGTGAGGGAGGGATGTGCTGGAAAAGTTTGAAAAGGGACCTTGAAAGTGTTTAAGAAGTGCTTGAATTTGACCCTGAAAAAGGCATATGAACCCTGATCATTATCATTAGCCTGTGTAAGTCCTGAGTGTCCTCCAGTTCAGGGACGTGCAGAGGGGGGGGGCTAGAGGGGCTTGAGCACCCGCCCCTTTCCTGATGAGTGCCCAAAGTGCCCTTTTGTTGAGGCAACTTTTAAATTTTTTTTATTTATTTTTTTATGTGTGTGCGTGCGGAGTCCTGTCTGTGCCCCTCAACAATAATATTTAACTATTAATCACAGTTTTGCTAAATAAAAGGATCTGGCTTGCATCAGTCACATGATCACATTTAACCAATGATCGCCCTTGACGGCAGAACGCGCTGGTTACGAGCCGGGAACGAGCTCACAAAGAGCACGCGCATTTTTAGCGGTCCGGAGCTGTAGGAGAAACACAAGTTAACTCAGAGACACAGACTGATGCGACACAACCAGTAAGTAGGTGTACAGCGCACACTGTAGTGTGTAGCACCCAGGAGTATTAGCTTATTACGTACACGTTGGTAAGCTGTCTTGTTGCAACTGACGAACTGAAACAAACGAGCGTGCTGTGTGTGCAACAGCGCGACAAACATTACCTGTGCTTTTATTAACTGCACAGGTAGTGCTGGTCACAGCTGCTGGCTACCTGTGTAAGGCTGTCATGGGTCTGTAGCTCTGTCACCGTTTTAGGGAACATATTTAGTTTTAAAGTAAGTTTCCGGGCTTTTCCTGCCTTTCTGGAGGGATTATATTTCACTAAAAAACGATCTAATATGCATGTCCACATAATAATTATTATAATTATAATATATTAAAAACACACGCTGTATTTTAAAGAACATACATTAAGAAGCAGATTATATTAGATTTATATTTTAAATAAGACAAAAGTTGGATTTTACAGCAGTAAAATGATTGTATCTCTACAGTTTAAACATGTAATAAGCTTTGCCTCTGCACAGAGTGGATAGTGAAACACATGGAATCATCATAAATACATTATTTCATATTTATTACTTCCCCCTCCTCTTTGCTTTATTATTGTAGCTCTAGTAATGAATAATAATGTAAGGATTCTGGATCAGCACCATGATGCCCATAGTATATACAGTATTCTGAAGAAGGTCTAAAATGTCACTGTGTGTGCATGTGTGTGTTTTATTTAGATGGATTTAAAAAAATATTACTCATGATATAACATTGTGCAGACATGGCTGGTAAGGACATGAGGAGGAAACAGCAGGAGCTGTGTGAGGCTACTAAAGGCAGGGCTATAACATTTTTCTGTCATCATTTAGATTAAGTGCAGGAGTTGTTAGGTGTGGATAATTAGATTATAGTTTATTGCAATAGCAAGTTGTGCCTTGTTCTCACATAGACAGCAAGTGGAGAGTGATATATGAAATGATGGAAGGAAGGAAGAAGAGAAGCAAAGAGTGATTCACAGGCAGAGCCTAAATTATTTCTCACAGTTTTTGTGTCCTTATGGTTCCAAGCGCTGTCACCAATCTTTGCATTTAGTTATTATCTCATGACACTTGTTTAATCAGCTACCATCTCTCCTGTGGACTTTTTACTGTCTACAGTCTCAGACCAACACAGCCCTGCCCTTCCCATATTAGATTCTTGATGAATGTGTGTTGTTGTTATTCAGCCTGGTTCAATGTGCCCCTTTTTAACTTTGAGCACCCGCCCCTTTAAACCTCTCTGCACGTCCCTGCTCCAGTTCAGTGTCTTTGTCAGTCCCACATGTGTCGTTTCTGTTCAGCTGGTCTTACAGTCAGTCATCCATCTCAGGCTCTGTCATTCTGTCATAAACACCAGCCTTCACCACCTGTGAGTCCTGCGTTTGGGTCCTCTCTTCTCCACATCCACACTGCGATGCTGTGACATATACAGTACATAAAATCAAAATTCATGTTTTATGCAACTAAAGTGTTTCATTATGTAGGCTACAGAACATAATTCAGTTATAGACGATATATGAAACATGTATACTTACTGCATTTGAATCATTTAAACCATATGTGATATAAACACCTGCACATGTGTTTGAAAAAACAAACGCTTTGATTTTGACACCCCAAGAAAATCTTCCTAGATCTGCACGTGTTCAGAGTAAGAGCCGAATAAACAGCAGCAGAAGCTGATTGATGAACAGCTGAATGACATATCAGCTGTAGCTGCAGCATCTGCACAGAGTTTGATTGGCTAACGCTGATTTGTTTGTTTTTGTTAAACAGGACAGCAGAGAGAGAGAGGAGATGAAGAGTGCAGCAGAGACAGTGAAGAAGAGGTGAGCATCTGACAGAGCAGAGCCAGTTTAAAGGAGCCTCACAAGCTCACACATGACAGCTTCATCAACATGGAGCTCTGAGTGTTTATTAAAGGATCATTGGACGCTCTGACACAGCTGACTGCAGCCTTTAGCTGTGAGCACACAGTGTCTCACATTTACATTCACTTCCCTGTCAAACTCAGTAACTTTAAACAGCTGCTGTTATCAGGTGAAGATAGCAAAGCTTTCAGGGCTGAGCCCCAGTGTTTCAGGATAATGGCCCCAGAGACCACAGTCACATATGTGGGGAAGGATTTTAAGTTTAAAACTTCCTTTAAGCACTAACAGCAGAGACGCACAAAGTCGCAGACAGGGAACAAAGTATTTTAGGTTTGTATTGTCAGATTATTTAATCATTATACTGAACAAATATGTGAAAAAGTAAAAACCTCTATTATGATGAGGTTATCACTACATTCACATGTCATCGATGTGTTCTTTCACACAGATCAGTTTCAGTGTGTGTGGCCCGTACACTAAACCATGACACAAATTCATATGATGTGACACCCAGACTGTGTTCACTGTTTCTTTTGGTAAAATCATCTTCTCGTGTTTTTATAGCAAGATGATGGAAGAACCTAAAGAACAGCCAGCCAAAGCAGCTCCATCAGCAGGTAGGAGATCAGTGCTTTGTATGATGAGACGTATGGATGTATAGACTTCAGGCAGATTCTTTTTTGTAACTGTGACAAGTACATGAAATTCACGAGTTGTAACCTGTCCTAATCTTTGCCTTAATCTTTCTGTGGGACATTAATATAACATGAGAACTTCCAGTCTAAGGAGTTTGGCAGAGAAACAACTGGACTTTTTTGTACTTTGAACCCACATATGAGGTTAAAACGATGCCACCTTAAAATGAAACTGAAGAAATATTGAAACTGAAACAAATGTATTGAAAGTGAAATGATAGTGAAAAAACATAAATATAGAAATTTAAAGAAAAAACTCACTGTTCATGTGGTTTTCACACTTACATCGTTTTTTTCCACGTACAGTTATTTTTTCAGCTTCAATTAGTTGGCACTGCTTCGGCATCTGAGGGTGCGCTTGAGGGGCGGGGCTTCAGAGCCACATATATGAGCCACATATGTTTGCACACATTATATTGCTGACCAGTGACTGTAGAAATCATGGACGACCTAATATCTGCAGCAGCCGCAGTCATGAAGAAACTTGCGTATCTCTGAACGGCACATAGAGCGGGGACGCTGAGAGGAGGTCCAGCGTTTACCGACTGTTTCAAACTGACAGACTCAGGTGTTCTTCAGTGTCTGCCTGACAGAAGGACCTGAGAGCCGCCACAATATTTTTGGTAAGTGAAAGGTGTTTGTAAGCTAATCTGTAGCTAACATCCTTAGCTAGCTAGCTAAGATGGGCACTCGGCTATCGGCAAAACTTGTTTTGTAAAGTTTGTTTAGCTAACCCGTGCAGGTGAACGAAATGAACAGAAACGCACCGGGCTGCTCCGTCAGTAACTAACCACAGTTACTGTACTTTTATTATGAGTATTACACTGTAAGGCAACAGGCTGCACTCTGCTGCAGCTCCTGTGCAGAGCTGATTATTCAATATGTGCAAACAGCAGCATGTTTTCACTCTTTTGCCACATCTGTAAGGATATTAACACATATTTTAAAAAAGGCTTGCACTTCAGTAACCCCTCATTAATCATTAATTACAGATTAAATAGCAAAGCCTAATATTTATGTACTCAAACCAAATACTTCTGCTTGGCAGCTTAAGTTAAAATGTGTGTTTCATTTTTCCTCGGATTACATTTTTAGCACTGACTCTGTGTATTGTTTTTACTAAGTTTGTTTCAAATATTCAGGTTAAATAAAACAGTCTGAATCATTCTTATTGAGGTAAGTTCACAAAGTTACATGTGCAGTACAGCTTACATCCTTTGAGAGGGAAAAAAGCATTAATATTTGTTATGATACCTCTGTATGTTGGTGACCACGGTGCAGCAGCAGACTGAACCAGGACTGAAACCTGCTCCGTCTGCTCATGTATGCAGATTCACATTCACAAAGCACCAACAACTCAAAGGTTAACATTATATTGGAAAATCTGTTGGTATATACGGCTTTATACAGCTTCTTCAAGCTGCTGCCGTCAGGGAGGAGACTGCGGAGTCTCCAGGCCAGAACCAGCAGACTGAAGGACAGCTTCATCCATCAGGCTGTCAGGAAGCTAAACTCCCTCCCGATTCTGCCCCCCTCTCCCCTCTTCTCCACCACGGTCTCACTGAACTCTGTCACACACACACACACACACACTCACTCTCTGACGCACTCACTGGCCTGCTCCAGTCACTTTGTGGAGCATTGGACTGCCATTACCTCATAAGACTTTGCTGTTACACTATCTCTTACCGTACACTACTAAATCTCCATTTGCACTATTTGCCTATTTTGCACCACTATGCCTTCTTACTTGAATATTGTATATTGTATATTGCATAGCTTTTTTTTGTTATACGTAAAATTGTATTGTATTTATTTAAATTTTTACTTTTTAATTATTTTATTTGCATTTTTCTAATCACTAGGGTTTGAGAGTAACGCAATTTCTATTCTGTGTATGTCCTGTACATGTGGCAGAATTGACAAATAAAGTTGACTTGACTTGACTTGACTTGGCTTTAAGAAATAAACAGCTCGTATGTGAGCAGAGCTGAAGAACTAAAGAAATGTAAGAGAAGAACTTCAGATCCTGGGTGTGTGAGGACAGAAGGATCAGCTCTATTTCAGATTTGAGATAAACTTTATATTTCAGTTTGTGATGGTTCTGTTCTCTTTGTGATTACAGGAGCTGCCCTCAGATTCAGACCTCAGCACCACCCAGTGACAGCAGACAGATCATCCAACATGTTCACATGTTAACTGCAGAATGAACTGATGCAAACAGTACAAAGGTTAAAGCACCACATGTGCTGTAGTGAAAGCTGCAGCTGTTTTATTGATAAAAACAAAGTCAAAAGGATTAATCACCCCTGTATCATATGAATGTTGGGTTTTTCTCTGTATCTGTTATTGTACGATCTACTGTACAATATAAAGCACCTTCAGGTGACTGTTGTTGTGATTTGGCGCTATATGAATAAAATTGAATTAAATTGAAATGTAACTGTGTCACTATATATCAGCATTAACAGGACCTCAGCTTGGTGTTTCACAAAGCTGCTGATCTCAGACCTGCACAGCTTCCGTTTTAAACACTGAATGTACTCAGCTGCATGAAGAGCACGTTTGAGTTTCTCTGACACAATTAAATAAAAACTGATGAAGGTCAAAGGTCGTCACTTGTATGTCGAACTACAGACTTGTCATCTGGAATTCTTTCACAGTTTTTTATTTTTGCCAATAGTGTGTTATTTACCATTAAGTGATTCAGAGTCATTGATACCAGAGTAACCAGAGAGGATAATATATTTTTAAATATATAACTATCCACAGGACTGAATATAATATCTCTAAGTAAAAGTCCAGAGACTCTGAGGATTATCCAAGTATTTATAACATTACACAAAGCAAAGTTCTCCATCACACAACGCTCAAAAAGAGATTTCTAAGCCGAGTATGCATCATTCTCGGACTCCTCTCATACTGCCAATAAACTCTTCCAGCTCCTCCTCCCCTCCAGGAGGCGCTACAGGAGCCTTCAGACTAAAACCAGCAGGTTTAGGAACAGCTTCTTCCCCACAGCTGTCACCCTACTAAACTCAGTCCCTGCTGAGCCTTTCCATCCACTCACCTAACCCTTCTACACTCCTCCTCCCAGTGACCATGATCCTTTCATTATCAACATTCACCACGTTGGTTACTGCTGTAGTTTTAGGACACTGACATGGTGTAGTCTCTGTTATAGTGCCTACACTGTTATAGTCTGTTCAGAGAGCTACGCTTCCACTACTGTAGATATTTTCATAGCACTCTGTAGATCTGTTTACCTCACAGTGCTTCATCTTTATATATGTATATTTGTTCATAGTATACCTGTATACTTGCCCGTCTGCAGAGGTGGGTAGTAACGAGTTACATTTACTCCGTTATATTTACTTGAGTAAGTTTTTGGAAAAAAAATGTACTTTTAAAGTACCCTTTTTGCACGATACTTTTTACTTTTACTTGAGTACATTTGTGAAGAAGAAACGGTACTTTTACTCTGCTACATTTCCAAAATTTGACTCGTTACTTTTTAAAAAATAATTAGTTTAACACATTAGATAACATGCCGCCAGTGGAGTTTCCGGTAACTTTTTTACCAATCAGATGTGGCCATGCAGTCACATGACCAGCTTGAAACTGTGGCGGGCAGAGCGGCCCAAGCGTTTCAAAGTAGCGGACACACGGAAAGAAGACACACATGAAAACATGGCAAAGCCAGTTGTCTACGCTAGAGCTGAAGAGGATGAACAGCATTTTCCTCACATACAAAGAATGTTTCGCTTAAAGGCAAGGCAAGGCAAGGCAAATTTATTTGTATAGCACAATTCAACAACAAGGTGATTCAAAGTGCTTTACAGAGACATTAGAAACAAAAACAAATAAAAAGCATGATTTAAAATTGATTAAAACAAGCAAACAAACAAACAAACAAACAAAACAGTATATAAAATCAAAACAGATAAAATCAGAACAGTAGATAAAATCAGTAGTTAAATGTAAGTTTTGAAATTTAAGCTTAAAAGTGTGGATTTGGTGCTTTATTCAAATACAGCTGAGAACAGGTGAGTCTTCAACCTGGATTTAAATAAACTGAGTGTTTCAGCTGATCTGAGGCTTTCTGGGAGTTTGTTCCAGATATAAGGAGCATAAAAGCTGAATGCAGCTTCTCCGTGTCTGGTTCTGACTCTGGGAACTGATAAAAGACCGGATCCAGATGACCTGAGGGATCTGGAAGGTTCATACTGGGTCAGGAGGTCACTGATGTATTTTGGTCCTAAACCATTCAGAGCTTTATAGGCCAGCATCAGAACTTTAAAGTCTATCCTCTGACGGACAGGCAGCCAGTGTAAGGACCTCAGAGCTGGACTGATGTGGTCCACTTTTTTGGTCTTAGTGAGGACTCGAGCAGCAGAGTTCTGAATGAGCTGTAGTTGTCTGACTGATTTTTTTTAGGTAGACCTGTAAAGATGCTGTTACAGTAATCAAGCCTACTAAAGATGAATGCATGGACTAGTTTTTCCAGGTCCTGTTGAGACATCAGATCTTTTATCCTTGATATATTCTTGAGGTGATAGTAAGCTGACTTTGTTATTGTCTTAATGTGTTTTTCTAAGTTTAGGTCTGCATCCATCACTACACCCACATTTCTCGCCTGGTTTGTGGTTTTTAGATGTATAGATTGAAGTTCTCTGGTGACCTGTAATCGTTTTTCTTTGGCGCCAAAGACTATTACCTCAGTTTTGTTTTTGTTTAGCTGGAGAAAATTGTACGGGGCCTTGGTCTCCTGGTGACATTGTGATATATATTTGTGTGTCATCTGCATAGCTACGACAGTTTATTTTGTTGTTCTTTATAATCTGTGCCAGTGGGAGCATGTAAATGTTAAACAGAAAGGGTCCCAAGATGGAACCTTGGGGAACTCCACATGTGATACTTGTCTGCTCAGATGTGAAGTTACCTATTGATACAAAGTATTTCCTGTTTTCTACGTATGTTTTGAACCAGTTTAGTACAGTTCCTGAAAGACCTGCCCAGTTCTCCAGTTGTTTGAGTAATATGTTGTGGTCAACTGTATCAAATGCGGCACTGAGATCCAGTAAAACTAAGACTGACATTTTTCCACTGTCTGTATTCAGACATATGTCATTAAACACTTTGGTCAGAGCGGTTTCAGTGCTGTGGTTCTGTCTAAAACCTGACTGGAAGGCATCGTAGTAGTTATTCTGTTTTAAGAAGTAACTGAGCTGTTGAGAAACTGCTTTTTCAATGATCTTACTTAAAAATGAGAGATTTGAGATCGGCCTGTAGTTGTTCATTTGTGTCTTGTCAAGATTGTCCTTTTTCAGTATAGGTTTGATTACAGCAGTTTTTAGTGATTCTGGAAACACACCTGATAATAAAGAAAAGTTGACGATCTGTAACAGGTCTGACTCTAAAGTCTTTGAGACCTTTTTGAAAAAACTTGTTGGCAGGACATCTAAACAGCAGGAGGAGGAGTTCAGTTGACCTAAGATGTCCTCCAGGTCTTTGCTGTTAATAGGTTGAAACTGTTTCATGGTGTTTAAACAGTTTTTTGGTGGACACAGTACATATCCTGGATCTGCTGTTGATGTACCAATTGCTTGTCTAATTTTTTGGATTTTTTCTGTGAAGAATTTGGCAAAGTCATTGCAGGCCATGGTCGAATGAAGTTCAGCTGCCACTGACACAGGAGGGTTTGTTAGCCTGTCAACTGTAGAAAATAAGACCCGAGCATTATGGCTGTTTTTAGTGATGATGTCAGAGAAGTAGGACCTCCTTGCACTCCTCAGTTGTAAATTAAAATTGTGAAGTTTCTCTTTATAGATGTCATAGTGAACCTGCTCAGCTTTCCTACACTCTCTTTTTTCTTTTTTCACCAGTGTGGAGTTTCTCCATGGAGACTTTTTCCTTCCAGAGATAACCTTCACCTTAATGGGAGCAATAGTGTCCATTACATTTAACATGTTAGCATTGAAGCTATTGACGAGCTCATTGACTGACCCTCTGGACAGGTCAGGTGTTAATGGGAAGACCTGGTTAAAAATTGCACTACTGTGTTCAGTTATACACCGTTTTGTGATCACTGTTGTTGATATATTTGTGTGGGCTGAGATTTTACTTTCAAAGAAAACACAGTAATGATCAGACAGGCCCACATCAGACACAGTAACCTTTGAAATGCTCAGGCCTTTGGAGATCAGTAGGTCAAGAGTGTGTCCTCTATTATGTGTGGCCTCTGTTACATGCTGAGTCAGCCCAAAGTTGCCCAGAGTGTTACTCAGGTCTTTAGTCCCTTTGTCCTGAGGGTTGTCCACATGGATGTTAAAATCCCCAGCAATAATTACACAGTCAAAATCAACACAGATCACAGACAGCAGTTCACTGAGGTCATTAAAAAAGTCTGTGCAGTATTTGGGAGGCCTGTAAACATTAAGAAACACAACTTTGGATGGGGCCTTCAGCTGTAAAGCCACATATTCAAAAGACTGAAAACTTCCAGGAGATAGCTGCTTACATTGAAATGATTCATTAAATAAGACAGCAACCCCTCCTCCTCTCCTGCTCGCCCTGGCCTCACTGATAAAACTGTAGTTAGGAGGGGTCGTCTCGATGAGAACAGCTCCACTGTTACTTTGGTCCAACCAAGTTTCAGTTAAAAACATAAAATCAAGGCTGTGCTCAGTGATTAAATCATTAATTAAAAATGTTTTCCCAGCTAAAGATCTAACGTTTAATAAAGCCAACTTAAGTGTTTTAGAGGTATTACTTGTCCCCTCGTGTTTGGGAGCAGTCTGTGGCACACGAGGTATGTTTACTATGTTTAAAGATCTTTTAGAGTGCACCTCTCTGTGTTTTGACCAGGCCACATGTCTCCTTCTGTCACCTAAAAGTACAGAGATTTTAAAACCTTCTAGTAAACAGGGTCCCAGCTTCTCCTGGGAAAAGTCACCACTGCCATAATCCTCGCAGCCCGGACCCTAAACACATCAGACTGTGGAGACAGAGCATGAAGGTGGTACGGAGGAACTAAGGGGGGCGAGGCTGGGCAATGTGACTTCGATTGCTCTGATGAGGGCGGGGCTCGATGGCGAACCTTTGGCCGCTCTGGTGGGGGGTTTATGGGGGACAAAAAGGGATTGGGACGGGGGGTAGATCTGAGCCCAGCATTGACCCGCTCCATCATCTCCTCAGTGAATTTCAGGTGTGGGGAGGAGGGAGAAAGGGAGGGGGAGGAGGGTGATGGCCTGTCAGGGGTTTGGGGGACTGGGGAAGATCGTGGTCCCTGGTCCTGGTCGTTGGTGTTGTTGAGAGAGTTGGAGGCAAATAGGGACCCCTCTTCTTGCCTCAGATGTCTCTCCTTTCTGAGGCTCTTCCCGGGTGGGGGCAGATGGAGCTCCTCCTCAAGGTTTCTGCTGGGCTTTGTCTGTTCTTGGAGTACTGTTTGTTCCTCTTTATGAGATAACTCCTCGTTTATCTCAGCCTTGGCACCAAGCACATATGGATGACGTATGGAATAAAACAAGTTGGAGGTGAACAGTTTCACCCCTGACTTGTTAAAATTAAATCCATTTGCTTTGAACAGATGCCTGTGTTCCCAAAAAATATTAAAGTTGTTGATAAAATGCACCGAGTGGTCAGTACATGCTGATATAAGCCATTTATTCAGTGTAAACAACCTGCTGAATCTCTCGTCTCCTCCTCTGACCGGCGGTACAGGTCCACTGATGAATACAGCTGCATTCAGAGAGTTTACAGTATTTAGTAATCCAGTAAAGTCCCGTTTCAGAACCTCCGACTGTTGTTTGGACACATCGTTTGACCCTGTATGCAGAACAATGTTTGTCACAGTTGGATATTCATCTGCAATTTGAAGAATTCTCTCCTTCAGGTTGTTGACCATATCGTTAGGAAAGCAGAGGACTTTAGTGTTCTTACCGCACATCCTTTGTACATCCTTTACGGCAGAGTCACCCACAATCAGAGTTTCAGGCCTAGCCTTTAGCTTTCCCTGTGGTCTTTTACTTTTCAACAGATTTTCAGACCTTACTTTGCTGCTTTTAGATGGATGGTTGTCCGATATAGATCCAGGGTCCTTTGATAGTGGAGCAAATCTGTTGTGCAGTTTCACATTCAGTTGTTTTGGAGGTTTGTTGTTAACCTTCCTATTCACTGTTGTCCAGTCCTGTTTCCTCTCGTATACAGGGGTAGAAGAGCTTCTCTGTCTCGTAGGAAGTGAAGGCCAGTCGGTTTCAGAGATTTCAGCTCGCTGTGCTCTGCCCGTGATACGTCCTCCGCCTTCCAGGAGACATGATTTATGTCTTGGTTTTGCACCAAGACAGTCCAAGGGGGGATTATCACTTGAGGATTTATAATAATGCACAGAGTCTACTTTCTTGGTCATGTTATCTGTGCTCCTTAGCTGTGTACTAGCTTGCTCATCGCCATTGTTTTGAATCAAAGGCAAGGTTGTTTCATTTCCACACAGTCCATTTACCTCCACGTTTACTTCTAAGCGATGAATTTTTGTCTCCAGTACTGCAATCTTCTGCAGGAGGCTGTGGTAGTCATCTGTGGATAGGGAAGGCATCTTGTTGCTAGTTAGCCTAGCGGTTAGCACCTTTCCAGGCTATTGAGGCTGTTTGGTGCCCAGACGCTGTAATCAGGCTTCAGCTGTGTCTAGGCCACAGACACACGGAGCGCTGAGGATAAGGTAACTATAAAAATGTTGCTGTTTCTGTTAAGAACACTTTAGTCCTAATGATCTATAAGTGTCCAGAAGCTATCGCAGGTAAGCTCATACGGAAAAAAGGGAAAAAATCAGCATAAAAATCAATAAAAGAAGAAAAGCATTTAAGGAGCAAACAGATGACGCGTCCACACTCGCAAAAGATACCATTGGGTAAAAGCAGCACAAAAGAGTAGCTATGTCTTCAGTGAGAGCCAAAACAAACCAACTTTTCAGCGTGAAACAACTCAGTTCATGTAACCTGAGGAAACTGTAAGTTTTCTCTAAATATCTTTTAGCTGTGGTTAGCTGGATGTCAGTCTTATGTTACAGACGCTGTGTCGAGCTTGAGCTGCGAGTCATATTTTCGGCGCTACATTGTAGTGAGATAAGTTTGTGGGTATTTTGTGCAGCTTCAGCTGTCCTTTTAACTGCTCGCTGGTTAGCTAGCGTGAGCTATAAGCTAACAGCTAGCATGGTTAATGACGCTAGAGTTCCACGCACATGCAAACAGCTCGTCTCTACTGCTTTAACTGTTAAAACAGAAGACAATACTGCAGCTGACAGGGTTTATTATGTGAAACAGCAGCTTGTTTAGTTTAAACAGTCTGCATTAAGCTGGGCAAACACTGTGCGATTTTTTTTTTTTTCAGTCGCGTTATTCAGCTCCTGCTCAAACTGTACAATTAAATCGCAGAGGTTAGAAGTTCATAGGTCACAATGCAGGGTCTCACACTATATGGCCTGATGCTCTGATGCGACCCGAGTGCTCAAACTGTGCCTTCATAACATGAAGCTTATCATACAAAATCTGTCCCTCGCTCTCCCTCTCTCTGTCTTACAGACACACACACCATCAACTTTGCTAAATTACTAATGAAAAACATTGACCAGGCAGCTGTGATTGAGTAGCAATGTCCATCCAACTCTTTTCATGGTTGTTGTAGTCATAATAATTTTGTGAGGCCACATTGAAAAGTGTTGGATACAGAAGCGTAGTACGGAAGCGTAGAGCCGCCACCCAGGCAAAAGAAAAATAGAGCTATGTCACATTATAACGTGAAAAGTTTATTATTATAGTATACTATTGTTCTAACAATATTAGATATAGTTCTAACAATATACTTTTCATGTTTGTACAATATACTATCATTTAGGTACAATATACCTATTACAATATACATAATTCTCACGTTCGTACTTGCACTCGTTCTTATTTTAAACTTAATCTGGAATGCAGGATATGAATGACAAGATTTTGTTTTTCATATTTTTCATTATTTTTCAGTTTCAATTTTTTCTTCGGTTTCATTTTAAGCTGGCATCATTTTAACCCTACACACCCTAAAATTTAGTATTTGTTGATGAGATGTTGAAGTGTTAATTGAACAAAGTTAAAATACAGTGGAACCCCGACTTACGAAATTAATCCGTTCCCGAGGGTCTTTCGTAAGTCGAAAATTTTCTTAAGTCGAAACAGCCATTGCACCTTTTGAGTGAGGTGATGCTGAACGATAGGCTAATTGCTAACTAGAACAACAATATGTCGTTCAAGTGGAACAGCGAAGCACGAGTACGGAAGCCAAGGGGTTGTCACATGATTCAGAAGGCCTTGTGGGCATTGTAGGCTCAGCCAATCAGAGCCAGCAGATTTCGTTACACCGGCATTTTGCCGTACCATGGGCAGAAATATTGCCGTTCATTGCCTTCATAACTTGAATTTTTTGTTAAATGGGGTATTCGTAAGTCGGGGTTCCACTGTATTTTTCACATGATTTCGACTGAGAAGCATGTTTATGTCTCTTTCTTCTTCCTGTAGAGGAGGAGCTTGCCAGGGTACGGTCAGCCTTTGTCTGGAGGGTAACAATAGAAATCCTTAAACTGCTCCTTGAGGCCCTTGTAAGTGATGGTATCTTAAATAAGTTGGAGGAAGAATCGATACTGGAGAAGAACCCACTCAGAGCAGACAAGGCACGCAGCTTGATCGACACAGTGAGGAAAAAAGGAGACAAAGCATGCAAGATAACAATCAAGCATCTTCAGATCAAAGATCCTTCTCTTTTCTCTCAGCTGCGTTTGAACTCTGATCCATCTGCTCAACAAGGTGAGGTCATGCATCATATACCATGAATAAAAATGGTCACCTTGCAGTTTGTTGAGATGTGAAAGTGAAACCTCAGAATTCATTGTAAGAAAAAGGAGAGGGCAAGAACGTCATTCTACGACGAATGTTTGGATTTGTTACATGCCTGCAAATGTATTTTCTAAACTACATGGAGGAATTTTGATGATCATCATAAACCTGTGAAACTACTTATATCTAATGTGAGCTGTATTTAATTAAACACAAGTGTTCTTTACTTTTAAAAACCATGCAAACTGATTGCCTTAAAAAAGAAAAGTCAGAGTGTTTCTCTAACAAGAGGACACTCTTTAAGCATCGGTCATTTGACTTAAATGTTTAATGAAAAAAATGCCACATTTATATATAATAAAGTAAAGCACATGTTTTGTGTGGCCAGAAACGGTTTACATTGTCTTTCGCCATTGTAATATATGAGAAGAATTAATGAATCTCTCTCAGATGCGTCTTTAAATAACATAGCAGTGGGGAACATTATGACACTTCAATGTTGTTTTTTTTGGTTACAAAGTTTGGAGAAGAGGCACAGAAAGCATAAACCTGTTTAGCCTGCACATGTTGGCATCAGGTACATATGAAAAGCTGCAAAGCAATGCAGATGTGGAGGTTCAAAACATTTAATGTGGCTGTTTTCAGGAAATACATTTAGGAATTCCTGTAGCGCCTTTTTGATGAATTTCTGGAAGAATGAGTATATTAAAAACTAAAATGTATGATAGGCTCAACAAAGGGCAAAGTATGTCAGATAGCTCCTTGAGACCAGATTTGTACTTTTCCTTCTTTTTTCCTTTTTTTGATTCAGATGCTCTTCAGAAGTGTCAGCCTAAACTCAAGTCTCTCTTAAAGAAGAAGTTCCAGTGTGTGTTTGAGGGCATCGCTAAAGCAGGAAACCCAACCCTTCTGAATCAGATCTACACAGAGCTCTACATCACAGAGGGAGGGACTGCAGAGGTCAATGATGAACATGAGGTCAGACAGATTGAAACAGCATCCAGGAAACCAGACAGACCAGAAACAACCATCAGACAAGAAGACATCTTTAAAGCCTCACCTGGAAGAGATGAACCAATCAGAACAGTGCTGACAAAGGGAGTGGCTGGCATTGGGAAAACGGTCTTAACACAGAAATACAGCCTGGACTGGGCTGAAGACAAAGCCAACCAGGACATCCAGTTCATATTTCCATTCACTTTCAGAGAGCTGAATGTGCTGAAAGAGGAAAAGTTCAGCTTGGTGGGACTTGTTCATCACTTCTTTACTGAAACCAAAGAAGCAGGAATCTGCAGCTTTGAAGACTTCCAGGTTGTGTTCATCTTTGATGGTCTGGATGAGTGTCGAGGTCCTCTGGACTTCAACAACACTAAGAGTGTGACTGATATTACGATGCCCACCACAGTTGATGTACTTCTCACAAGCCTGATCAGGGGGACGCTTCTTCCCTATGCTCACGTCTGGATAACCACACGACCTGCAGCAGCAGACCAGATCCCCCCTGAGTATGTTCACAGGGTGACAGAGGTCAGGGGGTTCACTGACCCACAGAAGGAGGAGTACTTCAGGAACCGATTCAGAGATGAGGAGCAGGCCAGCAGGATCATCTCCCACATCAAGAAAGCTCGAAGCCTCCACATCATGTGCCACATCCCAGTCTTCTGCTGGATCACTGCTACAGTTCTGGAGGATGTGCTGGAAACCAGAGAGGGAGGACAGCTGCCCAACACCCTGACTGAGATGTACATCCACTTCCTGGTGGTTCAGGCCAAAGTGAAGAAGGTCAAGTATAATAGAGGACGTGCAACAGATCCACACTGGAGTTCAGAGAGCAGGAAGATGATGGAGTCTCTGGGAAAACTGGCTTTTGATCAGCTGCAGAAAGGAAAGCTGATCTTCTATGAATCAGACCTGACAGAGTGTGGCATCGATATCAGAGCAGCCTCAGTGTACTCAGGAGTGTTCACACAGATCTTTAAAGAGGAGAGAGGACTGTACCAGGACAAGGTGTTCTGCTTCATCCATCTGAGTGTTCAGGAGTTTCTGGCTGCTCTTCATGTCCATCTGACCTTCATCAACTCTGGACTCAATCTGCTGGAAGAACAAACAACCCCCAAGAAGTCTAACACAGGAGAATCTGCAGAGACACACTTCTACCAGAGTGCTGTGAACAAGGCCTTACAGAGTCCAAATGGACACCTGGACTTGTTCCTCCGCTTCCTCCTGGGTCTTTCATTGCAGACCAATCAGACTCTCCTACGAGGTCTGCTGACACAGACAGGAAGTAGCTCACAGACCAATCAGGAAACAGTCCAGTACATCAAGGAGAAGCTCAGTGAGGATCTGTCTGCAGAGAAAAGCATCAATCTGTTCCACTGTCTGAATGAACTGAATGATCGTTCTCTAGTGGAGAAGATCCAACAGTCCCTGAGATCAGGACGTCTCTCCACAGATGAACTGTCTCCTGCTCAGTGGTCAGCTCTGGTCTTCATCTTACTGTCATCAGAAGAAGATCTGGATGTGTTTGACCTGAAGAAATACTCTGCTTCAGATGAGGCTCTTCTGAGGCTGCTGCCAGTGGTCAAAGCCTCCAACAAAGCTCTGTAAGTAAACATGAACTCATCGCTTCATTCTTAAAATCATGGGAAATAAATCAGAGGTGCTCAGTTCAAAGAACACTACCACTTTAGAAAAATTAAAAAATAGTCACTAAAATAGTCATGATACTTTAAATATTTCTCTCCAGCAGGACATGTCAGCATTTCTGAAATATTTTTGTCTTCAACTCGAATCAAAGCACAATCCAGATCCAGCCTATAAGAACATGAGCTCTGATCCTTCAGCCCCTCTGACAGGTTTATTATCCTCAAGTTGTTCACTTGTCTCCAACAACCAGGAGTCTAGCTCTGTTTTTTAAAGCAAATACTTGAGCTACCAGACTGCACCTACATCGTTTTCAGATGTTCTTATTTTAAGGTCTGGTTTGTGTCTCATCTTTATTGCAATCCCCCATGTCTCTCTGTTTTTCAAATATAAATCTGTTACCTCGGTGTGGCCAGAACAACATGGTGAACCCAAAATACAGACAAAGGTGAAGGAACTGAATATTACTAGACGTGAAGGCTTTATTTACACACAGGAACTTGACACTTGGAATTTTTTAACATGAACTGTGAACTATGGCGGAAGTCAAGCACTTGAAGCTGTGAGCATGAAGTGGGCTCTGTGGTAGGTTTCCGGAAATGGGTCTTGGTTGATGGTAATCTGAGTCACTGTAACAGAGGTAGAGCAGCATCAGAAAGATCACTGGTGGAGGTTACAGTAAGTGAACGAGGTTATCTTCAATGTCTTATTTCTCCAATTTCTGATGTGTCCACCTTTGCAATGATAACTGTGATCAGGGTGAACCAAAAAGGTGCCGTGGTGAACAGATACTTAAGTTTGGTGAATGCAGTTTCAGCTTTGGGGGACCAGATGCATGCTGAGACTTGAGTGGTGCAGCTACCTGACTATAGTTGAAAATGAACAGTCTATAAAAATTTGCTATTCCCAAAACCCATTGGAGATGCTTCTTGAATCTACAATGGGTACAAGGGGTAGGCCACTCTGTTAAAGCTTTCACATTTGCCAGATCCGTCTTCACCTGCCCCCGTGCCAAAATGTAACTGAAAAAAGTTATTGATGAGGAATGGAATTCACACTTTTCTGCTTTGACATAAGGTTTATTCTCCAGCAAACGTTGGAAAAATAGCATGGACATGAGACTGATGTTCCTCGCAGGTTTTGGGAAAAATGAGGATATCATCCAGATACACCAATACGAACCTGTCAAGGAATTCCCGGAGGACATCGTTAACTAATCTTGAAACATTGCGGGAGCATTAGTTAACCCAGGCGGCATGACCAAATACTCGTAGTCCCCCAATGGCATGTTTAAAACGGTCTTCCACTTGTCTCCCTGATTGATCTGGAAAAAGTGGTAAGCGTTGCGGATGTGGGGTTTTGTAAATCCAGTGGCACTGTGAAATGGCCTGAAAGCAGAGCTAATGAGGTAATAGGTACTTATTCTTGATGGTAATATCACTGAGGCCCCTGAAGTAAATGCATGGCCAGAGAGAGCCATCCTTTTTCCCCACAAAAAAGAAGTTCCAACTTGAGATGACAATCGTTGGATTATGCCTGCACCGAGGGATTCCTTAATGTACTTTTCCATAGCCGCACACTCAGGTCTAAGCAGGTTATACAGCCAGCTAGAAGGCCGGGTGGAGCCAGAGAGTAGTTCTATGGTGCTGTCCTGTGGTTTGTGAGGTGGCAGTGAAAGCGCTTTACTTTTGCTAAATACTTCCTGAAGATCATGACATTTGGTGGGGACAGAGGAGAGATCTAAAACAGTCTCAGTGTTGGTTGATGGTTCCACAGGTTCCGGTGGACGGGCAGAAACAAGGCAATTTGAATGACAGAACAAACTCTAACTGATTACCCTCTGACCTGACCAGTCTAAGTGGGGGTTATGTAATTCTAGCCAAGGAAACCCGAGTATGAGTGGTTTGTGAGGTGCATGAAAAGCAAAAAAGGTAAGTGTTTTCTTGTGATTGCCAGGGGTGACAGGCTCTGTGCGCTGAGTTATGTGAGGGGACACTCGGTTATTTAATGACTTAGTGGGAATGGGCGGATTAAGGGGGCATAGAGGGATGTTTAACTGTCTCGCTAACTCAGACTCCATGAGGTTCTAATTGAACAAGAGCCTGAAAGGTCTGGTTAAGTAGAACAGAGAGTTGGAGTTGCAATCTGGGTTTTTATGTTTGTGTGAGTATCCTCCACCCTTATCCCTGAACTTTCCAGTGGGCAGACCCTGGTGTGGAATCGAAAACAGACAGGTTCATCACGAGAAGCAAGCTGATCTTTCATGGTTTGATTTAATGACTGAAAAACATACAGCGGACGGTGGTTAGCACTGTTGCCGCACAGCAAGAAGGTCCTGAGCAAAAGTCTTTACAAACTCAACCAGGAAATCATCATGCGAGCAGAAAGAAAGAGGATGAGCAGATAGGTAAGCAAGAGAAACCCGCCAGCGTCCCAGGTTTCCAGAGAAGGTTCAGGTTCTAGGTACCTGAAATGGGATGTAATTCAATTCAATTCAATTTTATTTATATAGCGCCAAATCACAACAGTCACCTCAATGCGCTTTATATTGTACAGTAGATCGTACAGTAATAGATACAGAGAAAAACCCAACAATCATATGACCCCCTATGAGCAAACACTTTGGCGACAGTGGGAAGGAAAAACTCCCTTTTAACAGGAAGAAATTTTTGGTGTCAAAGTCAAAGCACAGATCCACCCAGTCTCTGTATTTCAGCTTATTTCCTTTATACACACATTTAACAGGAACAGTTTCAGACAGCTAGTGTTTACCTGACATTACCTGCGTACCTCACAGTTTGCAGGTAATGGGCATAATAATTACTGAACAGAGACATCCTGCTGTGAACTTTGTTGCTGTGGATCTAAAATGTAAAAATACATCTGAGAAGATTTCTAATCATGATTTTATGAGCCCCCAAAGTTTGATTCTGTTCATCTGGACGTAGCGCTCTCAGCGGGAGAAACATTTTGTCACTCATCAAGATGACTTCTTCAGGCTCAGCTGACTGCAGCTTTCCCCAATCTTATAAAGAGTACATCTGCATAATGACTCAAACCTAATGGTCAAGGAACTGACCTCCCAGCCTTATTGTTCCTTCAGTGGGCTGGTTTCAGTCATTATGCAAATGTACTTTTTATAGGGTTGGAAACCAGAAGTCAGCTGAGACTGACGAAGTCACCTGGATGAGTGACGAAATGTTTCTCCCACTGAAAGCGCTACGTCCAGATGAACAGAATCAACTTTTGGGATTTACTAACCTGGATGATTGAGCATGGATCAAGACGGGTTTTTATGAGGTATACAGTTTCTTATAATTTCTAAACCAGAAGGTTGAGGAGATGGAGCTCATGATAACTGGCTACTGCCCTTCAGCGTGCTTTATGAAATCATCCAATCAAAATAAAGTTGGCCTTTAGGGAGAGCGGGGCTTTAAAGGGGAATGAGCCAAAGCAGCTTTTAGACAGAAAATGAAATGAGAGTCCAGGATGTGATACATTATTTATAACTACATTTACAGTAATCACACATATTAGAATTAATAAAGTGACCAGCAGTACTGTAGTAAGTGTAATACTGCAGTACTCACAGGCCTGTGCCAGCAGACACTGAACTACTGTCACTAAATCAACCTGGTCTTCACTGGTTTCCATTTACATACATTGGAATAATTGTGTTTAATTTGAAATATTTTTCTTCTGTTACACTTAAATTCTTGAACATTTTTTTTATTTAATTGTGCATTGTAGTGTACTCATTTGTACACATTTGATTACTTAGATTCAACATATAAAGAGATTTTATTTGATAATAAATATTATTGTTTTGTTGTTCTTGTTATTTTTTTCAGGCTGAGCAGCTGTAAGCTGTCAGAGAAAGTCTGTAGAGATTTGTTGTCAGTGGTCAGCTCCCAGTCCTGTAGTCTGAGAGAGCTGGACTTGAGTACCGACAGCCTGAAGGCTTCAGCAGTAAAGCTTCTGTCTGCTGCAGTGGAGAGTCCACACGCCAAACTGAATATTCTGAGGTCTGACCGATTTGTATTCTTTTTTCTTTTGTTTGTTTGTTTTGTTTTGTTTTTAACTGAGAAAATAAATCCAGCAATTTAAACAGTAGAGGTAAACTTGATCAATTTACTGTTGTTTCGTACCACATCTGCTCAGCATAAAACAACAAGGATTCTTAAAATATAAGATTAGTTATTGTACCCTGATTACACTTTAACATCAGTCTTTGTTCATGTTTTCATTTTCAGACTCAACGTCTGTGAACTTCTAGTGGAAAACTGTGAAGCTGTGTCCTCAATGCTCAGCTCTCAGTCCTCTACTTTGACAGAGCTGGACCTGAGTATCAAAAATGTGCAGGATTCAGGAGTGAAGATTCTGTCTGCTGGACTACAAAGTTTAAACTGTAAACTAAATACTCTGAGGTCAGATCAATTGACATTTTGTTTTTTTTAAATGAACCAATTAAACATTTTATTCAAGGCTTCCGGTTCCGGCGCTCGTGGGGATGGACACCTAGTACGAGAGCTCTCGACTGAAACTTATTAAAACTGCCCCAAGTAAATTAATACACTATCTAAGTGCACATAAAGAGGAAAAAGGGGTTTAAATGATGTCCAGAAAGAACAAAATAGCTAAGAAGTTAACGTTTGAAAACGTGGAAGATGGCAATGTGCAGCTAACAGAAGGGGCTAACGTTAGCCCCTATGGGGCTAGCCGAGGCCACTCTCCCACTCCTAGCCGCGAGGATTCTGGGACAGATGAGGTTGACCCAGCAAGTTTGACGCTGATACTGAAAGAACTGAGAGGCGTTGGGAAAGAGGTGAAAGAATTTCGAAAAGACACGAAAGCGCAACTGGTGGAAATAAGGGGTGAGTTGGATAAAGCCAATGCGCGGCTTAATGATGTGGAAACCAGGGTTGCAGAACACAAAGATAAGCTCCAGAACACAGACGAGATTTTGTCTGAGATACTAACAATGCAATTCAATGTTATTTATATAGCGCCAAATCACAACAAAAGTCACCTCAAGGCACTTCATAAATACAGAGAAAAACCCAACAATCACATGACCCCCTATGAACAAGCACTTTGGCGACAGTGGGAAGGAAAAACTCCCTTTTAACAGAAAGAAACCTCTGGCAGAACCAGGCTCAGGGAGGGGCGGGGCCATTTGCTGTGATTGGTTGGAGTGAGAGAAGGAAGACAGGATAAAGACATGCTGTGGAAGAGAGACAGAGGTTAATAACACATATGATTCAATGCAGAGAGGTCTGTTAACACATAGTGAGTGAGAAAGGTGACTGGAAAGGAAAAACTCAATGCATCATGGGAATCCCCGGCAGCCTACGTCTATTGCAGCATAACTAAGGGAGGATTCAGGGTCACCTGGCCCAGCCCTAACTATATGCTTTAGCAAAAAGGAAAGTTTGAAGCTGATCTTCAAAGTAGAGATAGTGTCTGTCTCCTGAACTCAAACTGGGAGCTGCTTCCACACCCAGTCCAACATAGCCAGGCTTTCTTTGCTGCTTTGACAAAACCTCAAATCCCAGTCAGAGATGATGAGCATCATCACAGTGATGATCATTTCTCTATTAACCCAGGCTTTCTGCTTCAGGATCTGTGCACGCTCAGAAAACAAGGAGACCTTTAAACATAATTTCACTAAATGGATGGATTGAGCTCGGCCTACAGATGAACTGGTGCCAGAGATCATAAAGAACATCAAACAGTCAAATTCAACACTTTTAATGGAAATATGAGATTAATCTTAAAAGTAGAGATAGTGTCTGTCTCCTGAATCCAAACTGGAAGCTGGTTCCACAGAAGAGGGGCCTGAAAACTGAAGGCTCTGCCTCCCATTCTACTTTCAAATACTCTAGGAACAACAAGTAGGCCTGCAGTGTGAGAGCGAAGTGCTCTAATAGGGTGATATGGTACTACAAGGTCATTAAGATAAGATTGGGCCTGATTATTTAAGACCTTGTATGTGAGGAGCAGGATTTTGAATTCAATTCTGGATTTAACAGGAAGCCAATGAAGGGAAGCCAATACAGGAGAAATCTGCTCTCTCTTTCTAGTCCCTGTCAGGACTCTTGCTGCAGCATTTTGGATTAGCTGAAGGCTTTTCAGGGAGTTTTTTGGACATCCTGATAATAACGAATTACAATAGTCCAGCCTGGAAGTAATAAATGCATGAACTAGTTTTTCAGCGTCACTCTGAGACAGGATATTTCTAACTTTAGAGATGTTGCGCAAATGGAAGAAAGCATGCAGGAAAAGTTTCAAACAAAACTAACATCACTGGAGGCTTACTCGAGGAGGGAGTCGCTCAGACTGTACGGGGTGCCGGAGGGAGAAGAATCGGGAGCTCCATCTATGGCCCACTTTGTGGAGAAGCTACTCCGGGAGAATCTCGCCATCCCACCATCAACACCGTTACAAATTCAGAGAGCACACAGAGTGTTATCATTACTCCCTCCGGACGGCTCCCAACCCAGATCGATCCTGGTAAAATTCCTGTGCTTCACGGTTAAAGAAGAAGTGCTGAGGCTCGCTTGGCAAAAGAAAGGTTTTATGCTGAATTCCAGCAAGATCAACCTCGACCACGATTACCCCCCTGAGATCATGGCTATGAGGAAGGAGTATGCAGAGGCACGAAAGGTCCTAAAAGAGAAGAATGTACGGTTTAGGACCCTCTACTCAGCGCGCCTTAAGGTTTTTTTCGAAGAAGGAGTGAAAACCTACAACACGGTGGAGGAGGCAACGGCTGACCTGGCGAGTCGGGGCCTGCCGGTAAAGGTGATTACACCACCGGCAACCCCCAGAGAAAAACTACAAAGATGCCCGCTGTGGCGGGGAGTTGGTGGTCGGCGTCCGCGTCAGATCCGAGGAGCTGCGGGATATAGAGAGAAGCTGCAAGTATACAGACGTGAAGAGAACGAATTTAATGTTATGTATTAGCTATGGACAACATGGTGAAATATGGTTACTGTCGAGCTAAAATGGGTGGGGCTTCTCGTGCTGTGAGTGACGTCGCAGTGGAAAGCCCCCTAACTCAGGGGGTAATAAGGGGTTTCCCTTCAAGTTGTGAGGGTGTCAGTGGAAGTGCTCCACTGTCAGAAGCCAGCTTAGGAGCTTTCAAGCTCCAGTTATGTTCAAATGTTTTCAGTTCATTCCTAACTTTTTTCACTTGTTACTGTTTTAAGAGGGGGTTGCCTGCTGCTATTGAGTTTATGCGCTGTGGTAACTTAATATATCTTCATGGAAAGTGAGTCAGTGAAAGTAATCTCTTTTAATGTTAACAGGGTTCTGAACGTGATTAAGATGAATAAGATACTGTCCAAACTAAGGAAGGAGAAGGCCCAGATTGCATTACTTCAGGAGACACACATGAACCAAGTAGATCACTTGAGATTGAAAAGAAAGGGTTTTAAATATGTATTCTCCTCTTCCGTTAAGTCCAAACACAAGAGGGGTGTGGCTACACTTATCTCTGGTACACTTAACTATGAACATATCTAAGAACTCTGTGACGAGGAAGGCAGATTGGTTAGAATAACAGAATGGATAGAGGGGTCTGAAATCACAATTTTAAATGTTTATGCTCCCCCCGGGAGCGATTGGCTATTCTATAGGAATATGTTTGATTTATTGGTGGATTCTCAGGGGATAGTTGTCTGTGGGGGGGGTTTAACTTTAGACTTGACCCTAAACTAGACTCCTCCTCCCCGACCAACCAGGTAACAGCACTTACTAGAAAAGTCAATTCCTATATGGTAGAGATGGGGATAATAGATGTATGGAGGGACCGCTACGCATCTACCAGAAATTTCACTCATTACTCTGGTTCCTTTAAAGTGTATGCAAGGCTGGACTACTTTTTTATGTTTAAAGTTGATAGGTTTAGGGTCAAAGACTGTGACATATTAACAAGAGATCTATCTGACCACAGTCCTATCTCTCTATCTTTGCAGGTGGCTAGGAAAAAATGTACCACACTGTGGAAATTGTTATCGCACCTTAATGATCCTGCCATAGTTTCCAAATTAAAGGTAGACATTAAAGAATTTCTAGATGTTAATGACACAGGAGAGGTATCTCCAGCTATTCTTTGGGATACGCTCAAAGCAGTAATGAGAGGTACATTAATTTCTATCGCCTCCCACTTAAAGAGAATCAAAGGGCAAAAATTAGCAGAACTACAGGCAAATTTAAAGTTGAAAGAATAGGAAGACATAAACACCGCAAATCCTACTGTAAAGCAGGATATCAGGAAAATACAGGATGAAATTAATGATATTTACACCCAGGAGGCCCAAAATAACTTAATTTTTTTGAGGCAAAAATACTATGAGACAGGAGGGAAATCTGCAAAATATCTGGCACATAAATAACGCAAACAACTAGAGGAAAGTACGATATACCAAATCAAGGACCCCAAGACTAATATTCTGGAATCAAAATTAGAAGACATTCAGAAATGTTTTGAGACCTTCTTTAGGGAGCTGTACTCACAGCCCAATGCTACGGAGGAGAATTGTACTGATGCCTTTCTTAGCTCTCTAGAATTACCTTCACTCCCGTCTCTCAAAAATGAGCTTCTAACACATCCCATTTTAGTGGAAGAAATTAATGCTTTTTCCAGATTAAAACCAGGTAAGGCAGTTGGGCCGGACGGGTTCAGTTCTCAGTGGTATCGCACCCTGAGGGCAGATCTAGTCCCCACATTGCTGAAGTCATTTAACTACATCCTACAGGAGGGAGAAATCCCACCCTCCTGGAGGGAGGCAACTATTTCAATTATCCCAAAAGAGGGGAAAGATAAACGAGAATGTGGAAACTATCGACCAATCAGTGTCCTTAACTTGGATTACAAACTATTTACTTCTATTCTTGCTCGTAGACTGGAGAAGTTTTTACCTGACCTCATCGATTTAGATCAGACTGGTTTCATTCACTATAGACAAACAACTGACAACATTAGGAGAATATTACACATCTCTACTCAAATTTACAGTAAATCGGGATAATGAGAAAATTAAGTACCTGGGAATATATTTGACTGCGGACCTCTCGCTGCTCTTTCAGGTAAACTACGAGCCAATATCTGCAAGTATAAAAGCTGATTTGCACAGATGGAATCTGGTCCCCTTTATGCGTCTCAGCTCCCGGGTAACCGCAATCAAGATGGACACGCTCCCCAGACTGCTTTATCTTTTTAGAAACTTGCCAATAGAAGTGAGCGATTACCAATTTATTGAGTGGGACAAATGGATCTCCAGATTTATCTGGCAGGGCCGAAAGCCAAGGATTAAATATGCTACCCTCCAGCTCCCCAAGGAAAAGAGAGGACTGGGTCTCCCCTGCCTCAGGAATTACTATTATGTCGCTCAAATAACCCCCCTCTTATATTGGTGTAACAAAACATACACGGCTAGGTGGAAGGAACTGGAGTCCAGCCTGTTGGACCGATTCCCCCTACAAGCTGTAATGGCAGATAAGGGTCTAATGTGCCGGCTGGAAAAGCTGGGGAACCCCTGGTTAACCCACACCCTCCAAGTTTGGCAGAAGGTAATCAACATCTGTGGGATACACAAAATGCTAAAAATCTTCAGGTGGGTTGCTTTCGACTCGGATTTTATTCCAAACAGACACGACTCTAACTTTGAAGCATGGATATCCTATGGCCTTACGACATTCCTCTCTCTTACTCATAGAAATATTGTGCTCAGATTTGAGGCCTTACGGGACGATCACAACCTGACAAAATACAACTTTCATAGAAACTTACAGCTGAGATCATATATTGATCATGAATGCAAACTGTCCGACTTCAATGATGCTGAGTTGCATTTTTTCCTCATCCTGAAAAATGCCACAACCATGACCCCTACTAAATCTATTTCTAAACTATACAAAGCCCTCTCTAGTGCCAGCAAGGATAATACTTTATACACTAAGGATAAATGGGAAAGGGAATCAGGGATTGCTATTTCTGTGGGGGAGTGGGAAAATGTTTTGTACTGCCAGTGGTCCACGTCCAGTTCTATGAGCTGGAAGGAACATGGCTGGAAGAATATTATTAGGTACTTCAAGACTCCATATCAGGAGAGGTACAAAGGGGCTTATATGCAATGCTGGAGACAATGCGGCTCGACTGTTGCTAACCATTTTCATGTCTTTTGGGACTGTCCCAAGTTAAAAAACGTTCAGGTCTCCTTAAGTGCAGTCTTTAACGTTCAAATACCTTTAGATTTTAAGGTTTTATACATGGGTTTGGTCCCCTTTCTGGAATGTAGGAGTGAGATTAAGTTGGTGCAATTACTCTTGGTGGCAAGTAAAAAAACAATTACTAGAAGATGGTTAAGCCCAGCCCAGCCTACCCTAGACGACTGGTTTGGGATCATTTTAGAGATATTTAGGATGGAAAAACTTACATATCTGTTAAGAAATCAAAAAGCCAAATTCTACCAAATTTGGAACAATTGGATCCAATTCATCACCCCCACGAGGGCTGACTTCACTTGATCTCACTATTACTTGGTTGTTTTTTGTTTGTTTGTTTTTTACATTTACTTCTATTACTATTGCTTGTTTATTTACTTATTTCTTCACAATGATTGCAGCATGGGCACCCCTCCCAGTTTGTGTTTATAGTTCCATGTAATGTGTTCTATATATCTCCTTTGGGAGAGCATGCGAGCAACTGTCCTAGTAATAGCTAGTGGAGGTTAATATGCACCCGCTGATCACTTTGTTTATCATTTGCTCTCCTGGACTTAATCTAAAACCTGGAAGGACTTTGTTCCCATGTTATTCATATACTGCTATGCAGATGGTTTTTTCTTGTCCAATCCAAATAAAGATATAATTAAAAAAAAACATTTTATTCAAGTTCATCCATATGATGTTGTATCTTAGTATGTTAAGGTTTCATCAAAAATAAAAAGATGGCATGTAATATAATAACAAACTTTACATAAGTATTATAGATTATCTTTTGTTTTTCAGACTGGGTGGCTGTAACCTGTCAGAGAGAAGCTGTGAAGCTCTGTGCTCAGTCCTCAGCTCCCAGTCCTCCAGTCTGAGAGAGCTGGACCTGAGTAACTCTGACCTGCAGGATTCAGGAGTGAAGCTTCTGTCTGCTGGACTAAAGAGTTCACAGTGTGCAGTGGAAACTCTCAGGTCAGGATTCAAACGTTAACACATATGATCATTTAAAATGTGAATTATATTATTGATTGACTTATCTATAGAGCTTTTAGCTAAACTTATATTTATATTTGAGTGGATTATTAGACTGAATTACTGTGTAAAATTTGTCACAGTCATACGATTTTGTTTATTTATTTTTTTAATTCATGTACTGGCCATTTTACATAAATTTGGCTAATCTTCTACAATATATACATTTGATTTCGTTAGGAACAAAATGTTCAAATTACATATTTTGCTGGATATTGGGTATTAATGAAATTATTATGTCTTTAATGACACCACATTTCCATATGTAGGAGGTTACTGGTGGTATTGTTTCAGTGTCTGAGTTTTCCTTGCAAAGAAACATCTGGAATTTAACAATACATATTTTAAAGCTGTTTTCTCCAAAGGGATTTGTATTAGTGATGGTAAATTTGATTCTTTTTATCGAATCGAGTTTAAATGAGTCACTCACCAAAATGAATCGGATTTTTTAAGTCATTTGAGTCTCTGAGTCAGTTGCCCAGAGAGTGCCAAAAATGTACTTTTTCTCTCAAACTTAATTTGTTTTTATTTTCATGTAAATCCTACTGCTACGATGAGTGACTGAAAAATAAAAACAACTATTTTATAGAGCAAAAAAGAATAAGATTTCTAAATTGGACATTTATTTTTGTTTATGTTATTAGTATTTCCTCTTTATCATCTTTGCACAAAAACAAAGTGTAGACTGAATGTTATATTGCATCAGTCAGACTATCAGGCTTCATCTCAGATGAAGGAGTGACTCTTCCGTGGTAACAAACTGTGAGTTTCAGCAGCTGAGAGGCAGGAGGGAAGGGTGAGTGAGTGGTCTTGATGCATTCTCAGTCTAGACTAGACTAGAAAGAGGGGCGCTGCTCTTGTGGCGACCAGCAGGTTGTCTCTCTCTGTCAGTGTCAGTGTTTTAACTTATTTTATTTCATTCTTTTATTCCTTTATATATATATTTTTTTGCCTGAGGAAATTCTATAGCATCGGCTTGTGCTTTGTGGAACTTCTTTTAACGAAGATGGGTTTTTTATTTCGCATGATTTTATTGGCAATCCTGACGGTTGTTTGGAGTCATTCCTTTACCATCAATAATCCTGGCTAATGTGCAGTCTCTGAGGAGTAAATTGGATGAACTGCATTTGAATGTCGCACACTTGCGTGGCTACAGGGATACATGTCTAATGGCATTCACAGAGACTTGGCTCAAGGACTCTGACCCTGATTGTTCTCTGGAACTAAATGGCTTCGGGTTTCCTATACGTTTGGATCGAGACCCCGGAGCTACCCAGAAATCTCAAGGAGGAGTGTGTTTGTATATAAATCAGAAATGGTGTAAAAATGTGACCGTTCGTAGACAAGTGTGTCTGCCTGACATTGAGCTCCTCTCTGTGTCTTTGAGGCCGTTTTATCTGCCGAGGGAATTCCCACAGATCAACGTCACCATTGTTTACATCCACCCTAAAGCGAATCCTAAGAATGCGACTGACACCATCTCCATTTTTTTCCTAATAACAAACCATGGTCTTCAAAAGGTCTTATGAGGCTGATTCATGAAAGGAAAAAAGCTTTTATTGAAGGGAATATCTTGAAAGTTAGAGAAATTAGGAAGGAGATCAGATCAGAAATTAAAAAAGCCAAAGTAAAATACAAGGATAAGGTAGAGGCGGAGATGGGTAGCAATAACTTAAGGGTGGCCTGGGCAGGCATGAAACACACGACTGGTCACTGTTACAGTGACTGTAATAAGATAAGTCTTCCTGGTTTTAGTTCAGACTCTCAGTTAGCAAGTAGAGAAGCTTATAGACCCTCTACAATTTGCATACAGGCCTCGTAGACGTGTTGATGATGCAGTGGTCACTCTGTTGAACTTCCTTTATCGCCATCTTGATGGCGCCAAAGCTCATGCTCAGCTCTTATTTATTGATTTTTCTTCAGCTTTTAATACTATCCAGCCACATCTTTTAGCTGATAAACTTCTTAACCAGTTTACACTTGATCTTAATCTCGTTGGTTGGGTTTTAAACTTTTTAACTGACAGATCTCAGTGTGTGAGAGTGAACGGCTGTTTTTCCAAACAGCTGAACTCTTCCACTGGCTCACCGCAAGGTTGTTGTCTCTCTCCTCTACTGTATATTTTGTACACTAATGACTGTCGCAGTACACAGGCCAACAGGCATTTCATTAAATACGCAGATGACACAGTCATTGTAAGCCTCCTTCATGGTGAAGAGGATTCCCATGGGCCTGTTGTGGATGAGTTTGTTTCGTGGTGTGATCAGTCCTTCTTAATGATCAGCACCTTGAAAACCAAGGACATGGTTATTGACTTCAGGGAGACATCCCCTCATCCTGCGCTTACAGTGGTAAATGTGCAGCCATTGAACTGGTGGACAGTTATAAGTATTTGGGGGTTGTTCTTGATAAAGCTCTGTGCTTTGAGTCACATCTTGCTGCTACAGTGAAAAAGGTTCAACAAAGACTTTTTAAGGAGGTTGAGAGGTTTCAATGTTTCATCTGCAATGATGACTCGTTTTTTATAAAAGTTTTATTGAATCTGTTTTAACTTTCTGTATCATTGCTTGGTACGGTAATATGTCTCTGAATAATAAGACCAGACTTAACAACCTGGTTAAAGTGGCTGGTAAGATTTCAGGGAGGTCTCAGGTCCAGCTTGTGGACTTTTATAACAGGCAGGTGCTGAGGAAGGCGACCTCTGTCATGTTGTGTTCAGATCATCCTCTCTTTAATGATTTTCAACTGCTTCCATCAGGTCGTCGTTATAAAGTGCCTGCAGTGAAGACAAAGAGACATAGATTGTCTTTTGTACCTACTGCTATTATCATAGTTAATAACACTGAACCATATGTGTTGTTGCCATTGCACATTGTACTTTTTTGATGAAAAATCTAGGTTGTTTTCTCAGGCTTATATTATATTATATTATTTTGGAGTGTGTATGTGATGTGTTGGTTGCCTGTTTGTTTGTTTGTACGGACATCTACAACTATATGTAAAAATACAAAACAAAACAATTTTCAATTTGTTCTAGTTTATTGCACTTTTTGCTGTATATGTATATATGTATATGTAGTTACTATGGACTGAATGCATACATATTATTAAAATTTGGGCTATAACGGTTGTATTGATGTATAGCAACTTGAACTGCTCCCCAAAATGGCACTACAGCAGTGGTTCCCAAACTTTTTTTGCTGGGCCCCCCTTTGTTTTACACGAAAAACGTTCGCCTCCCCCCCGGCGCGTGAACAGCACGCACACGCACTAACACATCCTCCAACCACACACGCCCATATTTTGCTCCATTGCGGTTTATTTCACACCTCAAACATTTAGTAAACAATTAAGCAAATACAAGTAATCTGCAATAAATTACAGGTAGTAAGAAAATAAACTACTAAATCTTTTACGCTACGTCCGCACCTACACTGGTATTTTTGAAAACGCAGCTGTTTCATCCAAACAGCGTTTCAAATCACCAAAAACTGAGATTTTTTTAAAACTCCTTTTTTGCGGACGAGGAATACAGAGTTCATCTGGCAACGTCAAAGGTTGCGCCTTTTTTCACGTCACGTTATTGTTTATGTGAGATGAATTGCAGAATGGCAGACAGAGACAAAATACTGTTACTCTGAGTATCTGCAGGTTTCACACGCAGTTACTGTCCCTCCATTTACAAAGGCGTCACGGGTAGTTGTTTTTTCTTCTTCTGTAATACTAATCAACATTGCTGTCATTTTCAAAAAATGCCTCTCTGTGCAAAATGGGTTCAAAAACATAAACAGCTGTGGGATCCTGTTTGTCTGTGATTTGAATCGAGGGAACAAATCGTGGCAGGATCAGCCTGATGTTATTTGTATCCCGCTGTAACTTTACTCTATAAAGAGCAAACATCTCCAAAATGTCAGGAGTAGTTAGTCACTACAACAAGTGTTTGTGAACTAAAAATTAAGAATGTGGGATCCTGTTTGTCCATGATTGGAAGAGCCCAGCGCTGCTCCCGACGCAGGGACCTACCTCAGCACCTGTGCAGGTGAAGCCAAAGGGCAGATTTGCTTCACCATATTTTCTAGTCTTTGGCTTAGAATGAAGTTGGTTTGGAAACATATTCAGCGATGCTTCATCTCCTGCTTTGCGTTTCTGTGGGCGCCGTGCTAGCAGTGTTCAAGCGTCTTAAAGGGTTTAACATCAAAGATTCAGTGGAGAGCTACTGTAACAGCTGAACAGAAAAACTCTTCCTCCCCTGGTGTGCTACTCTTCACAACCCGCAGGACTTTCACCCTCAAGAGATGGAAAAGGGGAACGAGGGCCGACGTCCAGGTGAAACTGAGAAGCTACCAGAGGCTAGCTTCTTGGCTGTGGGGAGAATCCTGGTGCCTGCGTCCACTTCCTCTCCTGACATTTAGTTAATATGTTACGCCGGTGACTGGGACCTGGGCTCTGTGGCTCAGAAGCAGTTTTTCTCACGGTGTGTCCGTCAAACGTTCACTGTTTTTATTGATAACAGCTATGTCTGCTCATCGATCATTGCTTCCCCCAGCTCTGGAGTCGCTGCCCTGCCCAGCAGGTCCACAGGTCTGCATTGTCTTTATTTCAAGTGCCGCTGCAGTCAGCTGTTGATTTTGCAGATCGACCGTCATCAACTCGGTTGGCCCCGCTTAACGTTCGCTCCATAACAAACAAATCATTTATTCTAAGCGATCTCTTTATTAAAGAGTCTCTAGATTTCATGTGTCTGACTGAGACGTGGCAGCAAAATAAGAATTATGTCCAATGTTCCCTCTAATGTTTCATGTGTCTGAGCGAACACACAAACTCCCTGAGCGGTCCCTTGGATCACTGGATCACGTTGTCATTAACGTGGCTTCACTCTACATCAACCAAAACACCGGTGTCGGCACATGAGGACGCTGTCATAGCCCGTCAGCGACGTTGATTAGCTGCGTATATACGAATGTGAATCATTGGCTGGACTATGGGATAAGGCGGCATCGTTCTAAATACTGGAGCAGCCAGTCACTGACTAACACTGCAAAGCAGAATTGTTAACGTATTTATTTTAATTTCAATTCAGGTTAGTATTTAGTATTTATTTATTTATTGTCATTGTCAAGAACAATGAAATTGCGTTTGGGGCTTCCATACAACCCAAAAAAAAAAGAAGAAAATAATAAATACCCCTTAAAACCCAAGTGTACATATTTAACCCAGTGTGACTCCAATGCAATAAGACAATCCTTAGCAACAACATGAGAACATGACAAGTAATGTTCGTAGAAAATCAGACAAAGACCTGAGAAACATGACAAAGTACAACAATGCAACCCATTCAATATTATTGTACTGTGAGATATGATATCAGATATGATAGTTATCTATTTAAGAAGGAGGGGGGGGGGGGGGGGGGGCAGGAGGGGGAAGAGAATAAAGATATGATGCACCAATGCAGACCAGTTCATTGCTATTAAGAAGTTGGATATGGTTATTGTCCGTGAGAGGGGGGCAGAGAGTTCAGGAGCTTCACAGCCTGTTAGATATCTTTTTGTGCGCAATGCAGATACTCTGTGTGCAGAGAGCGTGTCAGCGGATTGCGCCCGTGCGCAGCTTAGAGGGAACATTGATTATGTCCACTTGAATGAAATCTGCCCGGCTGGCTGCTCCGTCATCTGAACTCCGCGTCTTTTAGGACGTGGTGGAGGACTCGCTGTTGTTTACCAGGACAGATTCACATGCAGTCTGATGACCTTGGACTCCTTTTCTGCATTTGAGTCACAGATGATGGTCAGTTCTCTAAAAACCAGTTATTGTATTTTATTCTACCTGATGGGGTCTTTCTAACTGAATTTAATGACCTTCTGACATCCATCATTTCATTGGAGAAGGTTGGGAGATTTGAGCCGTCATATTGATGAAGCATCCTGTAACACTGCTGCTGAGCTCATCACTGTCACTGAGTCTTTTAACTTTAGGCAGCATGTTTCTGGCCCCACACATACAAAGGGTCACACACTGGATCTTGTTTTCTCCCTGGGTTTAAATATACATGATGTATGTGTGGAGGATGTCCATGTGAGTGACCATAGCTGCATATTTTTTAACTTGTTATTTTACTTGGATCCTTCATCTCCTAAACTGATGATCCAAAGGCGGATTATAAACCAAGATGCTGCTGGAAGGTTCTCTGCCATGTTTGACCCTCGCATGGCTCGTAGTGACCTCGACTCACGTATTTTATCCTTTAATGATCAATGCAAGTTGTTGGAAAGCCCACTGATAACATGTTTACATGGCTAAAATGTTATGGCTCATTCATTGATAGTATTGTCGCCATAGAAATTGTTATGTCCTATATTGTTGAACCCACCATGTCTATGCTGATGCTCTTTGAACGCACCACATACGTACTCGAGGCCATGCAGTGGCTGCTAGTCTGTGTTCTCAGTATTTTTATGTGTCAGTTCCAGTTTTAGAGCTCTAAAGTGCAGCTATCGTGTTAGGAATATGTTAGGAATAGACAGGAACACTGAGCACACTGAGGTCAAATCTTTATTTAGGGCGACCGTGGCTCAGGGGGTTGGGAATCGCATCTGTAACCGGAAGGTCACCGGTTCGATCCCTGGGCTCTCTGTCCTGGTCGTTGTGTCCTTGGGCTTTACCCTACTTGCCTACTGGTGTTGGCCAGAGGGGCCGATGGCGTGATATGGCAGCCTCGCTTCTGTCAGTCTGCCCCAGGGCAGCTGTGGCTACAACCGTAGCTGCCTCCACCAGTGTATGAATGTGAGAGTGACTGAATAGTGGCATTGTAAAGCGCTTTGGGTGCCTTGAAAAGCGCTATATAAATCCAATCCATTATTATTATTATTTTACCACTCGCTGCATTCTTGATGTTCATGTTCTTCTCTTTCCCCTCACCCTGCAACCAGTCATGGTAGATGCTCCTCCTGGAGCCTGTTTTCACTGGGAGGATCTTTGTGTCAAAGGGAGTTCTTCTTCCCACCATCACCAAGTGCTGCTCACAGTGGAGGCGGTTACCTTACACTGTTAAACAGCTTCAGATGACTGTTGTTGTCTGTTGGGTATTGTCACTTATAAATAAAGTTACATTGAATGGATGTATGGATGGATAGATGTTATTGTGACAAAGAGAAAACGATTGTTGACAGATTGATTGTTGTTTTGTGTGTCTGCAGTCTGTCAGGCTGTCTGATCACAGAGGAAGGCTGTACTTCTCTGGCCTCAGCTCTGAGCTCCAACCCCTCCCATCTGAGACAGCTGGACCTGAGCTCCAATCATCCAGGTCCCTCAGGAATGAAGCTGCTGTCGGCTGGACTGAAGGATCCAGGCTGGAGACTGGACACTCTCAGGTATGGAGAGAATGTCTGATAGAGGAGGAAGAGCTGGAAACATTTCCTGTGTCCTTCACTCACTTCCTGTTTGTTTCCTGCAGATGAGACATGAACAATCACACATGCAGGAATATTTTCAGGGACAGACACACTAATCTAGCTGGATAGTTCATGGATATTTATGTAGGGGTCTCCAAGGAGTCTGGTTGCAGGAACATTTAGGTCACAGGTGTACCTGAGATAGATACCAGTGTACCTAATAAAGTGTCAGCCATGTGTATGTTTCCCATGCTGTATGTCCACAGTGACAGAAGGATGAAACAAGGCTGTGAATCATTTCAGTCTGTGTTTGTGACAAAGAGGCAGACAGGAGCAGCTAACATTTGGAAATGGAAGCTTAAATAATGACAAACTCTACATTCACAGCTGAATTAACAATAAATTTGTTCTCAAGTGCACATTTAGCAGCTAATGCTATTACTGTTTTCCCTTGCTTTCTACAACTTGAGCAGCTATTGCTAAGTAGGCCACTTTGCTCTGCTAAGGATTTATGTGACCATGATGAAAACTCTGATAAGCTAATGCTGCTAAGCTAATACTGTTTATGGGCCCTGTTAGAATCAATATTTCATTCTCATTCTGTTGTTTGAGAACAATATTAACGTTTCACATCATTATAACACAAGAGAAAAGGGTATTAGCGTTAGCTACTAATGCTTATTCACCTCAAATTAGCTTTAGCTGCTAATGGTAGCCTACTTAGCAATAACTGCTCACTAATATAATGCTAATTCACATCAAATTAGCATTAGCTGCTCAAGTTGTTATAAGGAAAGAGAAAACGGTATTAGCATTAGCTGCTAATAATTGTTCACCCCTAATTAGAGTTAGCCCCTAATGGCAGCCTACTTAGCATTAACTCCTGACGTCGTTGTAATGCAGGGGAAAAGAGTTACCATTATCGGATAATGCTAATTCACATCAAATTAACATTAGTTAACAACGGTAGACTTCGTATCATTAGCTGCTGTCATTCTTACAAAGCAAACAGTATGAGCATTAGCTGTTAATGCTTTCTCATCTAACATTAGAATTGGCCACTAATGGCGTATTGTTAAAAAGTAAAAAAACACATTGTTAGCATAAGCGGATGATGCTAATTCACCTAAATTAGCATTAGCTAATGATGGCTACATACCTAGCATTAGCTACTGATATTGATATAAATCAAGAAAATATGGTATTAGCATTAGCTTTTAATGCTTTTTCATCTAAAATTAGAATTAGCCACTAATGGCGTGCTATTTAGCATTACCTCTTCACATCGCAGGGGAAAAGTTAAAATTAAATAAAAAAAAATGTTCAGATTAGCTACTCATATTGTTAAAAAGTAAGAAAAAACATTGTTAGCATAAGCGGATAATGCTAATTCACCTCAAATTAGTATTAGCTAATAACGGCAACCTACTTAGCATTAGCTGGTCACATTGTTATAATGCAAGAAAATATGGTATTAGCATTAGCTGCCAATTCCTAAATACCTAAAATTAGCATTACCTGTAATGGAAGTCTACTTAGCATTAACTCCTCACTAATGTAATGCTAATTCACATCAAATTAGCTTTAGCTTTAGTATTAGCTGCTAGCACCAGCCTACCCAGCACTAGCTGCTCACATTGTTAAAAGGGAAGAGAAAACGATATTAGCATTAGCTGGTAATAATTATTCACCCCTAATTAGAATTAGCTGCTAATGGCAGCATACTTAGCATTAACTCCTCACATCGTTATAATGCAAATGAGGCTAACTTACATTAAATTAGACTGCTGTTATTAGCTAATGCTATTTAGCAGTAGCTGCTCACATTGTTATAAAGCAAAGGAAAACGATATGAGCATTAGGTTCTAATGCGTATTTGCCTTTAATTAGACGTAGGTGCTAATGGCGACCTACTCAGCATTAGCAGCTCAGATGTTGTATTGCTAGGAAAAAGAGTGTTAGCATTAGCCGTTCACATTGTTATAAAGTTAAGGGAAATAGTGTTAGCATTAGCTACTCACATTGTTAAAAAGTAAGTGTTAGCATTAGTGCATAATGCTAATTCACATCCAATTAGCATTAGTTAATAACGGCAGCCTATTTAGCATTAGCAGATAATGTTGAATTTGGCCCACTGGAAAAGTTAAGAACTCAAGATTTAGGAGTGTTTCTCGATAGCTCTTTCTCATTTGAGAAACAAATAAATGTTGTTATTAAAACCAGCTGTAAGCTTTATATTGTTGATTGTCATTTCCCATATGGAAAAGATATATAAATCTTATAAAGTTTGTATCTGTCTTGTGTGAAACTTGTATGAAAAGCATACAAGAGTGAAAACAGATATAAGATCCCTTGAAAAATTATATAATGAAACTTGTATGTTTTCGATACTTACTAAAACAATATATGAAAGTAATGAGAAAGTGGCCACTTTCGTGAGTATGACTTTCATCATATAAGTTTTTAGTCTTTTCCATATGGGATATGCTTAAAAATATTTACTCATACATGCTTAGTTTTATAATCGATTGGATGATGATAGAGGTTTGATCCTTAGTAGTCTGTAAAGACTCTGTATGCCTTCCACAGTGCTCTGGCATGCACACACCACTTGGGGCCATGAGAGAGGTCGTACCCTCTCTTACTGATTTATGGTGTAGGACAGGGGTCTCAAACTCAATTTAGCTGGGGGCCGCTGCAGGCAGAGTCTGGGTGAGGCTGGGCCGCATTAGGTTTTCCACAAGAAAGACATGGTTAAAAAATTCCAATCTTCTCAAATCTCTTTATTTTTATTTTTTAACACAAAATATGAAAAATAAATAAACAAATTAAGAATTAATAAGAAAATAAATCAATCTGTAATACATAAATAAAATAATAATAAGATATTTTTAGTCAGTGAACTTGTGTGTTTCTTTCAGTCTTCTATATCTGCTGTGTTTAGATTGAAATGTCTGTATTAACAGTTCTATAACCTTCTTCTGAACATGAATGGAACACTGTAGAAAATGAACTGTTCTTCTGAACATGGCTTCTCTTGCCTACTCCTTGCTGCTAGAGACCTGGCAGCGTTTCCTCTCGCATAGCCAAGCCAGATTTGGCCTGAGGGAGGAAGCAGTTGCGACCCTCAGTATGTCTTGAAGATGATCATCCGTAAGTCTGAACCTGTACTTGGACTTATTGAAGTTCAAAGTGGAGAAGAGCTTTTGGCACAAGTATGTGCTACCAAAAAGGCACATGGTCCGCTTGAACATTCGGGAAAGCCGAGGGAAACTAGGGCTCAAGTCTCTCAAAAATTGTCCAAGCTTGTCTGCTTTTCCACTCACCTCCCTGAACTTTGCTTTGAGTTCAGAGTTGCACTGCAGCTCAATGAGCTCCATTTGAAGCACAGAAGGGGCATCTTGCACATCAAAGGAGAAGGGGTCCGCAAAAATGTGAAAGGTGGCTCTGTGTGTCTTGAAGTCAGCAAATCTGTGATCAAATTCCTCCTGTAGCCTCAAAATGACATCAACATACTCGTCAGCACTGAATGGTGTGCCTGCATCCACGAGTGCCTTGCATGCTGGGAAATGGCAAAGGTTTGTCTGAGAGAGCTGAGCTTTCCAGAGCGCCAGTTTTGTGGAGAATGCTCTCACGTTGTCATAGGCAGCACTGACAAGTTGCCCCTGGCCTTGTAACGTCTTGTTCAGTACATTAAGCTCATGTGTCATATCAACAAGAAAAGCTGAGTCCATGAGCCATTTGGGATCAGTTAGCACAGGAACACTAACTCCATCCTTCTCCATGAAGGCTTCACTTCTGCTCTCAACTCAAAAAGTCTCTTTAATACATTTCCCCTGCTGAGCCAACGTACCTCAGTGAAGTCGAGCACATCCCCATATTCTGACTCCATTTCCTCTAAAAAAGCACAGAACCTTCGGTGCTTTAAGCCCCTGGATCTGATTTGGTTGATGCATTTCACAACAATAGACATCACATTGTCAAACTTCAGGCATTTGCTGCAAAGGACCTGCTGATGGATGATGCAGTGCAGAGCAATGGCCTCCTCCACGCCTTCCTCTTCCAGTTTGTTTTGTGCCACCAGTCCATGTTTCCTCCCTGTCATTGATGGCGCTCCATCTGTTGTTATTCCAACAAACCTCTTCCATGGCAAACCAACATTCTCAATGGCATCACACAGCTTGTAAATATCTGCTGAGCGGTGGTCTGGCCATGCATTGGAATTACTGTGAGCAGCTCCTCCATCACTTCAAAACTGTCATCAACACCACGGACATACATTGGGAGCTGGGCAGTGTCGGTGATGTCTGTGGTCTCATCAAGAGCGACTGAGTATACCCTGAAACATTTGGCTTTCTCACACAGTTGGTCATAAATGTCACTTGACAGGTCAGAAATGCGATCTGCTGCGGTGTTGGCAGAAAGGCTGATGTTGCTAAACTGACCTTTCTTTCCCGGACAGACTATATTTGCAGCCTGCAATATGCACTTTTAGACAAATCCACCTTCTGTGAATGGCTTCCCTGCTTTAGCAATCATCTCACTAACCACGTGGCTCCGACTGCTGCATTATTCTCTTTGGTTGCTTTCTTGGAGAAATCTTGCTGCCTCAGTAGATCTGTTTTAAGACTGGCAACCCGGTTCGCTCTCTCGTCTCCCTGGTATTCTGCATCCAGCTCAGCATGTCTAGTTGTGTAATGACGTTTCAAATTGTATTCCTTGTGCAGCGCAACTTTCTCTGTGCAAATAAGACAGGTCGGGGTGCCCCTGTGCTCAACAAAGAAATATTGCATTTCCCACTTTTCCTGACGACACGAACACCGTGGCGTTTGCAGATGGTAGAAAGTGCAGGGATAGCGAGCGCAAAAAAGGCGACTGCTCACGGCGCCGGGCTGTTGTTACAGGAGAAAGAAGCGGAAATGACACCGTGACATATAACAAATAACATCAGCTGTTTCTGATGTTAGTTGTTTTGACTGCTTTTACATTATATTGAAATATATGTAATGTTCATGTTTGCTGCAATGCAAACGCAGTGATGCAAATAAAAACATCGAGTCACAAATTACGGTGCGACCCTATAATTAGTCCGGGTTACCGGGGACTGTTGTTGCCGATGAACAGGTGTCGCTATGTGACTGCAGACTAAATTGGGCTGCATTGAGTTCATGACTTTTCTTTTATCCCGCCGCCTACGCATCACTGTGAGAGTTAATATGAGATCTCTCTCTGTGGAAAAATAACTTTAAATCCCACTGACGTGTGTATAAATCTATATACGTATAATGTCCCGCTGGGCAGCAACTTAAAAAAACAACTTTTTTTGAAGTGTTGTGAACGCAGCGCGCTGGGGCGAATGTCGGCGTTTGCCCAATAGAAAGGAGGAAGCCAGCCAGGCACAGGAAAGAAAGAAACACTCCAGGGCAACGCTGCTGGAACTTTGACTCATTGAGAAATGTTTCCCTGCTTGCATCAAGCCCGGCTGGTGTCCCCTGAGATCCATATCCCACCCTGATTGGTGGGTTAATTCAGCTCCGCCCACAACACTGTAAAGTGTCATACATTATCAAACTAACATTACATTTTCATATTAAGGTGGAGCCAAAAACTATCGTCCTGCGGGCCGCAATTGGCCCGCGGGCCGCGAGTTTGAGACCCCTGGTGTAGGAGGACACCTACTCTGTGTCTGGTTAAGTATAAGAGCCCTTTGTTAGGGGGACCGCTGGACTCTTAGCACCAGCTTTGGGGTCACAGGGTCACATCTGGAACACACACACACACACACACACACACACACACACACACACACACACACACACTATGCACAGACTGGTACTCTTTGTTCATACCTGTGTAAGACGTCATAATGAACTTGTGCATATTCATGTAAGCTCAATAAAGAGCAGTGTTACGAGGGAGCAGACGAGAGCGACTGAGGTCAAGTGAAGGAACGGCGCTGTCACAGTTCTCTCCCTCATCAATTGTCTGGTTCCAGCGGTGGGTCTGTGCTAGACGACCCATCACCAGCTTTTTCCACTGGTTACCAGTACGTGGTAGAATCCACTTCCAGATCTGGTTGTCTTTAAATCTGTGAATGGATTGGCTCCATCTTATCTCTCTTTAACAAAAGAATCCAAGTGGAGCCCTCAGGTCTGCAGATAAGCAGCTTCTGACCAGAACTAGACGTAAAAACAGAGGTGAGCTTTATCGATGGCTGCAGCCAAACTCTGGAACAGTCGCCCTTCACATCAGGTCGTCACCAACACTGGACATTTTTAAAAGCCGGTTGGAAACACATTTGTACTCTGTAGCTTTCAATCCTGACCAGTCTTTATAGTCATTACTGTGTATGTTTCCTATTTTCTCTCTACTCTGTGCAGCACTTTGGCTCAAGCTGTTTTTAAATGTGCTGATAAATAAATGTAGATTTCTTTGAATAAAACAGTGGAGCCGAGCTTTGAGCTCAGTGTGTAACAGTGTGTGTGTGAGAGCCATGTAATGTCCATGTGTGCATGCTGACTGTGCTGCTCTGACCCCCCTCCTCCTTTCAGGGTGGAGCCTGCTGGAGTCCGATGGTTGAGACCAGGTCTGAGGAAGTGTAAGTGTGTTTTTAATGGGATTCATGAAAACAAAGCAGCACACATTCAACCATCTTCATCATGTCAGGAGTCATCATCAAAGTGTCAATCAATGAACAGATGATGGATCAATAACTGCAGCTGGATTGTGTTTGTTCTCTCCATCAGATTCCTGTCAACTCACAATCGACACAAACACAGTGAGCACAAAGCTCCAACTGTCTGACAACAACAGGAAGGTGACATGTGTGAAGGAGGTTCAGTCATATCCTGATCATCCAGACAGATTTGATGTTTATCAGCTGCTGTGTAGAAATGGTCTGACTGGTCGCTGTTACTGGGAGGTCGAGTGGAGCGGAAACGTTTATATATCAGTGAGTTACAGAAGCATCAGAAGGAAAGGAGGCAGTGGTGACTGTTTGTTTGGATACAATGATCAGTCCTGGAGTCTGTACTGCTCTGATGATGGTCCTCAGTCTGTCTGGCACAATAGAATAAAAACATCCATCTCCTCCTCCTCCTCCTCCTCCTCCTCCTCCTCTGTCTCTAACAGAGCAGCAGTGTATGTGGACTGTCCTGCTGGCACTCTGTCCTTCTACAGAGTCTCCTCTGACACTCTGATCCACCTCCACACCTTCAACACCACATTCACTCAAACTCTTTATCCTGGGTTTATGGTCTGGTCTCCTGGTTCCTCAGTGTCCCTGTGCTGAGTGGAGTGTAAAGAGTGTCTCCTGTTACAGAAACACTCTGACTGTTGAACAGATAGTTCAGTCTGTACATGTCTGTCTCTTTCACTCACAAACACGTTTTCAGATTCATGGATTCAATCAGTTGATGTTTGAAACTCTTCTAAATGATTCCTTGTAAACTTCTTCCTCTTCAGTCACAAACAAACAGGAAGTGATGTCACATGTGTTCCTGTCCACACAGCAGAATGAGTCTATTGCTGACAGTGATGTACAAACAGAGTGAGCATTTCTGAGGCCCAAAATAAACTGAGTAGTTCACTGAATGAACAATGGACTGTGAGCTCAGTTCCTTCATCATTAGTATGGATTATATATGTATATGTATTATATTAGTATCATATATATCAGGTGCTGCTGCTTTCAGTCATTGTGCAAATGTGCTGTTTGTAAGCTTGTAAAGCTGCAGTCAGCTGAGACTGAAGAAGTCACCTGATCAGTGAGCAAACGTTTCTGAAAACGTCCAGATGAACAGAATCAACCTTTTGGGATCAGCCAGCAATGCAGCATCATTGTTGTTCAGCTTCAGAGGTTTGCAGGAATGAACTGATGACCAGAAACAGCTGCAAAGTCCAAGAAAATACCAGCTGGAGTTCAGCTGCATTTGAAGAAGTCAAAGAAAAGTAAGGATGGCAAAGGGCGACGTTTTCTTCCAAAGAGCTGAAAACATGGTCGACGCCTCATTAGAAGAATCATCTGGACATTTGTGAGGAACTCTAACCAAGAAAGCAACGTCACACAGATCCAACAGACAGTTTCCATGACTGCAAGTGTTGAGTGGAAAAATGCTACATTGCATTATTGCATCCTCTCACCACAGGAGGCGCTGTTGGCACCACTGATTGCTGATCAGCTGTTCTCTGATGATCTGATTGATACTGTGAATAACGGGACTCACTGAACTCTGTGACACAGTGAAGATTACAGAGTTTAACTTCACCCTTTAAGACTGACCACAGAACCAAGTCCGCCAGAGCTTTTGTTATATTTTTACATGCTGTGGAGCCATTTGTGGGAGCATTTCAAGTTGCTATACATCAATACAACTGTTATAGCCCTAATTTTAATAATATGTATGCATTAAGTCCATAGTAACTACATAAACTGCAAAAAAAACCTCTGCTCATCCATCTCTGTGTGTATCAGGATACATTTGGTTCATAATACACAGAAAAATCAGAGTTATTACCTGTAATAAATGTGAAAGATTCCTGCAGTGATAACCAGGCAGGACTGAAACACATCCAAGCTGTCACCACGGTAACAGCACCGCCCATCCACAGGTGAGGGGAGGAGCAAAAAGAGGGACTTTGACCATTTTATACTAAAAACACTCAACTAATGTTTCTAATATGAAACAAATAAGCCCACATTAATGTGAGCGTTTATTAAATAATAATAATGATGATTTCCTCCTGATCTCATTTCCACAGCAGAGAAAACTGTGGTGTATATTGAGGTGGAGGGTGTGGTCTGTGGCTCAGGTGTAGAGTGAGGGTGGGGTGCACCACAGCAGCATGCTGGGACTGCTGAGGGTGGAGGAGGGAGTGATGATGACATCAGAGCTGCAGCACAGAGACCAGTGAACACACAGTCTGTTCATCTTTGCATAGATACAATATACAGCACAATATTGAATGACAGACACGCTGTGGGAGCTTCCACAGATACACTGACGTCAGCATCCAGAGTCCTCCTGCTGCTCCCCCCTCAGAGCCCCGTGATCAGCACCAACACATTCAGTTAGATGACAGAGTCCAGCTGCAGCTAGAATCAGCTCCCCTCTGTGAACAACAGCACAGCGTCAGTGTTTCACACTCAGTGAAAGGAGGAAACAGCAGAAGAACACCATGTGTGCTACGTTTCCCAGGACACACTACAAACTGCACAAATACAGAGCAGCACGTGGAAGGACCTGGAGCTGCATTTACAGAGCTGCAGACAGCGTGATGTCCTGTATGGACAGGTGGAAGGAACCAAGTCCTCAGCTGGAACACTCGTGTTTGTCCACAGACAGGAAACACAGCAGGAAACTTCCTCACAGAAGTGCAGCTCATGGATAACACACTTCCTGTCAGTCAGAATGAGGCTGCAGCCAAACACAGAAAGGTGTTTTTGTCCAGATGAGCCCAGAGAAGAAACACGAGTGTTCACAGACATCAGAAGCTCAGAGAGGTGAAACATGAGGTTGGAGTCCTCGTCAGCATCCAGAAGAGCTGCTGTGAAACCCTGAGTACTCATGACAGACTCTGATGGCACAAACACATCATGATTCAAACAGAAAGACAAACATGGAGCTCCTGATCCTCCTGCATGAGAACAAGCTGACATGAGCGCTGTGTCTGAGAGTGTCTCCCTGTCACAGTGACAATAACACAGCTGCTGCTCACAGTCATTAAACTGACCTGAGGTCAGCTGTGCTCCTTACATATGAACCATGTGACCTCACATCAGTGCTGTGGATGACTGTAGTCATAGAAGAGTAGAGCTGTAGCAGGTGGTGTGAGGAGGAGGTGGTGTATTCTAGTTAACGCAGTACTGAAACACTCCAGCAGAGGGCGCTGTTAAGTCCTTATTGTAACACAGTTACTGTGTGCAGTTAGACTTCATACATAATCTGCACTTATTTCCATCAGACATGCTGTCAGTAAATGATTGGTTTCTATTGATTCTACTTCCTGTTGACTCGTTTGATGACAGTGAAACAATCACAGCTGATTGTGTGATGATGTAAACTGTCACTGTTACATTCAGTGTGTGTGACATAATGTTAGTGCAGGCTGATAACAGCCTGGTTCTGTTAGAAACACATGAACGTGTCCATAGATCAGTGTGTGTTTAACATGAGAGCTTCAGCCCTGCTGATGTGTTAAATAAAGACATGCAGGAAAACTGATGAGACTCTGAAATAACTCTTTATATTTATAATGTAACTCTGCATCAAAAGAACAACAAAGGATCCCAGACAGGTTTCTGTGAACAAAGACCATTCTGATGTTTCTGTGTTTCTAACACTTTGACATTATTAGTAAACAGACTGCAGTGAGCAGCATTTATAAAGAGCTTCTATATAAAGATATGACAGCTGTTTGACAAGTTTATCACTCTGTGTTTGGACCTGATCAGTCCAGCTGTTTACTTGAAACATGTTCATTTACCTGTTCTGTTATATTCATGTTCTTGTCTCTGTTGAAAACACATTTTAATGTCCCTCAGATTTTTCTCCCAGATGAATAAATATAAAAATGACACAAACTGACTGCAGCTACTTTTTGTCCTTTCTGTCAAAAACCTTCATGTGACTCATGAGAGACACGTTTCAGCTGTTTGTGACAGATCAGAGGCCAACAAGTCATTTATAACACTTTCCATCATTGTTTAAAGTTCTCAGTGTTTCTGTGTTGCTGCGTATAGGATCTCCCAGCATCATCACTGTGCTGTCCAATCATTGTGTGCGAGGTTACCCTTATAGTGCGATGTGTGTTTGCACAAAGAGAAGCATGTGTGTCAAATATAAATAAGCACAGAACAGAAACAGCTGCTCGTTTCTTCTGTTTAGAGTCAAGTTAGTGTTTTGTGTCTTTGTTTGAGGCCTGATGTCGAGCAGAGGTGTGTGTAACTGCACTGGTCTGTTATATGTGTGAAGTGTGTGCTTCTCTTCAGCATCATCTTTGTCACTGCTGATTCCTTTGTGTCATCATGTGTTGAGAAGAGAGAACAGTTATAACGGAGGAGCAAAAGGAAGCCCTGAAATCTGCATCAACAAGGAAGTGTTGGCTCACCAGTGATCCCAGCAGAGCCACTGGTTTGGCTCCAGTTGTTCTAGATTCAATGATGTTGCTGCTACAGATACATGTCAGCATCTTTATTGTAGTAAAGTCTTGTAATGTGAAGATAGAAACAAGGCAGCAAACAGCTCCATGATCTGATCTTAATGATGTTGTTTTTATTCCTGTCTGTCAGAACTGGATTGGAAACTATCAAAGGTCTAAAAACAGCCTCGACCCTCCCACAGAGCAAACTTTACACACGTCATCTTTCAGCTACAATCTTTGTTGCAGGGATCTTCTGCCAAACAAGGCTGAGAGAAGATTTCTTACAGCTGTCATGTTGATGCTGTTTCAGTCTTTGGGCAAACACACTCATATATTCGGGCTGATATCAGGGCTGCACAAGTTCTTTGTGTTTGTGATCATGAATAACAGAAGTGTGCCTGTTGAAGATCATGTTTCTACATTATTATATGTCCTGTTATTGTTCTGTGTTATATTCAGCTTTCAGCATCCTTTCCCAGCCCCCTGTTACACCATCCATACAAAGCCAGTCTGACTGTGAGCCAATGTGTTTGTTTGTGTTGGATCAATAGATTTGACAGACTTGGTTCATCCAGAGGGAAACAGTCCAAATTCAGATCTAATGAAATGATGGAGGCTGTTTCCTACCACGGTGCTGATGTGTGACTAACAAGGCTCATGGTCTCCAGCAGACAAGCGCCTGGAATGAGGTGAGCTGAGTGTTGCTGTGGTGGGTCTGTGCCCAAGTCATGCATCAGGATTCATGTTGGCAATAGTTCATATCTCTGTTCTTCAGCCTTCATCACAAAGCTGTGAAGGAAAAACAAACATCTAACAGGATGTGATGGATGCAAAGTCCACTGAGCTCTTTGTCATTTACAAACTTGTCCAACCAACAAGAGCACAGATGAAAAACACAGTGACAGTTACAGGATTTTGCCATATATGAGCATAGATGACTTTCATATAGATTTTCAATGCAGGCTTTTGGTGAGCCGCTGGGTTCTGTCTAATAATCATCTCAGCATTTTACAATAGAACAGCTCTTTATTAGCTCTGCATTTATTGTTATTGGACATGAAACAAGGAAGCTGTTTCTCATTGGATGTTAGTTTCATGTTCATCAGGATCATTTTCTAAAGAGCTGATATTGAGACCATTTACTGCACTGGCTGCACATCCTGTCTACATTTCTCTGTATGTGCTGTGTTTGTCTTTCATGTTTCTCCATATTGACACAAACAGTGAACAGCAGCAGATCTACTCTTCATCTGTTTTAGGCCCAGTGAAAGATATGAAGCAGAAATGGTGTCATTAGGAGAAGAAGAGGAGAACAAGTCCGGCGAGGAGGCAGCAGCTCTTAAAGATGAAACAGCAGCTCAGCCCTGAGCTCAGAGAGCTGCACATGAAAAAGCTCCTCAAGCAGATCCTGTCAGAGGTTTGTCATCAACAGGAGGAACTGTTCACATCATAGGATGAAGATGCTGTCAGCTGGATGAAGAAGGTTATTTAATGGCTTCAACAACAAATACAGGAAGTGGACTTTCAAATACTAGATTCACTTTAGACTCACAGAGAAATGACTCAACCAGCTGTGTTTGACTATATGAAAGGTCAGTGTGTGTCTGCACACAGACTGTTGTGTTGGACTGTTATTCAGTTGTCTGCTGAATGTTTTCAAATGTCTGCATCTCAGCTGTGATGAGGCTGGGGGTCATGGGAGGCCACCGTAGCAGCCTCTTCAACATCATGACATCATCATAAATGCTGCTGGACTGTCTGATGGGCTGACGGTGAAAAAGCCGTCGGGAAGGAAACAGAAGACATTTCAGAGGCTGCAGCAGATTTCTTTGATTCGGGGCCTTTTTCAGCTTTATTGGACAGAGCAGTGAAGATAAGTGACAGCAAAGCAGAGAGAAAGGGGGCGTGGCCCGGGTCAAAGCCAGGCCAGCTGCTCTCCACCTCGTGGTCACCTGCTCATCCTAGTGAGCTCCACCAGCAGCCCTTTCACACACTTTACACTGTCAAACACTGTGTGTGGACCTCAGCTAACAACAGGCTGCATTTAAGTCTGGACTACATGCTTTTATATTGTTTTTATTCCATCAGCAGCTCAACATCATGAGCAGCTTTGACATAAAGACATCAAACTCAAGCTGACTTTAAACTACTTTTAATACAGGGGCTCAAAAACAACAACATCTTTATTATATATCAGGACACAAAGTCATTTCATCTCAAAGGGAAACAGCTTTATTTGGAATAACCAGCACTATCAACTGGTTTGGGATCTCCACCAGTTTCATGTCTTTGCAGCTTCTCCAACAAAGTTCCTGTAAAATCAGCATGTTTGTCTTTATTGGTTTGATAGTGATTGATTATTCAGTCCCAATCTGCTGTCATCTAAAGAACAAAATGATGTTTCTATGAGTCACAAAGCTCCAGATGTTGTCGGCTTCACAAAGAAAACAAAGAACTTAAACACAAAGTGTTTGGAGCCAAAATGTTCCCAAGCTGCTCTTTTTGAAATGGCAGAGGTACAGTGGTGTCTAACAGCACACTGTGGAAGGCAAACATGTTATTGTTGGATGAAACTTCATGAATCCTTTGTAGATTTGAGCTGTTGGAGCCTTTCTTTTCTCTTCAGGTGTACAGATGCTGAGGAGGCAGGTGAAGCAGGTGGAGCTGTTGTGATGCTGCAGAGGGTGTGTCTTAGTAACTCTGTGAGGCAGAACTGGATCCAACATTGTGGATGTGTTGATGTTGGAGCCATTAAGAGTCTCTGGCCACACTGTAGGATTTCCCTTTGATCCACTGTGGGGGCATTTTGGAGTCTGTCAGTGAAACTCTTCATGTTTGTGTTTGACTCCAGTTTATAGAAACAGAGAAATGTGTCATGCTTTTGTTCGGCCTCCACAAATACACACATTTGTTCATTGGTTGGACTTTTTGGAAGGAGACACATTGAAAACCATGTTAATGAGATCTTGTTGTTTCCTGTGGATCCGACACAGAGAGTGGACTTCAGACAGAAAGCGTGGAAGAGATTTTAGAGGCCGTGTGTGGCAACAGGAAGTTTCTGTGTGTTTGCTGATCTTACATGTGGAAAACAACACGTGATGTTTGTGAAGTTCTACAATGATCATTGTTCTCACAGCATTTTGAGTGGGAACAGTTCAAACTGGGAGTAGTGGGAGTTATTTACTGATTGAAACAAGCTGAATGTTTCTGTGACGATGAAGATCAGCAGCTCAGCTGATCAATGAACTGACATCTATCAGTCGTTTCATGAGATGAAGTCATCAGCAGACATTTGTTCTGACTGTGTGATGAATGTCAGAACGTCAGGGCTCTGCTTTAGTCACTGCTTGATGATCATTGGCTCATTGTTGAATCCAGGGCCCAGTCTGACCTCTGACCTTTGCTGCAGGTCTTCTGTGTTATCTCCACTTTCATGTCTGATCTTCTGCTGTATCGTCCAAAATAAACATCTGGATCATTTCCAACACTTCAGCAGATCTTTAGTTTGGGCAGTGCAGCACAGAATAACACATATTGTACTATACTGCCCACTTCCTGATCTTATTGGATCTGTGTGTGAGGTTGGTGAAGGAAACACATGTTTACTGAGTGAGTCGCTGCCATTAGGAACTAGTTTTTATATCACAGCCTGGAAATCACACAGGACCATTTCTGCAAGTGAAAAGTCGTCATTGGAGGAAAATGATTGTGTAGTTTGTGCGACTGAAGACTTGTCCCAACTACATGTGCTGCTGACCCTTGACCTTTTCTTTAGGTGCACAGAGGAGTCTGTGGGAACATCCAGAACTGAGGCATCTTGTGTACAAACGTGTTCAGACCAGATGTCAAATGATGTCAGATGTCATCCGTGAATGGATGCAACTGTGGATCGTTCCAATAAAATGAGGCAGTTTTGTAAGTACAAGCCCACTACAACCCATCATCAACATTTTAAATTACATTATACATCTTCACTGATATAAAGCACCACTATTTTAACCTGATTCACTTTTTCCACCCTAACAGTTCATTCCTCAAATCAAACAAGATATTTGACCCTAAAAAAATGCATCAACAAATAATTTTGTAATAAAATATTTATTCTTCAACTTTTACAAGTGAAATCAAACAAGTGTGTTTAAGAGTGAAACCAGAGTGGAAGCTGCTCATATAGAGTCCAACCCAGGCTAAAGTAAGCTGAGTAGAGCAGCACCATCAAAGTGTCGGCTCTCTGAACACGGTGCAAGATCGCCATCTGCAGGACAAAACTAGTTTTTCTCGCCCTCCTCGTCAACATCAAGATGATGTCATCGTACAGCAACTGATTCCCTGTCCGTCTGGAACAAAGCATTTACATTAAAAAGACATTTACAGAAAATACAAACACCAACAACACATCTCATCATCACATGATATTTTATTATTTATTATATTATATATTTTTATTGTACCATCAACATCAACAAATACCAGCATATTTTCTTTGAGATTGAGTAGAGTGAACCTTTCCCTTGGTTCACTTCCTGCTCGCAGCATCAGCTGACCTCTGACTTCCTGGTTAAGGTCTCTCAGCGTTGACTGGAATATCAAATCGGACTCACACCATGTTCTTGTAATGTGGTCATGTCTGTCCGCTGTTTGAAGAGCATCTCTGGCCTAAACACAATAGGAAGAACAACAACACGGCAAAAAAAAACAACACATTTCCATATTAGATGAAGGGCACCGTAACTGGAAATGGTAACATTCATCTGATGCTGCTTTGGATTTATCTTCTGTTTTAGACCAACTTTGATCACTTCGAGCCATCTTAAGTCCGTTTGTTCTAACTTCTCACTAACATCTCGTATGATTTCAGATCCCTGCTGTTCCCCAGCTGCCCTGTAGGTTTGTGCTTTGACCTCCAGAGGGCGACAAATCAGCACAGACAGAGAGCTCCATTCAAACTTTGCTGCCATCAGGAATAATTCTTCAAATATAATCATCAGTGTTTGAGCAGTTATGATATCAGGGACAATCTAGACATGTGTGACAATACTGAACATGTCACATGACACACCTCAAACATCATGTGATCCACTCTCAGTCTGCACTTTCATTCATGACTTCAACAGGTTGAAATGAGCTTTGAAGAAACATTCAGTGAAATAAATCTTTCATGGATTCATGTGAGCAGCAGATGAACTTTACAAAGAATCAGTGGATTTATCTTCTGTTTTAGATCAACTTTGATCACTTCGAGCCATCTTAAGTCCGTTTGTTCTTCTCACTCACTAACGTCTCGTATGATTTCAGATCCCTGCTGTTCCCCAGCTGCCCTGTAGGTGGCCTCAGTGTGTCTCACACCATTTACAGATGATTACAGGTCGTTTACAGTTCAAACAGGTCCAACATAAGAAATATGCAGAAAATATCCTGCTATAACAGTTTGGGTCAAAGTGCAGATGTTCCAGATGTTCTGAGTCTGTCTGTGTTTCATGTTAACATGTAGATGTTGGACCAAAGTGAAGCTTTTTGATTTGACAGCAGGAATGTGAAGTGTAACTCTGAGCTGTAGGAAATGAAACTAAACGGACTTTTTCTCCTTTATTTATAGGAAAGTGTAGGAGAGCAACAGATGAACAAGCGTTACTGTAACAGGAAACATCAGAGGACCTGTATGTTCATCATCATCACTGTTTCCTTGTTCTGTCACAAACACACAACACTTCCTGCTCTCTCTCTGATGGATCTGATTGGCTGTTTCATTCACAGGAGGTCAGGGCGTCACACAAACAGCTTTAACTGCACAACGACACACTTTAAATCATCTGCAGACAAACCTGTGTGTTTGATTTATGAAGAAATAATAAAGACGTGTGTACAGCTGTCCATGAAGCAGCTTCTCACACAAACTCTGACACTTCAGCCACTTTAATTCCTGCAAAGCTGCGTAATAAAGAGCTGTGACTGCTATGAGCTGCTGATGATGACTGCATGAAGCTCTCAGCTGAAGCTTCTTTCATTTATTTTAATGTTAATGTCGCCTTTTTAAGTCTGTGTGAGGATTTTAATGACACACATTAAAGGAGCTTCTTTGATTAGAACCAAATTCATGTTGATTTTCAGCCTGAAATGATAAAAACTTTAATAATTCTGTTTATAATCATCAACCTGGAGACTAATGAAAAGTATAATAGTGAAAAAAAGCCTTTATTATTTGAGTAATGCCTGAATCTGCTCAGAGACGGAGACAACACAGAGGTGTTGATGACAGTTTGACATTAACTGAATTAAAAACTAGGGCTGTCAAATGATTAAAATTTTTAATCAGATTAATCACAGCCTAAAAATCAATTAATCATGATTAATTGCAACTCGAAATATGACCAAAATGTGTGCAAACATACGGACAGATAGCGGATTTTTACACACTTGTTAGTGTTATTTAATGCTAAGACCACGCTGAGTGGCCTGCGTTCACTCAGCGTGGTCTGACGTAGGCTGGGTGTTGTGCTGGAAGCGAATTAATCACAGCCTAAAAATTGATTAATCGCAACTCGAAATATATGTGTATATGTGTATATATGTGTAAAAATCGGGACAGATAGTGGTTTTTAACACACTTGTTTGTTTTATTTATTATTAATTGTGAGTACAAACAGTACAAGCAGAACAGGGCTTCAAATAATTGTGAGGGATTTTTACTGAATGTTTTCCACCCGTTTAAATCTAGCACATTGTTTTATCCATATACATCTTCAAGTTCACAGAACATAGGCCTAATTCAACAGGCAAAATAGAAAAAATCTCCAATCATCCTTTTGGGTAAGGTAGATTAGTGCAAAAAAATATGAACAACAGTGAAAAGTATTGTTTAAATCACATTCAACCATAGAACAAGCTCTAAACACACGGTCCTCTGGTCTACTCATCCTTCAGCCAGTTGCTGAGACAAACCAACTTGTCCACGTTCTCTGAGTGCAGAGCAGACCTCTTCTTGTTCACAATGTGCCCTGCTACAGAGAACAGCCTCTCACAGGGCACTGTGGAGGCAGGAGTGGCCAGGTATCTGCGAGCAAGGCGGGCCAGCTGGCTGTGGGCTCCTGCATGAGCTGCCCACCACTGTAAGGGACAGTCCTCTAAGGCAGTGCAGGGCTCTGCTCTGTAGCGCTGTATGGCTCTGTCCTGCTGTACCTCCTCCTCTGACTCAGAGTCAGAGTCCATCTGCAGCAGGCTCAGCCTCTTCTTGGCTGGACCTTCTTCTGCAGTGTGTGATCTTCTAGGAGAGTCTTCATGCAGCATGCCTGCCAGTGTGATCCACACTGCTTCTCTGTCAGTCTTGGGCACACTGCGTAGGTCTTTAAAACGTGGGTCCAGTGCAGTTACGATCTGGAGCCATGCATAGTTGGTATGTTCCTGGCGGGAAGCAAGGTCTTCCTTAAACTTCTCTTTAAACCTCACCACATATGCAGGGTCCTCATCAGTTACTTCCATGACACGGCGCAGGTGGCAGAAGGCTGGTAGAACTACAGAGCAGGAGACGTAGGCCTCTCCTCCCAGCAGTTCAGTCACATATCTGCAGTGGAATACACACACACACACACACACACACACACACACACACACACACACACACACGCACACACACACACACGCACGCACGCACACACACACACACACACACACACACACACACACACACACACACGCACGCACGCACGCACACACACACACACACACACACACACACACACGCACGCACACACACACGCACGCACACACACACACACACACACACACACACACACACACACACACACACACGCACGCACACACACACACACACACACACACACTCACACACGCACGCACACACACACACACACACACACACACACACACACACACACGCACACACACACACACACACACACACACACACACACACACTCACACACGCACACACACACACGCACGCACGCACGCACACACACACACACACACACACACACACACTGGGATCATCCCATAAAGAGGCTCTCTCTCTCTCTCTCTCTGTCACACACACACACACACACACACACACACACACACACACACACACACACACACACACACACACACACACACACACAGATAAGACAGCAAATTAAAAAAAGCTTTTTATTACTAGGTATTAAGACATTTTCATAATAACAAAACTGATTTAAGATGTATGTTTGATACATTTAATCTAAACCTACAATTATGGTCACAATGACAGGCTCACCTGCAGGGCTCTAGAAGTGTCTCCAGTCTCTGGAGTTTGTCCCACTCTGGAGGCGTCAGGAGGACAAGTTTATGCTTTTGTTTATCCAGAGTCGCGGTTACTGCAGTTTGGTTGCGGATCAAGCGCTTCACCATCTCCAGCGTGGAGTTCCAGCGCGTAGGCACGTCCTGGGCCAACGGCTCCTGCTTGCGCCCCAGTGACACCTGCTCTGCGTTCAGCTCTGCTGTGTTTGCTGGGCTGTGCTTAAAATGGCCAACAATTTTGCGGCATTTGGCCAGCGCAGTGACAAAGCCACTGTCTGCGAGACTCACTGTGATGCATCTCTGTAGAATGTGCGCGGTACACGGCATGTGATTGAATGGCATGATGCGAGCCGCAGCAATCATATTGCGCGCACTGTCCGTGCCTACTGTTGTCACCTTCTCCTCAATTCTCCACCTGCGAGCAACAGTCTGGAACTGCTCTGCACAAGCCTCCGCAAAGTGCCGCTCTTCCGTTTTCATTATAGTCAGCGCAAAGGATGTCAGACCCCAGGCTTCAGTGATTAAATGCGCAGTAACTCCCAGGTAATTGTTATTACTCAATGATGTCCAGTGGTCTCCTGTCAGAGCCACGCATTCTGTGTGAACTAAAGCCTCTTCTTTTTTCTTTTTCTCCGTTTCATACAGTTCGTGGATTCGAATTGTTATTGTGCTTCTCGCTGGGGGCTTGTAGGACGCGTCCTGAGATGCAACCTTTAAAACATCCGCAAAGCCCTTGTCCTCCACAATGCTTAGTGGTCTACAGTCCTTTGCTATCCATTTGGCTATATTGTCGGTCAGTTTGTCCAAAGAAGACTTACCGAGTGGCCTGCGTTCACTAAGAGTGGTCTGACGCAGGCCGGGTGAAGCTGCTGCCCCGACAAACGCGTGTTTGGCATTAAGGTGGTATTTTAAGGTCGAATTTGAACGGTGAAATTGAAACTCTTTACTAAAGTGAGTGCAAATTACAACGCGTTTGTTTATTGTCCCATCTATGTTCTTCTTGTATTTGAATTCCCCATCCAGAAGGCCATCCTGTTCCTGCTTCTCCATTTTCAGTGGACAAACATCTTGAGAAAGTTGAGGGTAAACAGGAATGTTTCCTCTGGATGAGTCCGACTCTACCAGAGGAAAAGGGGAAAGATGCAGAGAAGACAGCGCGAATGTATGTATGTAAACAAATCAAGTGGAATTATGGGAGCGACTTTTTTTTTTTTTTTATCTGCGTGTTGCGCTAAATAGTTAAATATTCTAACGTAATTAATTCCAAAATTTAATTATCGCAATTAACGCGTTAATTTCGACAGCTATATTAAAAACAAAGTGCTCTTATTGTGAAAATCTGCCTCCTACTTCTTTAAATCATTTTTATGTATTTTTTAACGTCACAGTGAAACATTGAGACATTAATCTGACACAGTTTGATCAGCAGCTGTGTTTTCACTGACGTTTCACTTTGATTTGTTCAGGCTGAGCAGAGAGGATCGGCTCTCTGTGTGCGCACTGCTGAGAAACACAAGCTCATTTCTGCTGTTTCATGAAAAGTGTTATGGAGGAACAAGAAGTTCAGCCTCTAAACTCTCAGCGTGAGGACTGAGTGAAGAGTTTCAGAGCAGAGAGTTTTGGCTCACAGCTTTTAGCGTCTACACAAAGAGACGATTACGCACTTGATCTGAGAACATCTCCACCTCCTACAAACAAACTCTCCTACGAGCAGCTGTCACAACCACAACAGGCAGAAGACTGGATTTCTTCAGGTCAGATTTCATGCAGTTTGCATAAATTGTGTGTCACAGACATTGTAGTTCACATTTGTGTGACTCGTTTAAATCTTCTCCTCCTGAAAGTGAAACTCTTACAAACACATCAGGCCACAACCTGCTGCAGGTTGTGCAGCAGGTTGTGGACATCGATTCATTAATGTTGAATTCTCTGCAGCTGCTCTGTTGCCATGTTGTTGCAGTACCGTATTTTCACGACCATAAGGCGCACTTAAAAGTCTTAGATTTTCTTCAAAAAGTACGGCGCGCCCTATAGCGCAGTGCCCCCTATGTGTTGTAAGGAGGACGTAGTAGAGAACACCATGAGAACGTTAAAGGGTGAAGTGTGGGCGTTGATCGTATATACCGGGACAATCGCACATACGTGTATAAAAGAACAGGTATGTGCGTTATGCAGGACATCGTTGTTTTAACAACCCTGAAAATGGCAAAGAGACACGCTTACGAAGCACAGTTTAAACAGAAGGCCATCAGCTACGCGGAGGAACATGGAAATCGAGCAGCGGCGAGAGAATTTAAGGTTAATTTAATGAATCGATGGTTCGCAAGTGGAGGAAGCTGGAAAACAAGCTCCGACAGGTCAAGAATACGCAGCTGAGTTTCCGCGGACATAAGGCGATTGATAGAGGATTTTTATGAAATACAATATAATCAAGTGTGTTTTATTTTCTAGTGTTCATATATTTTCACATAACCAAGCCTATTGTTAAACAAAACACAATGCATTCCTTACTTCAGTGTTTGAGATGTTTGACAAGACAGGATATACATGCATTCTTTACTTCAGTGTCTGTGATGTCAGATAAGCATGAATACTGCTGTGTCGTTATTTTTCAGTTTGTGTGCAGAGGTTAGATAGCTAAGACAATGCCTGAGCTCTCCCCTTTCCGTTAAAAGAGGAAGTGCTATGTAATCCATTTTGAACTATAAATAAAGCAAGCAGCCTGTACTCGTTGTGTCTGTCTTCTCAGAGGCATTCACCCGTGTACACGTTCTTAAACTCTGAGTCGGTCTGCAGTGTCTTATTTCTCTTACTTGTGAACAGATGTCTAAACCCCTGACATTTAATTGGTCCTTCGTAGCCGGATAACTAACTGTTATTTTTAACGTCTAGTTGTCCACAGACGGTTTTCATCGGATTCTGACGTCGTGTTGCCTGCGCTGGAAAAAATCTGTGCACAGTAAAAAGGAAAATCCGGGAGCGTGAATTCGATCTCTGGTCAGCGAGGCCCCACGACGCCAGGACCAGATGTGCCGGATCCAAAACGCAGCGCCACAGTAAGGTGAATATGAAACACTGCATTCCATCTAGCGCTAAAATACGTTGATATTGAGATTTTCCTTTAAAATAGTGTGTAAACCTGGTTAGCGCCGACAGATCTCAATCCAGAAGGGATTTAAGAGACAACAGGCAAGAGCGAAATTCTAGAAATCGCTATTAAAAGTTCCGGTTGCTTTGGGAAAGCAGCTGTAACGGAACGAGTTCCGGTCGCTCTGGGAGTGGCTGCAACGGAACAGTTAGAAGGTTGCACAATAAAAATACGGAAAGTCTCAATAAAAATTATAAAAGCGCGCTCTGTTTGTGTTAACAAAGAGAAGTGAGTTGTCATTTACGACCCAATACGCGGTCGAACCCTTCTCAAGCTGTTTTCCTGTGTACACTCACGAACTGGCTGGAGTGGGAAACTAAGGTTGTGCGTCATCACGTAAAATCAATAACCGCTTTCTCAAATAGTGAGAAAATAGAAGGCTGTTATTGATCACCTGCCCGCTCCTTTGTGCCAGAGAAGGTGTCACAGTTCTGACGTAATTAGTTTAAAATGGGTAACTCTAAAACTAAAGTAAAATTAACAGCAGATGAAGAGTGGTTAGAAAAAAACTGTTCAAATGCAGGAATAGTCAGTGCAAAAAGGTGGAGAAATACAAAATAAAATATATTGTCCAGCTTGGCAAGGCAAATGCACCCCTGATTTAATAAATGCTTTAAAAACCGCTTTGCAAAAAGAGCTATATGTGGAAAAAAGTCAGAAGAAAAAAGCAAAACGTCTAGCAGAATGGCATCTTTTCAAAGTGATGATGACAGACGTAGAAGACGTGGAGAGGAAGGAAGTGAAACAGATGAAGCGCAAGTTTACAATATAGAACAACTGCTGCTAGGGTCAGAAGCCAAACCAACAGTTGTAGTATATGTGAACGGTGTGCCGTTAAAAAAAAATGTTTTGAGACACAGGAGCTTGTAAAACTGTTTTAACTGTAGAAGTCCCAAATGTAACATTTTCAAAAAACACTATAATTGTGAAATCAGCCTCAGGACATGTGACAAAACAGCATCTAACCGATCCCCTTTTTATGTCACATAGAGATAGTGGCCGTGGCTGCAAAAATCAGTGCATTTATGACCCATCATGCCCAGATTGTATGAAATAAATAAAAGGAAATCATTCATATGAAGACCTTTTCTAAAAAAAAAAAAAAAAAAAAAAAAGAGAGATGCATAAGGTAGATTAAGGCTGTATCATTGTACAGCCAAGGAAAGTGTGTGAAAAGATAAATGTTTCCATCCTGGAGGTGGGTGAGACTGCAGCTCATTCACGTCCTTGATGGATACAAAATAAAATATAATAATAAACTACTTGGTTCGACATGCAACAGAGAGAATGCATGTGACTGAAGGTTGGATCTGAGATGAGGCAAACAGAAGACCAGTCTAAAAGTGGGCACAAACCTGTTCAGAGAAAGAGCAGATTTGTACAGATTGGATGAATTCTAACTTATCTGTTTGCTGAGTAAGATGATCCTAACTATTAAATTGTCTCAGTAGTAGTATAGTGATATACACTAGTAAAATATTGTAATATACTATTGTTACTATATAGAGAGAAAAAGATGATGATATTAATAATGATATAAAATTAATATTGACAAGAAGTATCCTAGTCAGTATGATGTGAGATGGACAATTGTTATGAAGTAGTCTGCACCAAGCTTAAGGTTTGCTCAAACTCAGTATAATGACATATGAGATGAAGAAAATAAAGGCAATATCTAAACCAATTAGGTGCATAGAGGCACTTAACCTGCTTGAAAACCTGTCATTTATCCTAGATAAATATTACTGAGATATAGAGCACATCTATAATAACAACTAATAAGCCAAACCCTGTAGATAATAACTAAACCTACAGGATTATGAAGCTGAATTAAATGTGTGGACACCGCTAAGTTGATGAGCATGTTACACATTTTCTTTTATTTTTTTATTTATTGGTTTTTTAGAGCAGAGGCTGCATGCTATTAAAAGCCAACACATGCAGCTGTCTGTGAGCTCAGTTTCCCCTCACACTTCTGCTTTGTTTCTGGCAACATTTTTCTTTGTCTTTTTGTGTCCTGACTCGTGTATGTTTTTGTTTTTTGATTATTTTGTTGGTTTGGAAACAAATTTGTGCCGATACTTGAGGGATTGGGTGTGACGGGTACAAAATACTAAATAATAATAACACTATGAAAGTTGATAGTAGGGTGAGTGCAAGGCGGTGTGTGAAAAGAGGAAGTCTGAGAGAGAAGTGCGTGCGTAGGCAAACTGCAGAGTGTGTGCGTCAAAAGAGGGTGTATTGTTTTTACATCAAGGTTTAGTAGAACTAAAGTAGAACGTCACAAACAAACAGATAAAAAAGTAAAATGAAGAGAGAAAATAACTGACAATTACATTAATGAATAGAAAACACACATACACAAAGTGCCATATGTGAAATTATTCTAGGAAAGAATCAGAAGTGGGATAGTTTAATATAAGATGCAATGAAGGAAGCAGCTTACACTCCTTTAATTTCCAGAGCCAGTGTGTTCCCTCCCCCTCCCCCACTTGGCCCCCGTATCAGGCGAGTATGGAAGGCTGGATAGCCCATGACGGGTAAGATCCCACCTCGAAACCCTGGGACAACCTAAGGCAGGCACAGTCACGATTACTCGGCCTCACTCAGTCCCTGTGAGCTCAGACTCACGGGTGAGATGAAGTGAAGAAGACGGGACCTCAAGGGTAAAGCCGCTGGGCTAAGGCGGAGGTGGAAAGTGGCAAGTGGAGCCCTAACTTCTGGCTGAGGACAAGGAACGCTGCTATTTAAGGTGGGAAATCAAAATTTGGGTTAGTAAATTTGGGAAGGAGAAAATTGACTGTTTAAAGGCAAAATTATGAAGGAGTCTGACACACTGCAAAAGCAACATATGCAAATTCACATACACAAACATAAAATACATTTGAGTTTGAAATTGAGGAACTCAAAGAAGCTATATGACAAAGGGAGTTATGAAAACAAAAAGTGATTAAAGTAGTTTTAAAAGAGTGACTTAGGAGTGCTCTGGGACTAAGTGATCAACAGTAGTGATCACTGTAGAAAGAAATAAAATAATTTAATGAGTTGGTAATGTTTAAACATATGTTTCTGTTGTTACAGCAACTCATTGAGAGATGACTCAGTATGCAAATTAGCTGAAGTGAGTGGTGACGGAGGAGCTTCCTGTGTGTGTGTGTGACTGAGGCTTTCAGAAGAGGAAGCATAGCAGACAAGAGAAGTGCAGAGTTGGGTAGGAAATTTATAGTTTAGTGATTATATGTTGTCGTAAAGGGGTTTTATGCTGAATTTAAGTATGTTAAAGGGGGTGATTTTTGTGTGCAAATTGTGTGGTTTTAATGAGACTTTCGGTGTATTGAGGGGGTGAGATTATGTGGTGGCAAAACTTGTGTGTTTAAGGTTGTTGTGGTGATGGGTTGATTCTGTCAGTAAGGTTTGGGTTGTTGTTGTTTTTGTTTTAATAGAGGGAGTTTTAGGAAACATGGACATGTCTAGGATTGGGCCCATTAGTTTGTAACAGTGCACTTAAAGGAAACCTGTCAGGTGATTTTGTTTTGTGTTTTGTGAGCTAATAATCAGCTCTATTTTTTCTCATTTCTGTTCTAAGCAGGCCTGCAACAGCGCTGACAAATTCTCGGGGAGAGCAAATAAAAGGGGGGCTTTCCAGATTACAATTGGCTGAGGAGAAAGCTACCTGTGGGGACTGATCAGGTCGTAAGTCCCTGTCCAAAATTGTAGGATTTTATGCGAGTCAATCCAGTCCAAAAGCATAAAGAAATATTTTCCTATGGAAAATAAAAAAAAATGAATGAGCTCATTTTGCTGAGGGTGGAGAATCTGATCGTGCGGGAAGCTCCACTATTAGCAAATATATGGTGTGACTGCATGTGAGTGAATGTGTGGCTGGGTGAGTGAGGATGCATAAATGTGGACAAACAATTGGCTTTTACTAGAGAAAATTTCTGTTTTGTTGACTGGGGTTAGATTATGGGATTATAGTATATTGTTGGGAGAATGCCAAATGTTAAAGGGGAAACATTTTTGATGTAACTCATGTTACCATTAATTGGAGAAACACATGACTGATAATTGTTCTGTTTCAAGTTTATTTTTATGACATAGATTGGATCATGAGTGGGGAAAAACTAAGCATTTTGAGTTTTGTATAGTATTGTGACACATTTCATGTGTCAAAATAAAAGGGGGAATTTAGGGTTTAATAATTTAATTGTTTAATAATTTAGGATCATTTTAGGACTTTTTTGGTTCTTATTATGCGTGATTATGTTTGGGGGTTTGTTGATCATTTGGATATGGTAAAACTGAAACTGTTATTTTTATGTTAAGGTTAAAGGATTAAAGAGGTTGTTTTCTTTTGGATCTTTTAGTAGAATAGGCGCTTATAATGATTTTCTGGTTAAAAAGGTGACTTAAGATTAGAGTAGAGGCACTTGCAGCAGCGACAATTCGTGTACAGGATGTTGATGATAGCGAGCAACCGGACGGGAAACCAGCGCTTAAAGAGTTTTAAAGGGATGAGTAACGTTGAAGAATATATATAAATACAAGTCAATAAGTTAAGAACATAATTAGGATCATGCTTTTGATTAAAGAGTCCCAAATAGGATAAGTTAGGGAGGTGCAGGAAAAGGTGTTTTGCTTCCTTTGCAGAAGATCCCGGCGAGGATCCTGGAGGCCCCGAGGCTTGATGAACCACATCAGACGAGACGCAAGAGGAGCACTAGAGACGTGCAACCTCACGACTCAATCTGGGGAACTGACGTACCAGACGAATTCAAACATGGACCAAAGGACAAAAAGTAATGCTTTCTCTATTCCCGTGGGCAGGAAATGCCAAAAACATGCTCAGGATAGAGACACTCGACTACCGTTTTGGACTGTTTCTGAATGCTTCAACAAAGATCAACAAGGCTCAGAATGAAGAAATCGATGCAGTGCGCATCACAATAATGCAACACCGAGTCGCATTGGACGTGATACTAGCCGAGAAAGGAGGCTTATGTGTGCTCTTCAACACGACTTGCTGCACATACATTCCTGATAATGTGCACTCCAACAATATGACTGACGCACTGGACGTGCTGCGACAACTGAGTCAAGCTCAACGACAGGACTACATCACTGGTGAAGAGGACTGGCTCACATGGCTTCTTAGTGGGTCATGGAAGACGTTGCTCATGAAAGGACTAGTACTCGTTGGAGTACTGCTCATACTCCTTTGCTTATTCTCAACATGCATATTGCCCTGTGTCCACAGAATGGTAAACAATATGTTCACCACAAAACTACTAGCATATGTCTCCCTACCCCAATACAAACCACAAGCAGAGATTGAACTTGAAGAAGATGAATTTTAACTGATGATCATGTATGTTTTCACCAAATGACATGCAAGTTGAAAATGTGACTAACAAGTGACTATGCATTGATTAAACCTGTGAAAAATATTAACAACAGGAGGGAATGATAGAGGATTTTTATGAAATACAATATAATCAAGTGTGTTTTATTTTCTAGTGTTCATATATTTTCACATAACCAAGCCTATTGTTAAACAAAACACAATGCATTCCTTACTTCAGTGTTTGAGATGTTTGACAAGACAGGATATACATGCATTCTTTACTTCAGTGTCTGTGATGTCAGATAAGCATGAATACTGCTGTGTCGTTATTTTTCAGTTTGTGTGCAGAGGTTAGATAGCTAAGACAATGCCTGAGCTCTCCCCTTTCCGTTAAAAGAGGAAGTGCTATGTAATCCATTTTGAACTATAAATAAAGCAAGCAGCCTGTACTCGTTGTGTCTGTCTTCTCAGAGGCATTCACCCGTGTACACGTTCTTAAACTCTGAGTCGGTCTGCAGTGTCTTATTTCTCTTACTTGTGAACAGATGTCTAAACCCCTGACAGCGATCATCGAGCAAAGAACGAGCGGGAGAAGCGTTTCGACGGTCACCATTCGGCTAAAAGCAGTTTCACTTTCACTTTTTATGAAACGGTGCCATTTTTCCATCCGGACCAGGACTACGGTAGCGCAGCAACTTCCAGCGGATTATAAGGAAAAGCTGGCCATCTTCCGCTCCTACTGCAGCAAACACATCGGCGACAAACACATCCAGCGATGGATGACCGATGGAGACCACAGTTTCACCAAGAGTGGAAGGCAGCGCCGGGAGAGTTACGCCACAATTTGCCAATGGATTGTAGATGCTTGGGCTAACATGTCTGCTGGCACTGTTGTTCGAGCTTTCGCAAAAGCCGGCATCATTTCCGAGGAGCCGCACGGCACGGAAAGTGACTCTGACGGTGAAGAAAGTGAACCTGGCATGTTTGATGGAGATTTAGCGCAGCTGTTCAATTCAGACACAGAGGATGAGGACTTTGATGGGTTTGATGATAAAAATGTGAGTACCAAACTTTGTTTTGCTCCTGCTTTAGTTTTAAATACGCACACTTGTATGCTTGTGTGTTGTTGATGATGACGATTACCGGCAATAGAAATGTGAGTAAGGTACCGAACTCAGGTTTGCTCCCGCTTTATTTTTAAATACTCATACGGTACTTGTATGCGCCCTATGGTCCAGTGCGCCTTATGTGTGTGTTAAATACAGTAAGGGCACACATAACTGAGACTGCGCCTTTTAGCACAGTGCGTCTTATGGTCGTGAAAATACGGTATATTAATAACTAACCTCGTGTTGTGGACAAATGATCTCAGTTGTTCTCGTATGGGCTCAAAATGTGGTCATAAATATTTTGTACTTGTAAAAAAAGATTTGTGCGTGCGTAAAAAAGATTTGTGTGTGGACTTAGAAAAAAAAACCCTGCAAGTTACAAGTACGGATTTTGACCCTATTTTTCTTCCTTTCATCTGATTGGTCAATGTCATGTCAATCAACAATGTAACAATCCAATTAGAGAACAGATGGGTTTGGCTGTCGAGGGGCGCTTTTTTTTAACTGCAGGTCTTTGCCTGCATACATGCACATATGTCCCTCTGTGGGGGGGTCACTCCCACTAGGTTTATATCTGGGACTCTCCACCATTTGACCTTAGAACTGAAGAAGCTTCTCGGATGAGAGGTGAAACGTCTTCAAGTAACTTAAAGAAGTCCAGACGCTTTTCTTTGCAAGCTCCTTTGACATTTGACCACGAGCAATCTTTTCTGGTTTCTTTGTAGCCAGAAACCAGCTCTCTCCTCGGCTTCCTCCACTACACGCTTCCCCCACGCCAGTCTCCTCCGTCACTATAAAGGGGAGAGTCATGAGCTCCATCACCCTCACCTGTGCCGTCCAACGTCCCGCCACCAGCCTCCACTGCAGCAGGCCAGAGACCACACCCCTGCCACAATAAGTAAAAGTACATCCTTGCTGTACCCTTAATGCTAAATGTGCTAAATTAACCGCTGCCTTTGCCCCTTTGGGATTATTCTTATGTCACTGGGATGTTGACCTTTGACCTTCACATTAGAGAGATGGGCAGACATAATTAGTGTATGAATTTTAAAGTAACAGGTAATAAAGAGAGTGCAGCAAATGTAGTCAGGTTTATTACTCTGTATCACACATGAGTGCCCGAGGGAGGCGGGGCTGACTGGGGAGACACAGGAAACAGAGAGACAGGGCTGACTCGACATGAAACGATGAAACGTGGGACACGGGAACAGAAACTAAACACAGGCTGAAATGAACACTGAGGGAGGGAGAACTAAGATTACTGAGAGCCTGATAAATAAGAAGAACAAAAACCAAGAAAAACAAGAGTCAAAGAAAACCAAAAACACAAAGCATTGGGCCAGGACCCACTGCTGTGACATTTATATGTGATAAAAACATTAAAAACTGCTCAGATGTTGAAATCTTTCTACGTATACTTTAGGTTCAGCTCTCCAGCCTGGCATTTGGTTAAGCATGATTCAAACATTTGATTTTGTTTAACTGGTTTTAATTATAGTTACTTTTTGTGAACATTTGTTGCAGCATTTAAAAATACATCATTTATTTTCAAACTTTTATTTGATTTAGAGCATCATATTTGACCAACGTAAATGTTTTAATTTCATATAAAATAACTGAAACAGTGAACTAAATATCTGAAATCTTTCCTTCCTTAAAAGTTATAATCCTACTTAAGTTATAGTGCAAACGCTTAAGCAACAAATATACTTGATGCTAATTAATTAATATTTCCCTTTGATGTTGCAACTATGCGGTCACTTCTGTCTTTAAACAAAATAATATTTTCCAGTTACAGAAATCATAAAGTCCAAACTAAAGTGCTACTGTTGCTATATGCATTTTATATAAATCATGGATGATGGTCCTGACATGAAGGAAGAGAAAGTTACAGGTTGCATCCTTTGACTTTGTCTCCGTGCCTTTGGGCCATTTTCAGAAGGACAGATGTTTCTGTTCAATTCTTAAATCAATTTTTTCAAACACAAACACTATTTTAAAGCTTCTAGAGAGTAAAATATTCATGATAATTATAATAACAATAATAAAAACAAAAGCTCTCAGATCCATCAAACCAAGCAGCAGAAAGAACAATAACTGAAGAGAAAACTTTAACCTTGTAGACTTCATTATGTTCCAGCTGCTCTACAGACGCTGTGACCTCGAACTTAAGCAGGTCGTAAAGTATGTGCAGCTCAATAACTTCATAATCAGACCCTGTGGTATTTAGGCAGCAGAACAACTAAGAATAACAACTACAAATAATGTTTTTAGGTTTCTGTTGTACTGCAAGGTTCTGTACAGGAGAACCAAACCAAGAGCAAATATTACGTCTCATTTACACCTGAGCACGAAGAGCCATCAACATTTAGCAAATTGAATCATCTTTGTTTAGATGCAAGAAGAATCATATAGAAATGAAAAAGTAGAAATAGAAATCCAGAGCAAAGATATCCTCTAATTCAGCGTAGCACATGTGCAGCTGCTGCGATTCACGTAAGCATTCGGCTCGTCGCTGTTGCAGATTTTTCTCTCGCTGTTCTGGCTCACAGCGCTGCAAACACAAAAATAAATATCCCCAAAGGTGTGAAAGGGAGCTAATTAGTAAGAGTATTGTTACTCTCCGCAGGAATAGTCCAGCAGTACAAATCAGTCCAATAACAAGGTGTGTAACATCTAGCAGGGTGACAGAAAAACCCAGGGTAACTTCTAAGGACCTCAACGTCTCTCTCACATTGTGTTTTTTAAACATGCTTCCATTTGTCACTTCAGTCTTTACTCTGAAATACAGGAAGAGAAATCATGGCTGAAACAATTTCTCATGAAACCAGGGGTGTGGTCCAACAGTCAGTTTGGTGAGGAAGGTTCCTAACTGAGAGAAGTGACCCAGAAGTATCTGTGTAGCAGCCACAATGAATCCAGATCATGAGCTTTATTAACTGATCAAAGTCTCTTCTTTCATCTTCTGTATCATTCAGTTTGCATTGGTAATGCCCATTATTGTAATGCTTTTTTAAGACGAGCAAAACTTTATTTCACTTTGGGTTAGCTGGGATAAGTGATGGATGGAGGGAATTTTACTTCAGCCACAGAAATCCTAAACAGGAAGGAGGAGCAGAGTTACAGTGGATCACTATCCAGCAGGGAAACAAGGTTTATTTCAATTTCTTGGCCATGAGTGAGATTTACTGAGTGGGCAAATTAGGGAGACGACACCATCAGATCCCGAGCCCTCCATGTGTTAATCAAGAGACGGCTGCTGTGCTACATCCATAAATAATGAATAAATTAGGAGCTAAAGCTGAAAGGACAGTTTATTTGTACCATTTTCACGTGAACACATTCAAGAACATCACAGATGAAGAAACATTAAAAACTTCCACACTACATAAAGCAAGAAAGATAGTTTTTCTTTCAGGTGGTTTCAGAAAAACAGAAACATCAAACATCTCCAAGACTCTCTTTGAAAGCACTAAAAACCTTTGTTCTCATGGTCCAATCATGAGTGAACTCCCCGATGAAGCCTTGTGTGCTAAAACATGTCAGAGTTTTAAAGGTTAAACATGAGTTTCCAAAACGTTTTGCTGGAGAACAATGAACTATTTGACTGAGTTTCAATCATTTACAGACGAGCAAAACCAGGACAGAGAAAAAAGGACAAAACTGACTCAGTAAAACAACAGAAAAGAAGATCCCATGTAGATCTGTATTATGTAGAAGTTCAGCCCAGCAACCAGTTCAGTTCAAAAAAGGTTAAATGATTCTATCTGAACTCTGTGGAGCCTGATCTCAAGCTTTTTGAGTCCGACACAGAAACCAGAGGATCTTTCTGTATCTTCAGATTCACTGTGATCCAGTGATGGGAGTGATTTCAGCCCTGAGTGATCGCGCTGATGTTTGCACAGAGCAGACAATGAGGTGAATGTTTGGGCACATTGGTAACAGTGAAACAGTTTATTAGTAACGTGGGATCGTTTGTGTGCAGAGTATGAACTGAGATTCCTGAAGCTCTTGTCACACTGGTCACAGCTGTAGTTTCCTTCCATGTGTGTACGTTCATGAATGTTACGACTACCTGACTGTGAGAAGCTTCTCTCACAGTATCTGCACTTGTGTGGTTTCTCTCCTGTGTGGACTCGTTTGTGTAATTTAAGGTCCCTTGCAGTGGTGAAGGATGACCCACACTGATCACAGAGGTGCTTTTTAACCCCACTGTGAATCAGTTCATGTTGTTTTAACTCACTTGTTGTGGTGAAGCTTCTCCCACATTCTTTGCAGTATTTCAGTTTGTCTCCAGTGTGTCTACGTTGATGTACTTTTAGGGTATTTTGCTGACTGAAAGTTTTTCCACAGAGGTCACAATGAAAGTCTTTCCCACCACCACAGTGATGACAGGGTTGAGAACTGGATCCATCTGTGTCGCTCTGCTTCTAAACAAAGACACAAAGACAGTGTAAGTCAGTCCTTCAACATTTGTATCCTGAACGTCGCCTGAAATAAAGAGCATCTCTGCAGACGTCCAACTACATTTGACTGTTTCAGTTAACACACTCAGTTTACTGGGCTGCAATAACTACAATACTACCACCATAATACTACAGTAATACTAAAATCATAACTGAAAGGAAAATCTGAATAATCACTCAGAGCTGCTTTTCCAGGCAGTAGAATTGCTAACATGCTAACACAGTTTAATGAGCAGAGTTGTTCCAAACAGTCAGGCTAAAATGACAAGATAACAATATAAATACATACCTCACAGTAGCTGCACTTGTAGAGTCTCTTTCTGGTGTGGATCTGTTGGTGTCGTCTCAGGTGACGTGGAGATTTAAAAGTCTTCTCACACAGGTCACATTGATAAGGTCTCTCCTCAGTGTGGGTAAACATGTGTTGTTGTAAGTCTGTGTGAGTTATAAACTCTTTGCCACACTGTTCACAGCAGTACACATCATGTCTGGTGTGAATGCGTAGGTGTGTATTTCGGCTCCCTCTCTGGCTGAAAGTTTTTCCACAGATGTCACAGCTGTATGCCTTAATTCCAGAGTGGGTAACTAGATGCCTCTGTAAGTGGCTACTGTGAGTAAAAGCTCTGCCACACTGATCACAGCTGTATGCTTTAACTCCACTGTGGATGAGTTGGTGTGTTTTTAGGTAACCCTTCCAGGAAAAAGACTTTCCACACAAGTCACAGCTGAACGGTCTCTCTCCAGTGTGGATGACCTGATGCTGTTTTAGTTTAGCCCTCAGAGTAAAACCCTTCCCACACTCGTCACAGCTGTGTTTTTTCTCTCCCTTTCTTCTGTGAGGTTTGTCGGCCTCCTGAGAGCGCTGACTTCTGGCTCCATGTTGGTCCTGCAGTGACAGAGATACAAACAGAGGCAGTGAGTGAAATGCAGTCGTGGAACAAACTCAACCTTCAAACTCCATTAACAATAGTTTTAAACCTGAAGGTGGAGCGTGGCACCAAACACCTTAAAGGTCTCTTATCCCCACCTGCTGGTAGTTCTAACACATTACATCCAACCTGCTGTTAAAGATAATTCATGACTGTTCAAACACTAAAATCATGCACACACACACACACACACACACACACACACACACACACTATTTTATAATTTAGATTATTTTGTTGTTTCCTATTACATATTTCTATAATTTGTATAGATTTATACATAATTATTCAGTGATAATAAATCCTATGTTTGTTTATTCTAAAGGAACCCCGTTAGCTTCCACAACAGATGTTGCTCGTCTTCCGTCAAATACTCACATAAAATATTACACAATAAAGTGGATTCAAGATATCCACATAATTTCACTCTTACATCCACAGTGAGGTTTCACAATTGTTCAAATATAAGCAATCAATAATAATAATAATAATAATAATAATAATAATAATAATATCAATAACATTGAGGCACATTACACAAATTTCAAAAACAAATCATGTCTTACAATATTTACAACAACTAAAAGCTCTGTAAATCGGCTTTTAAGTGTTCATTGAAGTTTTGAATAATTCTCTAATTTTTTAAGGCAACTTATTCCACTTAAAAGTTGCTCTAAATGTAACAGTTTTACAAAACGTTACTTTTAACTCGAGCATTTACTAAATTGCAGCTTGTTGAAAACTGTGTAATATGATGATGTATTTCATCTGGATACTGCAGCTGAGCAGAATAAATGTGGTGTGTTTAACAGAATTGCTTTCTTTAGAACTACAAGTAAGCCATAGAATATTTTAGCCTGTACAGGAAGCCAAGAAAGGTTATTATGCATTTGATCAATATTAGTATAGTATGAACATCTTCACACTAATCTGGACGCCTTATTCTGGACTAACTGAAGTCTGTTAAGATCTGTCTTATTAGCTGCTGACCAAATGATTGAACAATACTCCAGATGAGACATTACTAGTGCATTAATGACATCTTTCATAATGAAGAAGTGATACACAAAGAGCATTTCATAGCCATAGCTATGCCTTGTCGGCAGAGTTATGTGACATTAGTGATGTTTGTACTTTCAGCGTTAACTTGGTTTTAAAGCCTTTAAAATATACGCCGTTCAATAGTCGACCTTCATCTGACAGAGAATGTGATGATTTTGTGGATAATTAAAGTCAGTCATATATCCACAAACACAACAAGCTGAAAGTCAGTGATGCTGCTCGGTTTGCAGTCCTGAACATCACGGCACAAGCAGGATTCACTGCACTGTTAATGTTAGCTGTGTTATATTGCTGCCTCTGTTCGGTGGTGTCGAGCCAAACGCACTTTAACGTGTGTTTGAACGAGCTGACGGTTCACTCGTTAAGCTGAAAGAAAGATGCTTTAATCACAGCAGTCACACATGTGTCCACTGCACCATCTGGAACTCTTCTTGTTTACACTCGTAATAACACAAACACTAAATCCTGCTTCTCTGGTGCTGTTGTGTAGCAGTGTGTACACCTGAGACTGTCACCTGTCTGTCTGTCCTGCACTCTCTCTCTGTTTCTTTCTCTCTGATTGTGGAATAAAAGTATGAACATGTGTTTATAAGTTACACTTGTGTTTGAATCCTGCAGCTTATCACACATTTGATTTCCATGTGTGACGACTGCAAGTGTCCAGAGTGAGGACAGACTGAGGGAGCCACTGCTGCACATCATCTGTGAGGCTTTGCAGCCCTGATGATCCACCAGGACAAACTCAGCAGTGTGTGAGGAAGAGGAGGAGGAAGAGCCAGCAGCAGCTGACAGATGGAGAGAATAGACACACTGTTCCCTGTTTGTGAAGGACTGCTAGGAAAGTTTAACATAACTGTCTGTGCTGAATCAGTCTTATTAGGTAATGTTCAAATAATGTGATCATCCCAGTGTTTTCAGTGTGGGAGAAAGTACTCAGGGCCTTCAAGTTACACACTATGAAAGGCAGCAACAAGTTTAATGTTCAGAAACCTAAAGTCTGTATCAGCAGCAGAATGGAGCTAAAAATAAATGTTGGTTTCAGTTCTATGAAGCTTTGAGTATTTTGGATCAGTAGCTGCTGTGTTTGTTGCATCATATTGCTGTAACTGTTTATATGCTTTATATATTCTGAGCTAAGTTGATCTATAGTGTTACATGATACACTCTCAGAAATAATATAAATATATATATATAAATAACTGTTAGTATCATGGTTGCTAGGCAACCTGGGCAGCGCGACGGAGGTTAGACGTCCCATTTCACGAACCTACGAGCCTCGCACTTCGGCCTTAGCGGTCTTTGAGTCTGCGGCCCTTGAGGACTTTAAAGCTGCAGAACCTGAATCGGGATACAGCCATGATGATCTCCAGCCTCGTGCTCGCCAACATTCTGACCTGAGTTAAGAAGACGATCACTGAAATGGTCTCAGCAGGTCCTTTGATGACAGCAATGAAATGCAGTGGTAAGGCTGCCACGATTAGTCGACTAGTCACGATTACGTCGACTATCAAAATCGTCGACGACTGATTTAATAGTCGACGCGTCGTTTGACGCTTTGTAAGATCCCAAAAGACGCAGGAATAATAGCAGGATTTAAGAGTGTAATAACGGACTGAAACAGAAGATGGCAGCACTGCATGTACAAGGATGCCAGCTGCCGTTAAACCCCGAAGAAGAAGAAGCTCTGTCCCAGAATTCATAGCGCGGCCCAGCGCAGTTTCCAACAATGGCGGCAGCTAGTTAGTTTTAATATTACTCTTATTATTCTTTCTGGGTCACAAAATAAACGTTTAACATATTTTCAGGCGAGAATGTAGCTGTGTAAACCTCAAATATCGGCTCAGTTTATCAAGACATCACATATTTTCAAAAGCGCTCCGACGTTTTCGGAGACGTCTGTTACCCACTAGCTCGATAGCTAGCCGGGGGCCATGAGAGCACCGGACTCCCGGCAGATCGTTTTCAAACCCACCGCCCTACTCAGGTTAAACATGATATATAAGTCACTTAGATAACTTAAAAATATTATTGTTTGGCTTTTTTCAGTATTTTATTTGTTCCTGAGTAATTCGGCTGAGTTTATTAAACTTCACCAAAACAATCTGCACATTTAATTAAAATTTAATAAACTACCATCTTGTCTTTATTTTTAGTTAGCACATACCTTAAACACTTAAAGCTGTAAGCTAATGATAGTTATATAAGAGCAGATGCTGCTGGTGCAATAAGCTGTACGTTTTACGTCCAATGGATGATGATCTGATTAGTCGACTAATCACAAAAATAATCGGTGACTAGTCGACTATCAAAATAATCGTTTGTGGCAGCCCTATGCAGTGGTAAGGCGTTTTGGGGATTAAGTTCGTTTTCATGGCAAAGAAGGACGATGCAGTTCATCTGATTACTCCTCATAACATTCTGGAGTGCAGGCAAAATGCTATTATAAAAACTTAAGCAGCAACTTCTCCAGCTTCCAATATTTATGCAATTCTCAAACCTTTTGGCCACGACTGTATAACCTCTTCTGAAGTTTAGTGGATATTATACATGGTTATGCTCAGGATGTGTCGGCCAGTTTCCACTGGAAACGCCTTTTGGTTAAACTGTCAGCGAGGAATTTGCATTTGCACTGTTACATTTTTATATAACTTTAATGCACATAAACAACAGCTGCTTGTTTCAGTGAAAATACATTGATGGCTTTTTAATAAAGTTGTGCAGCTGTAAAGTATTTTGTCTGGTGTCAATTCTATCGTCAGCTACATCGTTATGGCAAATGTTCAAATGTATATGGTGATAAATATCTTTGGTCATATGGTCCTGCTCTGTCTGTCACCTTCTGTGTTGAGCTCATTGTTTCCTCTGTAGTGGCTGAGCTGAGTCCAAGTAGCTGAAAATGTTCCTCTGCTGCTCCGTCAGACTCTCCTCCTCCTGCTGATCAGCTGGGACACAAAACAGATCTTTGTTAGGCTCCACACTGCACTGAAGAGTCAAAGTGTCTCATATGTTCATCTGACAAGTAAAAGAACACATTTTTGTTTCCCGAGGTGGGCAACTTGTTGGAAACAAACACAAAAGGTTTGAGCACTGATACCTGCCATTGCTGGCATTGAAAGATGCAACGCCAGCAATGTGGATTGTCAAGACTCAAACCAATCATCAAGCAAAGACAACAGGGATCATTTGTTTCTGTTTATTTAGCATTCACAGCATTTGTAGTTGCCTTCTGTGCAGGGGAAGTCCACGCACACTGTGTGGTACCGCCATCCGCAGAAGGTGCATTCAACCTCTGTAAGAGAAACGAGATTGTCTGAGACTGAAATGATATTCACTAAAGAAGTGGTGATTTGTAAAACTTCAAGTGTATGATAAGGTGAAAACAAATACACAACTGCATGTCATGTAGTTGAAGGTTTTTTTTCTTTTGGAAGACCGGAAAACACTGAAAGTTACAAATTAGTCCTTTATTTATCCAGGTAAAAAAAAAATCTCATTGAGATTAAAACTCTCATTTCCAAGAGAGACCTGGCGTCATGGCAACACAAGTCACATACCACACAGGTATATAACATTTAAAACAAACACAATATCCCAACATGTGTAACAAATGTATTGTGCTTGAAACAAATTCAGAATAGGTGATAAAGCAGCTGCACATGTGTGTCACGAGTAAATCTGGCTGTATAACAAACAGAAACAAGTGATCTGCTGTCTTTGCTCAACGGTTGGTTTGAGTCTTGACAATCCACATTGCTGGCATCTTTCAATATGTTGAATGCACCAGTGTAAGTGCAGCCACTCAGACTCAATGTGTTCATAGAAACAGGCGCAGATGTGTCACGAGTTCATCCAGCAGTAGCTATGGCACTTGGCCACAGGGGGCAGCAGTGGACTGACCTGCATTCGAGACTGCTACAGCTGCTCTGTGACAGTCAGTAGATCTGCTACAAATTGCAGATCATATGCAAGTTTTGGAAATGACATTATAAATATTCCTAACTCAGCCACGGCAGCATTGTTGATGTATTACCTATATACTACAAATTATTCCACCTGCTGAAAAGTGGATCTAATGTGGGCGGACTCACACTTAGCAAATAAACCTGTGATGTGAGAATGTAATCAAACTGTTGATCAGAGGCAAAGTAATTTAAAGTTTATGATGCTATCGTCTAATGTTAGCTGACATGATGTTAGCTTGTAAACTTATGTTGTTGTCTGGGTCTCATGTCTGATCTGATGATAATAACTGTGACAACACAGAGATTAAATAAAGGACGTTGGTGGGACTTCTTATGTTAGAACTACAACTTCAGTTAAGGAGTGAGACGTAAGGTGACAAGGAGAATGAAGAGAATGAGAAAGAAGTAACTGGGAAGAGAAAATGAAAACAAAAATTTGAAATGATCAAATTTGTGTTAACAGATGGTGATTTTAAAAATTCAAGTAATTTAAAGGTTTTATCCTATTTGTTGTTGTTTTTTTCATATTCTTCTATTTGCAAGAGGTTATTAATAAAACAGGTTCTCTTTCTGGTTTCTCTTTTTGGACGCACTCTCTACAGCTTATCACATCCAAAATGGCGGATGTCAAGTACAAAACCTCGACAGAAACAATCAGCAAGAATTTTAGCATCAGTCCAAAATAAAACTGTCCAACTACAGAGTTTTAAAATCCAACTAAACTATGAACAGAGATCTTTTACAAATAGGCTATTGATGAGATGACAGTGGTAACAAAAACGTACACATCCGCGCACACAGACAAAATGGCGGGAGAGCGTTTAACGGTCGACCTCATGAGTCCGTTACCGTGAACTATGGAGCGGCAGATTTGTGCTGGAACTGAGCTGCACACAGCTGATGTTAGCCAGGAAACATTACACACTGCTAACGTTACCTTCACACGGAGCTCCACACGGAGACGATCAGCGTCAGGCACAAACACCAAGTTCAGAAAAGAGGAACTTTGAGCAGGAAGGAAAGAGTCAGAGAGGCGTTTGAGGACACGTTTACAACCACGAACATCAGAATCTGTCTGTGCTGCATTCAAGTGCAAGTTGGAAACTCACTAATCTCTGTCATGTTGTCCAAAGATGATTTATTTCTGCTGGTTTTCCTGTTTGAAACACAAACACGTGTCAGCACTTTGTTGTTCTTCACCCTGCAGCATTTGAATATTTCAGGAGTAAACTGATCATAAATTCATGAAGTCATGACTGAAAGTGCAGACTGAGAGTGGATCACATGATGTTTGAGGTGTGTCATGTGACATGTTCAGTATTGTCACACATGTCTAGATTGTCCCTGATATCATAACTGCTCAAACACTGATGATTATATTTGAAGAATTATTCCTGATGGCAGCAAAGTTTGAATGGAGCTCTCTGTCTGTGCTGATTTGTCGCCCTCTGGAGGTCAAAGCACAAACTGCATGATGTCACTGTAACCACCACGGTGACAGGAAGTGTTTTTAAATGATGAAATATGTCAGTGATGCTGATAGTGTGTTCATCACAGACGTTCAGGCTTCATGTTGACATGAATCAAAGTTAATGTCATTATGGACCAAGGACAGTACTCTGGGTCTCCTGCAGAACAACTCAAGCCGTGATACCTGAATGAAGAGCCTCTGCTGCTTTAAAGAAGGAGGCTCGAGGCAGAGGTGAGGTGCAGACCAACCAGCTTTTATTCAGCAACTTTAACAGAAGGATCAGAAAAATAAAACTATACAGCACAGTGATGCTGACTGAAGCCACAGCATTAAACTAAACAAGCATCGGATCATCTTTAACAACATCTAATAAATAATGACAACTATTTACTCCTGTATTTCCTACAATAAAGCCTGTTCAGATATTTGTTGCTGATGGAAATGTAAAAGGCTCCCAGGAACCAAAGGACAAAAACAGAGGCAACAGTCACAGCTGCAAAGGATCCCCTAACACATAAACTGGTTCGAAGATATTTTCTAGCTCTGCAGAGGAGCTTGATTGCACGGACAGTAAAAAGTGGATTCAATAACAGCAGCGAGCGCTGAGTGATATAACGGTGCTGCGAGCAGCAGTGCAAAGGCTCACACAGAGACAGCAGCTACACTGTGTGTGGATGTGATCCACAGTCACAGCTGTGGGTTTCAGTCAGTGTGTCTCTAACTTCATGGTCACATTTCAAAGCTTATTGGAGCCAGAAGATGTTCAAGTAAAAGATTTATTGCTGTACTCGTCTACCAGGATAACAGGAGGTTCATAAAGCTGTGTAATACTTCAGCTTTCCATCATGGAGTAGTAGTTGTGTCCCTTTGTGTTTATTAGTGTGTTCACACGTCTACTTTAACTTCACTCTGTAATGAAAGGATTCAAATCACTGATAAATACATACATGCTGACTCTGAGTCTCAGTGAAGGAGGAAAGGATGGATGAAGGCAGCCTAGTGTGGGTCATGTGTGTCCAGCAGTCATCCAGGGCCTGGATCCATCTGTAACAGGAAGACAAAGTCCAGCCTGTAATCATCCTATCAGGCACAGCGTTTCCATCCAGCATCCTGACGACGCTAACAACCCGTCAAACGTCTCCTCTGGTCCACAGAAGTCACACTTCCTGTGTCATGTTTACCTTTTTAAGTGTGCTATTCAAGCCTGTGTGACCAACTCTGACTCTCCAGATTCCATCCTGGTCTCTGCTGCAGCTTCTTCTACACGACTGTTTTCTGTATAATAATATCTGCCTTTCCCGTCTCTGTCCCAGTGTGCCTGCCACTCGTCCTTCATCTTTACCTTCATTATACTCTTCACCTCACTTTCACTGTATTTTATAGTCAAACCTGCACGACTTCTTCTTGCTGCACCTTTTTAAACTTATCGTCCTGTTCATTGCATCAACACCGATATTCACAGGGAGCCATAAGAAATCCACTTCTATCCCTGTGTGTTTGATTCTATACAGTAAATGAAGTATATCAAAAACAATATGTTGCCTAGAGTCTGAAGACATATCACCTGTGCTCACTAGCACACTGCTAGAGTCCCAGCAAACCACATACCTCCATATTAGTGCGTCCTCCACCCAGTTCAAGCCAGTAACATCACTACCAGCTCCCAGTATAAACTGCCACATCATCTGTAATTCTTTTACTCATCACCAAACTTATTTGTGGGAGAACAAATGCAGCAGCCGTTCTTTTATCTGACAGTGTTGACGCATCAGTAAATATCCTCACATGACCTGAGGACTTTCCCACTATATGAACCTGCTTTTAGTCGCCCCTCCTCCCTCGCCACAAGCTTCCTTTACAACATAACTTATAAAAAACAACTTTATTGACAATCAGCAATAACAATTACAGACAGTCTAGAAGGAGAATCACATGATCAAGGAGCAGAAGTTTATGGTTTTAATAGCTTTTACATTTTGGGAAAGTTTTAAAAACATTGTTTGGTTTTCTTTCTAAAGCGTTGAAAGGACGGCTTTGCATCAGAAAATAAGATCAGCAAATGAATCCATTAAAGTTCTTTTGCCTTGTTTGCAAAAGAAGCCAAACAACATTTGTGTTACAAAGAGAGACTTCAGAACAGATCAAAGATCACAAACATCAGGCACTGATGGAAACAGCCAAACACAGAAACAGAGGCACCAGCAGGTGAAGGAGGCCTGTTGTAGAAATGACTCTGAGTGCTCAGGTAGAAACGCATGAAGAACCAGTGCGTCTAATATTTGGAGACCAGTCTGTGTTTGAGCGTCCTGGATGAAACACAGATCATGTTGCAGAGCGAGGACGTCGTCTTTCCTCCCGAGTGTGTAACTACAGGACGTGTGCAGAAGGTTTAATCGTCCTCCTGACAGTTACTGATGAACGAGTCCTTCAGGGAGGCTCCAGGATCACTGTGGCTTTTACCAGCTGCTGCTAAACTGAGAGGTGTTGCTGCTTCATGTGTGAAGATGTTTGCATGGCTTTAACAGTGCAGACGTTCCTCATGTGCACCCATTTCATATGTTTTATTGTGATGTTTAGTAACATCTGCTTTCCTCCTTCAGGCAGACGATAAAGTGAGCTCAGCCTTAAACATGTGGAGAGAACGTTTGACCGACAGTCCTGGGACGACTGCAGAACAATGGTTTGTTTTTAATGATAAAGTTTCATAATGGAAATAAATGCTGAGCCTGTTTCATGATGTTGGCCCTGCAGCATCAGGCAGGATTAATACTGTAACAAACGTGTGTCACAGTTATAATGACTTTAAATGAAGACTTGGGTTGGATGGAGATGTCAGCTGGATTTGTGCTGACTGTCACTTTAAATGTTTTCAGTTCAGCTTCTAAATCTACTTTTGTATAATGTTTGCTGAGTTTTGCACTTCATGACGCTTTTAAGAAGAGCCAATAAATCCTGACTTTACACAAAAATAAAGGTTTAATGTGTTTAGTGTGACAGTGGAGGAGAGCGCACATAATAAGAGTCATTAACAGAATGGTGACAATTATAATCTGTCTCATTTTAGGAGCAGCTCACAGGCACAACAGACTACAGAGCAATCAAAGCACCAGTTAAACGTCCATGTGACCGGCTTACAGCCAATGAACAATCAGTCCCCACTGTCCCCACCAACATCACTGTACTGGAAAGACTGTGCTGCCATGGTCAGAGATGAACTGGTACTAAAATGTAAGGCAGCTGATGTGTGTGGCCTTAGCAGCACAAATGCATCACGGCTGCAACGCTGCAGTGTGTTTAAACATTTGGACATTTCTGTGGCTTCAAACCAGCAGCTGCTCTGTACTCAGTCGTGTTTGTGTGTCTGTCAAAGTGATTGTTGTCTTTAAAAAGCCTTTTGTGTTGAGTTTTGTGAGCAGTGCCGAGCTTCTCTGTAGTCTAAGCCGAGTCGATATATTTGATTCCATGTTTGGTGTGATTTTCAAAGTCAGCAGCAGCAAACCCATACGGTAAAAAAATACATTTTTCCTGGCCAAAATATATTTCAAATATATGGTAAATATATTTTGTATTTGTGATGCTCCAAAAAAATATATTTTTGAAATTGAAAATATATTTCTTTCAAACCAAAATACATTTCAAAACATATTTTAGGGTGAAGAAAATACATTTCCAACCTTACAGTAGAATGTATATCAAAGTATCCTTTATTTAAAATATATTTAGTGCAATAATGATGATAATGATAACAATACTAAAAGTAACATGTTTTATGCACATCTGCAAAAAACAGTTGGATTCAAACAAAACAGAGTCAAAGGTCTATCACGAATTAGGTTGTTTATTTATTTGCTTACAGTATTTCACATTACACAATATCTCACTATAATGTAGCGTTCATTGACTTTGAAATTATCTGTCAGTGATACAGTAAACAAGATACAACAACTGCTATGTACACTTTAGTTTTTGACAATATATACAATTTAGTACTTAAATGAACACACTCCACTGTTTTGGAAATAGGCTCATTCTCCATCTCCCTCAGAGTTAAAAATGCAGCGTCTTCTTTCTAGATCCGTACGTTAATAGGGCTCTGGAGCGTGATCTTACGGGATGGGGCGTAGCCAGGATTTTTGGTCAAGGCGCCATATTAGCAGGCCAAACAAATGCTTGCTGTGTGGTCGGTTGTAATGTTAGATTGCACTACCGACAAAGGAATAAGCTTGAAAACAGGCTCTCTTTTCATTGTTTCCTCACCTGGAAACATCATGAGGGAGCTTATGTGTTGGATGTTACCAAAAGAAGGCGTCTAGCCTGGATAGCAGCTGCGAGACGAGCTGATATTCAGTTCTCTACCAGCCACAGATATCTGTTGGTGTGCTCCAGTATTTTCATTCAGGTAAGTTCTAAATAAGTTCATATTATTATTTATAGCCTGTTAATTTTATTTTCAATGCGCTCTGAGATCATAGCACAAACTTAGAACAAACATGCAGAACTACCTTCTATTTATAGAGTTGCTAATTATTTGGCATTATTGCAGCAAACCAGCCTATGAAATGAATGAAACAAATCCTGACTGGGTTCCAACACTACACATGGGGCACTACGAAATCCCTGCTTCAAACTACATGCTACATACCACCATGCCAATCAGATTACTTCTTCCATGTGTGGGTAAAAAGGTGACCTTCCTGGATAAGATGGCAAAGGTTTGCTGCCTTTTGGTGAACATGTGCCCCAGTGTGGTAGTAAAACCACAGAAAAAAGGTTTTGTTAAATACTCTTAAGTCTTGTGCTGTTTATGTAGTGATAAGTTTTCAAAAGAGACAGTAAATTACAGAATGCTAGTAGTGGGTGATATTATACAAATGCTGTCATGATTTTATGTGAACATTTTGTCATTTGTAAACTATACATAACATTTTTTCTACATTGTAACTGATGTGATGTTCTACAAAGTGCTTTTAATTAAAAATAGGCAAACATTTCTTTGTTTCTTTATTCAACTTTTGAACAGTGGTATTTAGTAAGTACATATTCAGTAAATGCAAAGTATTTACATGGCCCCCTAAATTAAAACACTATGGGTTATTCAGAACAGAACTATGCTTGGAAAAATATTGTCCCATCAGTTGATCCAACTCCTCCACAGTAGCAGGTGGAACTTTTCTTTTTTGAGGATGGCTTCTTTTACCTGTCACAACGAATGGTCTGTTTATGTTTTGATCAAGAACCTTTTTTTGGGCAGCTGAAGAGGAGAAGTCTATCTTATGGCCAACCTCTGGCTGTATCTTGGTCATATTACCCAGCAAAACCCAGTATGCAGGTTCATCTGTAACAGTCCTTGTGCCACAGATCCTCACTGTTGCTTCTACATTAAACAGAAGAGCAGTGACATGGCTGCAAGTCTCCACGACTCTAGCCATACAGCTGCAGTGGGCGGCTTCAACCTTCCCTGTGATGCTCACAATGACCTGTGGCTGCAATGCTGCAATTCAGTCTTTAAGAGTGCAGGACCTGAAGCACACACAGACAAAGTTCATTTAAAGACAAGAACTATGAGCCAAGGCCGACACAAATGTGTTTTATTTACTTTCAAATCCATTTATCATAAATGTAACAAATAAAGTGTTTTTATGTATCCATCTATAGAACGCTGCATGTTATATTCTAAATCTGCATGTTTCTTTTTAGAAACCTATCAGCAAAAAATGAACCTAAAGTATGTAATGCAAGGATGTAATCACTTTCAAGAGGGAGAAAACATAAAGTTCAACTTTAAGTGACAACTATGGACACCTAATATGACAAGCAGATTCTGCAGGTCATTAATCAATGTATAAAACTAAAACAGAATGTATTTTTAGTGACACAGGACACAAACAAGGAAGCAAGATGTGTAATTAGGATTATTTATAATAAATATGAATTAATTAGGGCAATTTCTTTAACCATAAAGAATAACTAAATCCTTCAGGACAATGTCACATCAATGCACTGAACTCACTATGTTATCCCTCTAACAGAGCCTCTACATGTTCTCACTGTAATTTCCCCCTCACGAATGAATTTTTGCTAGCACTAATTTGAATGCTGGGGGGAATCAAACGCATTTTACTCGCAGTACTCAAGCTGACTTACCTTTGCTTGAATGACGCCGTACTCACAACGTGGAGGCTTAAAAATAGCCAAATCTTGTACCCAGTCCTTGGTGAATTGGATGTGCGCCTCCAGAGATTTATAATTGCGAAATTGGTGCGCCGTGTATGCTCTGACTCCACAGACAAGGTATGAGAGTAGATCATGCTAAGTCAATAGCGGTTTGGTCTTCAGGGTTTCTACTCCACGGCTATATTTCATACGGGTCCACATTTCAACAATCAAGTACCGTCTCTTTGCATCTGGACAGAATCTGTCTCTATACCGTCATTTTCTTTTGAGCTACGTTTCAGAATGGTTCGTAGCAATCTTGTTTTGATTCGTGACCTGCCAAGATGGTGCTGCGCTCCCACAATGCATTGCGACATTACGTCAACTCCAAAGCCCTTTGCGTGCAGGAGTGTATGCGCATGCGCATTGCCACGGTGGTTTAAAAAATAAAGATATAATGAAAAGTAATTAATAAAAATTAAATATTTAAACATTCCCACAAATGTGCAATGAACGTGCAAAAACTCTCTTTAGTAGTTGTTGCTGTTTCTTTCTTTCTTTCTTCTTTTTTTTTTTTTGAAAAATAACGACGTCTCTGAGGCGCGAAATCTGACAGCGAGAGGAACGGCCGGATACAGGAGACGGGAAGAAACAAGCCGATTATGTTCGCGTTAATTAAGTGGTTGGAAGATGTAAAATTCTCAATTCTGCCAACTGAACATATACGAGATTTTAATGAGGATGAATAATTAGCCGGCATGGAGGAAACGGACCTTTATTTCGTGGAGTGGCGACAAGAAGCCAAGGCGGGTGGCCAGTCTAAGAAGCCTCCATCATCAAGCTAGCAGGTGCCTTTTCCCATATAATATTACTTTATTCTCGCTTATTTGGAACGGAAGCGTAGAGCTGCCACCCAGGCAAAAGAGAAATATAAGTATATCACGTTATAACGTGAAAAGTTTATCGTTCTAACAATATACTATCATGTTTGAACAACATGTTTGAACAACATTGTACGAAAAATGTACATAATTATCACGTCCGTACAATATGGTGCGAACGTGACAATTATGTATATTATAATAATGTGATATTATATTATACAAACATGAAAAGCATAATGTTAGAACAATAAACATTTCACGTCATAACGTGATACAGCTCTATTTTTCTTTTGCCTTGGTGGCAGCTCCACGCTTCCATAATTTGGTAATCAAAATATGTAACTTAATTAATTATATTGTGACGTACTTTTGCCTTTTCTTATTATTCTGCCTTCTCAATAACTATCAAAGCCTATTCACATTTAATTTGGCTTTCACAGAAATCCTACCTCTCCTTCTGGCTACAGAGTACTTACCAAGGTTAGAAACAAAGAACAGTTATGCTTTATTAATGTTCGCTAATTACAATGTTCCACATTTCCTTGCTTTTTAAGTCATTTTTAGGCTTTTTAGAGTTTTTGTTTTTTTATTTTTTTTAGCAGTAATGTTTCTGCCTATTTATTTCAGCCCATGAAATCGAATGCAGATCTTCCTAATGTGAGATTTACATAAATGTAAGTAATTTTGTTTGTCATTGTCATTAATGTTGTTGCTGTTGTTGTTTTTGTGCAGTTTGCAATCATATAAACCTAGCAAGCATCAGTCAGCACAGTGACTAACCTAAACAGATTCTTGCTTTATTCACATATATTATATGTAATTATATATACCTGCACATTGTACCTAGGGTTGCAGCCACTTGGCCCCACCCCATTGTTGTGACAGCCCTGATTGTACTTATACACTGCATCTGAACAGGGAACAGTCTGCCACATTAATGTATTTTTAAGTGACTTGTTTGTAATACATGAATTTGTTTCTTACAGATGTCAAAGTCTCAACCTCATGCTGCCCTCCCCCATCCTCCTAAAGTAAGTATTTGTTGTTGTGGTTTTTTATGCGGTGTCTGTGTCACATGCTAATCATAATTATTGAAATAACTGTTTTCTAACAGATTTTCCAAAACACTAGTTATGTTTGTTGTCATTCAGACCAGTACTACTGCTTAGACATTGTTTAGTGGTCATGCATGTTTGACAAGCTCGTTATGATACCAAAACTGTAGGCCTATCACAATAATCGATATATCGACTTAACACACAGTACATGTACATGACCTCAATAATTGTTGATGATGTAATTTATCTGCCATTATATTTACAAAAATAAAATATAATGATAACAAAACAATAACATTAAATAACATTGTTTTCTATTTGTTAGAAAATTTACTATTTATTCAAGTTTTTAAGGTATCTAATATTTTGATTCCTAATTTCAATGATCTAAATACTTTAAGAATTAGATGTTGGTTTGTCAATTGAAAGTGTGTAGATCTTGCATTATTATGGTGTTATATTATGATTATACATTCAAAGACATAAAATGGTCTTAAAATGACAATGACATAACTTGTCGCAATTGTTTATGGGGCAATATACCGACCAACAAAAAGTCGCTATCGTAACAGGCCTTCAAAACAGACGGTTTTATGATTGATAAATTCAAAAAATAAATACATTTAATTTCTCTGAGATTCTCTAATATTCAGTTACAGTTCACAACACAGCTACCCGTACATGCAGTATTATACTGTAAATATAAATCTCTGCATTTAGCATCCCACTAGAAGCGTCACAGTTACTGCCTCTTTTTTTTTTTTTTTTTTACAAATACCTGTACTATCACTAACACATTTACTGTTTTACTTTTAGCCTGTGGATACAAATGCAGATTTCCTTAATGTAAGTTGTGCATTTTAATTACATCATGTTATTTTTATTATTATTTATTTATTTATTTTATTTTACATTCAAATATTTCAAGCTTCTTGGTTAAAGAAGCTTGATTGCTAGTAGGTAAAGAATAGTTCACCTATAATTCATATTCCCAATTAATTTCTCACCTCTGATTGAATGCCTTTGTTTGTTTTCCTATAACAAAACATTTTTGCTGGATATATATGGTGAATTTATATGCATAGATACAGTCGTAGTGCTTGACACATGCAAACAGCAGTAGATGTACTAAAAAGGAAATAATTACAATCATGATGTTGATTGCTGATGTCAGTATATATATTTTAGAGGAATGTTTTGTTTTTCACCCAAAATAACTATATTGCTTTAGAAGAGATTTATTACCCTACCGGACTCTTATATATTGTTCTGTTTTTTGTTTGTTTTTGTTATTTTCAGGTTCAATGGTGCGTGTTCTTCTAATGGCCGCCTTCCCACTGGAGGTTTTGATCCACAGCAATTTAAAAGGTAATCAGCTTTGAAAGTCAGTTCAAATGGTTAGCTAATAGTACTTTAAAAAGCCTACAACTCTGTCACCAGTTTCTTTACCAAAAATTACCCATAAAAGTATCGCTCAATAGCATATATTGTAGTTCAAATGTTTAGTTGTACAAATATCAAATTTTTGGAAATCTAAAACTAGTCAAACACTCAAATGTTCATGCTTTTTATAGGAGGACAGAGCAAAACGGACATCGGCGCAGAGTGAAGAACTGCCCTTGATAAGGACACTATGACAGCCATATATAGTAAGTGAAGACTTTCTGTGTATCTAAAATTGCATACACCACAAGTAACTTACTTTGCAACCATTAAAATAGGTTGTAAAGTAAGTTACCAATACAAATAGGTGATGATGCATTGTAGTGGTTGGTCTCAGACAAAGAAGGTCAACAGATTTATGAATGCTGGAAGGTAAGGAGAGACGACCAAAAGGGGTGTTAGCATTACTGTAATGTGAACTGGATAGACTTCCCATCTAGGAAAAAAAAAGAGGTAAATTATGCGTAAAATATATCTGTATTAATATCTGTATCTATATAAACAGAAATATCTGTTTGCTAAATGAAGCCAGCTAACATAAATCACATTTTTATTTTAACTCTGATAAAAGTAATAGAACTGTGACTTTTGTTTGTTACAGTGGGGGTAAGGAAGGGGTTTCCCAGCGTGTCCAGAAGGGCTTTGAGGATTGCAGTGAAAGCTGGGGGAACTGAGACTGGGTGTATATATATATACACATATATGTATATGTGTGTGTGTTTCTTTTAGAATGTTTAAGTATGTAATGAGAATAAACTTATAAAATGAATATTCCTTGCTTGATTGATATGCTATATGTATGTTTTAAACATCAAATAAAGATTTCTTTCAGATGTTACATGTGAATGTGTTTTCTTAGAAATATATGAAGGGTTAAATTTATATTTTTTTGAATGATTTTAAATACATTTAAATTGTATTTTGAAATATATTTTATTAATATATTTCAAAATATACAAAAAATGGCCAAAAAATATATGTGCTAAAATACATTTTAAATATATAAATATATTTTAAAATGTATTTTAAAATATATTTTTTTACCGTATGGGCAAAGCTACACCAGAGGGTTGTGCTGTGTAACAGGTTGGTGCAGGTGGTGTTATCTACATTTGAACATTAGGCAACAGTCTCATGAAGACACTTTCTATTGTTCACTAAAGACCAACAATAACAGAGACAAAGGGAGAGCAGCAGAACTAGTGCTAACAATTAGCACTGCTAGCCTGCCCACCAACACCAGCTAATGTTCTAAAAACGATGATCAATGATTTTGCTGTAACGGCTCCAGCTGTCTGTGTCAGGGACACGTTGGAGATGAAGTGAGTGATCCAGTGACAAAGGTTTGGAAAGCTGCAGTCAGCTGAGACTAAAGGAGTCACCTGACCGAGAGACGAAATGTTTCACTGAGAACGTCCAGATGAACAGAATCAACCTTTGGGATAATCTGTTCCACACATCCATGTTTCACTTACTGCATTATATTTCCTCATTGCTGTGCACACAGGCCTGTGGCTTATAACCAACTCCAAGTTCAGACTCAGAGGCTGCTGAAGCTGTTTTCTGGAACAGAGACGTGTTGGATATAAAAGCAACTCTTCTTTATGTGTCAGCACTGAGGAAAGGAGCAGCTTCGTTTCTAAGTGTATGAAGGACTGTAGCAGTGTGTGTGTGAGCTTTATTTCACAGACAGAACCATGTCAAAAACACAAGTTCAGGTAAAAACAATACAAAATCAAAGAGTCTGATCAGAAGGATTAAACAGAGGAGTGTGGGACTGTTTTTAACAGACAGCAGGTTAAGCCAGGCTGGAGGAGTAAACTGAGCCTCGGTGTGAGCAGCAGTGTGTTTGACAGGAAGCTGAGATAAACAGTCTGGAGCCCATTTAGTGCTTCATATGAAAGTGTGAGGATTTGAAAGCAAATCTAAAATCAAGCAGGAGTCAGTGTGAGAATGATTTGTGCTTTTCCTCAGTCAGATGCTGGGAGTTTCAGTTCATCCATGTTCAGCGTGCTGTGCTTTGTGTAACAGGAGAATATGACAGTATAAATCAAGTCTTCATGTCACTGAAAGCCTCCACAGTCTGCTATGGAGGTGCATCAGTTTGGATTTACAAGAAGAACATTTCTTAAACCTGCCACAAGATGGCGCTCCAACAGAAGGGATGTCCACAGTGTAACACAGACACACACATACTGTGTGAATGTGTGAGTGAATGGGCTTTCAACACAAGGCTTCTGCTGCTACCTTTAATGACATAATTAGCTAACAAGAACAAACTGTTAATTACCACCAAAGAACGGCTCCAGATTTTAGCTGCTGACCATTTTGTGAAACGTTGATTACATCAGCTTATTGTTGATTTTTCAACCTTAATATCAGCTGCTTTAAAGGAGCCTGGTTCTCTGGCAGTAACACTTTTCTTCACTAGATGCAGTGCAGGCACAGTCTGTGTTTCTAAACTACACACTAATGTTCATTGTTGTGCAGCTAAATCCTCCCTCTGGATGGGAAGAATCCCTGTCAGGCTTCAAACACCTGGCTTGGTGTTCTGGAGCTAATGTGTCACCTGTGAGGACTCTGAGATGAACACACAGCAGACACTTCAGTTCTCCGTCTGTGTGTCCTCAGTTTCCCAGCATGCCTTGGCTGTGGTGGTGGAGGTGAATGAGGGGGAACATGCTGCTCTGTCAGCACTCAGGTTTCATACCTGGTGATCTCAGAGGACAAAGCGGTGTTACAGCAGCGCACGTTGATGAGACCTGATGCTCTGAACAGTTCAGACTTCAGCCTCACTCTGAGAAAACAAACGACTGACTGTCAGCAGCAACTACACCTGCTCCATCAGTGACGGAGAGAAGAACTGAGACTGAGAGACATACAGCTGCAGGTCAAAGGTCAGAAACGCCCGCTCTTTGTACGGGTCAGGAGTTAGTACTGCAGAGGTCAGAGGTCAGCTTGCTGACAAACCATTTGAAACAGTTTGGAGCTAAAAGCACAACAGCAGAGGAAAGAAGAGACACTGCAGAGATGATGCAAAATATTGTGTTTTGTTCTCAGCTGTCAAAAAGTGTAACACACGTGTTCCAGCACAGCCTTTGTGTACTTTCACTTCTCCATACTGTCCATTGGAAATCCTGTTTGTTACTTTTTGATTTCAGTCCATGTGTCCAAAGCAAACTTCTGTCCCACACTTTCTCTGCTGACTCTTCACCGATGCTCAGATGATCTCAGATGATTTCACCAGAACTCATCAAAATTCGGGCTCCACAGAAACCCAGACGTCACTAAACAAGCGTAACAAGCAAAGTGAAAACTGGTCGTTCAGCTTTATTGACCAAAGATAAGCTCACATGTCACCTCATGACACAGACACTTATTTCCACAGCATGCACGAGGACTGACAATAAGTGTCTATAAAGCCACTTCTATCTGCCACACCTGTGCTTCTGTCATGGTTGCTCTCCTCTCACTCTGTCATTTATCCACAGTCTGCCTCCCTCTGCTCCGTCAGCTGACGTCCTCTCTACACCACCTGCTGTGTTTTATCCTGCAAAAACACATTTAAGAAGCGTTGCACCGAGTAACGGGAGGAACTGCTATAAAATCCATTTAAAGGAGGTGGTGCTGAGTGCTGTGACTGGGGTCCCACCACTGACATCACGGGTGGAGGACATGTTGGAAAACTGCTACAAAGTGCTGTGCAGCCAGCAGAGCTTACAGTCTGTCCTGTGTGTCATACAGGCTCTCACACTTAGTGTTTCTGTGACACATTGAAGAGAAGTTTGTGTTGTTCACAGTTGTGCTTGTACTGAGTGACAGCTGACATGACCTAACAGGAATAATGTGTCTGTGCTGAATGAGAAGTAACACACAATGAAGTCTTGATGCATCTCAATCATCCAGGAAAGTGAGTCTGTTGCTTCTGTTCATCTGGACGCAGCGTTTTGTGGGAGAAACGTGTCGTCATCATCAGGTGACGTCTTCAGTCTCAGCTGCAGGTTTCAGTCTTACAAACAGGACATTTGCATAAAGACTGAAAGCAGCTGCAGGAACGATGGGCTGGGAGCTCCGTTCCTTCATCTTAATTATGCAGATTCTCAGGACCATTGATCAACAACCACTGATCCATGTCCATGAGTCCCATTCACAGAGATGTGGGAATGGCTGCAGTCACAGCATGTAAGATGGAAATAAATGAGAAGTATTTAGCTGAAGTGGATTTGATTTATGTTACTTCTTTTTTAACTTGTAGTTCTACATTGGAAGATTATTGTGATATTGAAATATAAAAATACATTTATATTCTATTATTTTCTCAAAATAAGCGTCACACTCGTGGAAGCCGGTGTAGCCGCCGAAACGCCTGCATTTATGGAGACTTTCAGCCCCAGGTAGGCCAGTTATGGATCTTGGATCCACATTATGTCAGCAGCTGTTCTCCACCGTGAACTGTGTTCAAACAAACACGCTCACGCCTCACAGACGACAGCTTACAGTCCTGTAGAGATAAAGTGACTTCGTACAGCCCCGTCTTCAGTCTTGTGGAGATGATCTCGACGCTTTGGTGGATGTTACTAGCTCCTGTGCAGTATTTTGTAAAGACATGATTATACCCCGTAAGCACGTTAAAATTTACGCTAACAATAAGCCATGGGTCACTAAAAGTGTCAAATCCTGTTTAAGGAAAAAGAGACAGGCCTTTAAAGAGGGGCTGTTACCGATTTTCAGACAGCTACCAAGGAAATGAACATCGAGATCTTGAAAGCAAAACAGACAAAAACCTTCTTGAAAGCAAATTTGCTGCAAAAACTTTTGGGTCTGCCTGGACTTGTATGAAAACCATAGCAGGGTTTCAAAATCCCCAGAGCAGCAGTCAGGTCATTTTAGATGTTTTAATTCAGACAGAGATTTTCAAATGCTTTAAACATGTTTTATGCTCGTTTTAGTTCTTCTGATTTCAGCGAGGATATTTGGGAACTGAAACAGAAACTGAGAGATACTCAGCACTTTATCATTGAACTCAGCGATGTTAAAAAGGCCTTTCATACAGTCAATGTGAACAAGAGCCAGGTCCTGATAATATTAGTGGCCGCCTAATTAAATCTTGTGCTGATGAACTCAGGCCTATATTTCAGGTTATTTTTAACAAATCCTTGCAAACACAACATGTGCCCTCTCTTTGCAAAGAAGCAGTCGTGGTTCCTGTCCCTAAATCTAAACGACTTCAGGCCTGTTGCCTCACTTCAGTTGTCATGAAAGTCTTTGAAAAAATCATCAGAAATGTGATTATGAAGAGACTGAAGGTCAGCTGGATCCAATGCAGTTTGCATACAGGCCCAACAGAGGAGTGGAGGACGCACTTTTGACTTTACTAAATCTGATTCTTAAACATGTAGAGAGTAAAGGGACTTTTGCAAGACTTCTTCTCATTGATTTTTCTTCGGCTTTTAATACAACACAGCCCCATATTTTAATTAAGAGACTTTTAGAACAGTTTGAAATCAGGAAAAACCTGGTGGGCTGGATTTTAGATTTTCTAACTGACAGGTCACAAAGAGTGAGAATAAATGGGGTTCTGTCTGACCCAGTGTTCTCCTCCACAGGTTCTCCTCAAGGCTGCGTCCTATCGCCCTTATTATTCACTCTCTGTACAAACATGTGTCAGGGCAGACATGAAAACAGGGTCATTATTAAATATGCAGATGACTCTGTTATTGTCAGCTTACTGAAAAAGGGTGAAACTAACCACGGCCCAGTCATTGATGACTTTGTTCAGTGGTGGGAGGAGTCTTATCTCCAGCTGAACATATCTAAAACAAAAGACATGGTTGTTGATTTTAGGAAACAACAAAATGGGCAAGCAGTCACTTTAATTAAAGGTCAGAAAATAGAGCAAGTACAATCATATAAATATCTTGGGACCATAATCAATGAAAAACTGAACTTTGATCAAAATTGCAAATCAGTTTGTAAAAAGGGTCACCAGCACCTTTATTGCCTTAGGAAACTTGTTCATTTCCACATTGACCAAAAAATTTTATCTTTGTTTTATCGTTCTTTTATTGAGTCTGTTTCATCCTTTTGTTTGGTGGCATGGTTCGGTCAGACCTCTGTCACAGAGAAAAACTCTCTGAATCAGATAGTGAGATGGTCCAGTCGTCTGATAGGTGAGCCACAGTCTTGTTTAGCCTCCCTGTACTCTGAGCAGGTACAGAGGATGGCTTTATCAATCCTTAAAAATGGTTCCCATCCTCTAAGGGGTGAATTTCAGCTTCTTCCCTCAGGACGGAGGTTTCTATTTCCGAGATGCAGGACAAAGCGTTATAAAAACAGCTTTGCTGTCACTGAATTAAATAAGAACTGTTTTTGATTCGAAATATTAAAGTATGTGTCACAGTGAGTTTTATATATTTACTAGGTATGTGTGTTTTTAAAGGGATGTCAAATGCTGTCATTTTTCTGTAAAGCAAATTTACCTTGCCTTTGGGTATAAATAAAGTTACCTTACCTGCAGACGCTGTGCGCAGAGGTTCAGGAGCAGAAGTCCCGTTGTAAACATATCACGGCAGACCCGACGATGTTTGCATGAACGCGCTTTTTTTAAAAGTCAGGTCAAGGCTCCAAAAGCCCAAAGGCGATATAACAGTTTGTGTTTGCTACATGGATCATTGTAGTTCAGCTTTCCTTTCTTATATTTCTTTAAGAGCTCAAAATGTGTTCATTACATAAATCAAATGTAATTTTCTCTGTAGCACTTCATGGATTTCATAAGCAACACACTGTAGTTGTTCACACAAAGCATAAAGGTAAAAACAATAGTAGATAGTAGATAGTACGGTCTCATGCTAACCGCTAGCAGCTCAATGTCCTTACAGCATAGCGTCTCTTTGATAGAGAAATGCCCAGAGTTACACCATCTATCGTTCACAAACACAGCCAGACCCCCTCCTCCCTTCTTACCACTCTCCGCTGTTCTGTCATAAGAGGCTCAGCAGCTAAAGCAGCACACCTGGGTCTCCCAGCCTATTAAAAGCAGCCCTTTGCTTCACCTGCTTCACTAAACATTATTATTTTAAGCAGAGTGGTGTGATTTATGTAGGCATTGCTGTGTGACAGGATGACTTTTCTTGCACACCCACCAAATGAGGGCGCACATGCTTCCACGCCCACTGGTGACTGCACACATCCTTTCAAGGAAGCATTTCATTCATCCCTAACAAATGGAAGAAAACACTGTGCAGCGTGTTCAGGTTTGAACGTGGCCCTGGCCTCTCTCTGCATCCACCTGGCACATGCAACACACATCCACTCCCTGCTGAACTGCTTGTATTTGATGTGTTGAAGTTTTGGTAAAGTTTGAATAAATTCCACTTTATTTATAGGAACATTTCATCTGTGGACTCCTGCTTCCCCTCTCCTTGAGCCAGTTTGTGACGGGAACATGACATAAGAAAAGTAATTTATCCCTTTTTGATTCTGTGTATCTGGCGCTCATCCAGTGAGTTCACACTTGGCAGAAACAGACTGAATTTGTCTGGAGAACTTTGGCTTCAGCCAAGTTAGATAAACACACTGTGTCTCTGTCAAAACAGCAGTGTAGTTGTGGCACCCCTGTGAGGGAATGACCACATGAATATTATTTTGTGTAAAACACTCATGTAACGGGACATTTTTCATTGCTATATGTATTTATTTTCAGTTTCTTTAAGAGGATAGAAAATCCATGTAACAGGGATTCATTTTATGTTAGAAAGCAGTGAGGGCGGAACTTTGGTGCTTGCTCCGGGGTTTCGGGGTGCAGTAAGTGGAGCCCACCTTCCGCTGCTTCCTCAGACACGTTCTGGAGGAAAGCAGAGACGCATCGTGTCTTCCTTACTCTGCTCTTCACCTGCTTTTACAGGTCGGTACACGGTGCTCGCACCGAAAATGTTGTTTATTGTCACCATGGTTACCCACGTTAATGTGAATGGGAGAGTTAAGGCGGTCCGCCAAAGTTATTTATATGTAAACACGGGAGAAAACCAGAGGAGTGTCCCGCGCGACCGCACCGCGAGCCCGCTCGTTAGGTGGAGCGCTCGTGAAGCAGAGTCAGTGCGCTCCTATGCTCTGTGCAAACGTGTTGTAATGCTCCAATCAAATCAGTTCTGTGAGATGTGAATGTTAATAGTTCTGTTAAAGTGACTGAGTAGATTAGCTAGTGTAACACAAGCACTCTGAGCAACTCTGTGTAGCTAACAGAGGCATTCATGGGTTGATTAAACAAGCTGTGTTTCATGATGCACTAAATAGTGATTTTGCCAGTAAATTACTGGAGGGAACAAATGTAATGTATTTACCAATGCTGTTATTGAATAGAACTGTTTAGCCAGTAAGACACTGCAGAAGACAATGTGATGTGTTTATTGATATGATAAAAGGATGTAGCTGTTATGGAAAGAAGTGTGAACTTGAGAAACTGAACCAGTTAAAAAGAGTATATTTCACTGATGTTGTGAAATAAGTAAATGTCATTGATGTGAACGAGGAACCAGCTGAACAGTATATTGAAAGCTCATGTTTAGTGTTTTATAGCATTTATTTGTGTGAAATAAATCAGACTCAGACACGTTCTGGAGGAAAGCAGAGACGCATCGTGTCTTCCTTACTCTGCTCTTCACCTGCTTTTACAGGTAACATATTTGTCATCGAGGTCTTCATCCTTGGGACCTGTAACATAGTAACTTCTTCATTGTTATACTTCTATAGTTTTCCCATTTTGTGAGCTGTGGATGTGGAAAGTGTCTCAGTGACACATCCACATGAAAACGGCGTTACCTTCGTTCATTTGCACGTCAAATGAACGAGCTGTTTGGACTTTAACGTCACAGCTGATGCTTCGATACTCGAACTCAAGAGTTCAGCTTCCACTCAGAGGTACAAGTACACACAGCAAAGATAAACGTGTACACAAGGTGGAACCCACAAGTGCACAGCTCCAACCAGAGATGGGCAGTAATCCGATTACTTTTTCCAAGAAACGAGTAAAGTGAGGGATTACTATTGCAAAAAAGGTAATTAGATTACTGTTACTTTGCCGTAAGCACGCTGCGTTACTGCGTTACTAAAACCGCAGCTGTGTGCAGATGAACAATGGATAATCTATCGAGTGTGGAGAGAGTGTGAGCGTGCAGCGTTTAAAGCGTGGAAGCACTGACCTTACTTTGAGTTTGACTCTGTAAAAAGTGACAGAAACATTAGCATCCGCTGTTCACTGCGTGGGAAGACAACATGCTCACTCACTATGTGTTAATGGGCATGCTTATTTATAACTTTGATAAAATGTCATAAAAATAATTCCATGCCAGCTCACCATTGGTGATCAGGTAGTTTCTGTTCCAGTTCCAGTCCCATAAATCATGAAGCTTGCTGCCAGAAAAGCTTCAAATCTCCTTTGAAAGCTGTTTGTGGTCTTGATTGTGGGAGCTTCAGTTGTCTGACTCCAGCTGCCACACAGTGCTCACTGATATCATTTGCAAAAACCCCAGTGTGACAATATTTATCAGTGAAGCAGAAATCAGGACGTGACGACTTTTCTTTGAACATTTGCTAAGGCTAAGCTGTGCTTTCTACCACAGTTGGGAATTTCCTGGTTTACAACAAATTATTGTGTCAACACCGCATAAGATTTCAAACTACAGGAAAATCACTGGAGTTATAAGAGGCAGACAACGACACACACACCACATGCATGCTGTTGCTATTTATTGTGGATTAACCTGTCAAGGGCAAGAACAAAATAATTCTGCCTCAAATACAGGAAATCATAGCTTTCCTGTATTTCCTCCATTGTTGGCATGCTGGTTAGTGCTGTTGCTCCACAGTAAGAAGGTCCTGGGCTAAATTATCCATGAATGTAAACGGCTGTGTGTTTCTATCTGATAGACTGGTGAGCTGTCCAGGGTGTACCCTGCCTGGTAACCTATCACTTCAGGGTTATTTCCCAGCCCTGCTGCAACCAGGATAGAGATAGGAGGATGGTAGTTGTTGTAGACCCATTCAATTTCAATTGAAGGATTAAAATGTTCCAGGAGCTCAACTTACTCCATCTGAACATGTTTCAATCGTGTTTTATGAACACAACATGCAGCTTTACTGAATATGAAAAGGTTGTGTTGATTTAACTCAGTTGTTTAAGTTTCTGCCAAAGCAAAACCTTTGTGTGCAACCAGTGTCCACTATTGAATCAAGTAAATCCAACATGTTTTTGTCAGTGCAAAAGGAGTTACGGTGCCTGTATTCCTGCACAATATTGTCCCGGGAGGGAGGAAAACTTTCTGGTGAAGTTTTGGTTGATTTTTGGGTTTTGCTTGACACTAGGTTGATTTTATCAGTGAGGTTTGGATTGTTTTCTTTCTCTAAGAGAGAGAAAGATGGTTTTATGCTTGGACATGTTTGCAATGGGCCCCAGTATTTGTTACTTTATTAGTATTTTATTGGTTGCGTTTGTTTGTGCTTTTGTTACAGTGCACTGAGATAAGAACATCTGAGAGGTGTGATCCACCGCTGGTGATATTTTGGTATTTTGTGAGTTCCCGATTTAACAAATCAGCTCTTTAATCCAGACCTGAGAGGTTGAACTTTAAAGCGCTATAAAATATTCTTACTGGAAACAGTGGCAAAGTGTTTTTCTCCATGATTATAATGAGCTTGGGAGAAATTCACTTATATGTGACATTGATCACATGAGAAGTCCTGAGCCTAAAAGGATTGCAGCGAGTCAATCCAGTCCAAAAACAAGGAGCTGTTTTCCTTTAAAATGATGACGTCATCTTGCTGGTGATGGAGGCTCGAATAGGCTGCGCGTGAGACTCTATTATCAGCAATATCTGGTATGAATGTGTGTGGATGTATGCATGTGACTGGACTGTGACGGACTGACGACTAAAAGTTTAACTGACTTGATACTGAGACAAAAACGGTGCCGACTTTAGGATTAGTGAATGTCCACAACAATTCACCCAGCCTGTAGAAGAAGGGTGGAGGTTTTGTCTTGCTTTGTTTCTGCAGGAGCAGAAGGATGACAGAGACTAAAGGGGGAGGCTGTAGCTTCACATGAGTGTGAGCTGCAGACTGAACCCTTTGGTTGCTAATGTTGAGTCACTGATGTTTGCATTAAGAAAATTGTGTTTTAATTAAGGTATCACATTATATTGTTGGGAATGTTAAATGCTAAAGTGAAGAAAAGCTTTGATTTCACTCATGACTGAACATGTTATTATTAACCATAGCAGGCCACTGTAAAGAGTCAATTAACTGTTATAGAGGAAAAAAAGGCCAAAAACTCTGTTAATACCTATGAATAACAGGCAATGATAGACTTGTCACATTCAAAATAGAGATATGTAATAACAAACACAGGTCCGTGTCATTTAGGTTCTCCATTGAAATAGTCAATCATTTAGAAAAGTAGAATATATATATATATATGTCTCAACGCTGTTTCTCAATAATATTAAAAACCTAAAAACTATTGTTGTGGAAGATAGAAGTCACTGTGACAGCCCTCTGACTGTGGAGGACGTTTGTAATCCTATTTCTGCACTTAAGGCCAACAAATCTCCCGGCACAGATGGTTTAACTGCAGAGTTTTATGAATCATTTTCTAATCTCCTGGCTCCGTTCTTACTGCAGCTTTTCATAGGAAGTGTAGAGAATAACATCCTCCCTCCTACTCTTACTCAGGGTCTCATAACACTTGTTCCAAAGCCAAACAAAGACTTACTTCTTATTGATAATTGGAGACCCATCTGTCTGCTCAATGATGACTATGAGATTATGGCTTTAGTACTTGCTAACAGAATGAAAGAGTTCTTGGACACAATTATCGATGAGACACAATCAGGCTTTATGAGAAACAGACACCTTTCTAAGAACATGAGACTGGTTTTAGATCTACTTGATTACTCTAATTTGGTATCTGACTATAGCTTCATTCTCTTCCTGGATTTTTAAAAGGCTTTTGATACAATTGAACATCAATTTATTTTCCAGTCTTTGGAAAAATTTGGCATTTTTCTGTAAAGCTATCAAAACCTTGTACACGAATGGCAATAGCTCAATTAAAATGATTAAGACTCCACCCCGAGATTTGACCTGTTATACAAGGAATCAGCACAGCTGATAAGGAGCTCATCATCAGCCAGCTAGCTGATGACACCACACTCTTCTTGAAGAATGCAAATCAAATCCGTCCAGCCCTTAGTGTTATTAGTGATTTCTCTGAGGCATCTGCTTTATGTCGAAATCTAAAAAAATGTGAATTACTAGCAATTAAAGGCTGCACTGCAAATGCTCTCTGTAACATTTCTGTTAAACAAGAAGTCACATATCCAGGACTGTTAACATCCAAAGACCAAAAGTCAAGATGCTCGTCAAACTTGTCAAACAGTGTTGGGGAATTCTCAATGGTGCTTGGTGCCATACCCTCAGGGACTTTAATGTTATATAAAAACACTGACAGCTCAATATCTGCCTCAGTCACTCTCCCTGATCCAGCTGAGTCAGCAGTGGGAAAAATCTGCTTTTCACAGGAACTTGGTAACAGCAATAAGAGAATACGTAGTTTATTCCAAGAAGATATCATGTCTCTCCCATATATAGAATATCTTACTGGAACCGACATGTTCCAGATATCACCTGGAAGACAGTCTGGATGATCCCATAAATATCTAATTGTGAACAAGGTGAAGGAAATCTCATATAAAATTCTTCATAAATGTTACCCAGCCAGTCACTATATGGTAACATTTAAAAGAGACATAAATACTAATTGAACTTTCTGTGGGGATCATCCAGAAACTATGGCACATGTCTTTTGGTTCCTCTACACAGAGATTCTGGAAGAATTTAGCAGTTTTGTTATTGTCCATATTTTAAGGGAGTTTTCTTTACGATGGAAAATGTTTTATTCTGTTTCTTTAAGTTCCCCAGGAAGAATGATAAATGTTTTTTATAAAAAATTTGTTAATACTTTTAGCTATTTTATATCCATAAATGTAAGTTTATTAATAAAACACCATATTTCTGCCTTTTTATAAGGATATGAATTGTACATACAATCAATTTCAGACTCAACCAACAAAAAGCCTCTCAGAACAATATTTATATGTTGATTTTTTTCGCCTACTCATATCATAATTTTTTTACTCCTGGTTCTGTAGGTTCATGTTCTGTTCTTTTGTAAACTTCATCTGTTTGTATGTTGTATACTCATTGTGTTTCAATAAAGTTCGATTTAAAAAAAGGTACGTTCTAAACGAAGCTTCAGACGTCACTGATCACGTGACTCTGGCCAAACGAATCAAGCCTCGACACGGTGCTTCTGAAGCAGCGCGTTGATCTTTCTGACACACGCACCGGAGCGTCAGCTTCAAGCGGACCATCACTACGTCTCACATCTAAAGGTGTCAAGGTAACTTTGAACTGAGTTCAGTCAATCTGGAGTTTTTCCAAGTTTTCTGTTGCTCTCTGTGAGAGAAGAGCGTTAAAGGCGGGGCTCTCCAGAGTCCAGCAAAACAGGAAACCACAGCTGGGTGTGTGTAAGTGTGCAAACCAATAGAATGCATCGTGGTGGGGGGGGCATCACGGGCAAGAAAAAAATAAAATAATCGGTCGTACCCATGCTTCCCCGACGTCATGCCAGCGCATATTGGGAAATTCGTAGGCACCGATCGGTTTTCTATCAGCCATTTGCTGGGAGTAAGGGCGCCCTCCGTTTGCGAGGTGCGCCTGCTGCTGGCGGCACAGGGAGGAGAGGGCGGGGCGGCGGGGAGTCTCTGGCTGGCTGGAGCGGCATCTAATAACCAACTCGCAAAACAAAATAAAAACAACAAACAGATATTATGATACAGACTTATAATCTGCACCAATGTTTTTTCTAAATTCTATAAAGTGAGCGCGAGAGCCCTCGGTGCGCCTGCGCGCTGCTGAAGTCAAAGTAAACTTTATTGTCATCTCCGCTACAGACAGTCCAGCATATAGAGAGACGAGACGACGAGGCTGCAGTTACAGCGGTGCAAGTAAACAAACAATAAATATAAGAAGAGTAAGAAAATAAATCTACACTTTAGGACTCGGGGTAAAGGATCAATAACAATTTAAATTTATAATTTACAGTTTGATGATTTAAAGTCTCACACAACCCGTCAAAAGGGGCGGGGCCGGCTGCTTCCAAGTAGAGTACATTTCATTTATAATGATGTAAATCCAAGCCCATCATGGATTCACGATCTGAATCCTGGGTTGTGTGGAATCCCAGAAATCAACCTTAGACAAAGTGAATCTGTGAACTAAGGTGTAGGTCTGTTAGGTTAATTGTGCTGATCCTCGGGTTGGGGGATTTGTGTTTGTACTGGAGCGCAAAATTCAAACCAATGGAAGATGGACAACAAAAGTTCAAAGCCATCAGGTGCTCAGGTTAGAAAAAAGAGAAAAGATGCAGGTAAGCAGACGTGTGATTGGATAATGGCAGCTCATCCTGAACCAATCAGACTATACTCCAAACAATACATTATGTTACAGATTATAATATTAATTAGTCATTGTTACTTGTTGATTTGTCCTTTTCTCATTGTGTGACGAATTATGACGACTGTTTGGTAGCTGTTATTGTCTCTCTCTCTCTCTTCATGTGTGTTTCTCTGGTGAAACAATAGTTTTGTGTTAATGTTAGGGCTGCACGATTTTGCATAAAATGAGAATCACGATTTTTTGGCTTAGAATTGAGATCATGATTCTCTCATAACAATAAATAAACATAAAACAACAAATGTCTCACGTTTTGTTGTTGCAGCAAAATGTTGTCCTGCTTGAAATTCCGTCTCCACCGTTGCTCGACGCTGCGTGTACAGAGCAGGTAGTGCAACAATAGAAAAATAGTTGCGGGACGGCACTGTGTAGCGTTTGTCTAGGGTGTTGATCGTTTTCCTAAATCCCTCGTTTTGCACAGTGTTGATGGAGCCATATCTTTGGTCAGGTGATAAGTGATAGCCTCCGTGATGTCTTTGTGCCTGCGGGAGTTCGACGTGTATAGGGAAGCGCTGTATAAGGTTCCCATTATTGATGTTTGGGTGGTTGACCGGGACGGATTTTCTCCTGTCACTTTCTCGTCATCCCTGACGTGCTCTCCGTTGTTTTTTCCCTGCTAATTTTAGCATCACACGGCACAGCTTCTGTATCACGTGGTATAAGGCTCCGCCCTTGTCATTTGTTGAGCAGGAAGAGTGAGCGCTTGTTTTCATGCAGAGTACGTCCCGGATCAAAATGTGAAGTTTTACAAATCACCACTTCTTTAGTCAATATCATTTCAGTCTCAGACAACCTCGTTTCTCTTACAGAGGTTGAATGCACCTTCTGCGGATGGCGGTACCACACAGTGTGCGTGGACTTCCCCTGCACAGAAGGCAACTACAAATGCTGTGAATGCTAAATAAACAGAAACAAATGATCCCTGTTGTCTTTGCTTGATGATTGGTTTGAGTCTTGACAATCCACATTGCTGGCGTTGCATCTTTCAATGGCAGCAATGGCAGGTATCAGTGCTCAAACCTTTTGTGTTTGTTTCCAACAAGTTGCCCACCTCGGGAAACAAAAATGTGTTCTTTTACTTGTCAGATGAACATATGAGACACTTTGACTCTTCAGTGCAGTGTGGAGCCTAACAAAGATCTGTTTTGTGTCCCAGCTGATCAGCAGGAGGAGGAGAGTCTGACGGAGCAGCAGAGGAACATTTTCAGCTACTTGGACTCAGCTCAGCCACTACAGAGGAAACAATGAGCTCAACACAGAAGGTGACAGAGCAGGACCATATGACCAAAGATATTTATCACCATATACATTTGAACATTTGCCATAACGATGTAGCTGACGATAGAATTGACACCAGACAAAATACTTTACAGCTCCACAATGTCATGATTCGAGTTTTGAGGAGAAGACAAACGACTGCATGGTCTCAGTAGATGCCAGAATAGTGATCTTTATTACACACTTCTAAGACAGAAGCATGGGAAGACAAGCGTACAGCCACAGATCTCCGCCGGGCGGCGGCTCTCCATATCTTTTATATTATTCATGATGATGTCACACAGACCTTACTGGAAATGATATCAAGTCCCCACAAACCCAAAAGTCTTCCTTATATAGACATCAGATGGTACTTTTAGAGAAAAACAAGTGTGTGATCTGTTGTGCATTTTGTGAAACTGTGAGTCCACTAGAGAGGATGTCCTGAGACGACCTCCCTTTGTTAATAAGTGTGTATGTGAGGGAACGTGCGTGTCTTTCATAAGTCTGTATATATGTGCACGTTAGTGAGGCCTGACTACGTGCATAACTGAATGTAACAGTCCAGCTCGAGTGGAGTGGTGATGTTGCAACAGTTTAAGCAGAGAGAAAGTAAGCTGGTGGAGAATTACCTTGTAGCCGATTTACTAAGAATGATATGATGAATGATACAATGATATATTGCTGATAAACTGATGCAGACTAATGAAATAATAATGAACTAATAACAGTGCATGTAAATGATATCAGTGAGATTAAAATAACATCCATTATCCTAACAACTCCTTTGAAACAATGTAAGACATTCAACATAATACAGGTCAATCCAACAGATCTAATGATTTTCACACTCTTCTAAGTCAGAGGTCTAATGCAAACTAAAACTACATACCATATTATAATGCAACTACTTTGATCTCATATATAAGGTAACATATGATAACAAATTAATCTCCACATTTCCCCCTTTAATCTCTTATCTCAAAGAGATTCCTTACATCATACACTCTAATGTTGCAACGTCCACATCTCCTTGGTCCCGAGACCCTCTGTCCCCCTTTAACGGGTGGACCGTATGGGGGATGACCTCTGCGTTTACGCAGTTCAGATGCAAACAAAATTAGATTTACACCCATGACAGCAGTTACAGATGACACTCCCATCAGTCCCCAATTCTCCCACAGCTTTATTTTGGTGCTCCGGTTTTCCACCCCCTTTTTACCACTTATACCCTTCAAATGTACTTAGAATAGCCCCTCTGTCTAACGGGCTTTTAACCTTTATTTTATTGGTGCAGCTACCAGTATCTTCCAGTCGGGTGATTCTCAGCTTCTTTCTTCGACTTCCGGGGTTAGACCACCCTTTAGTCGTTACACAGATCTGGGGATTATTCTGCCCCACTTTCAAACAAAGATCTGTGTGTTTGTTGTCCGTTATCACCGCCGTGTCCCCCTTTTTGCCAAGAGCCTCTCGAACCTCGTCGGTCTCTTGTGTTCCTAGTTTTCCCCAACCCCTTCCTGGTTATTGCTGTGGTTATGGGATCCATCCTCTCAAGGAGCCCCAAGGCCATGACACTTGACCCCAGTTGCTATCTCGGCAGTTCCTACATCTGTCTCTGCTGTTAGGGGTCCTCCTAACTCCGTGTCCCCGTCTGGTGTCTGTTCCTTTCTCTGCAAGAGACAGAAAGCCAACACCTCTCCCTCGCTGGCTCTCCTAACCTAATGTTGTTGACTTTGTTTATTCCAATCCTATGCCATGCTTATGTGTGTAAGCGTGCATGCATTTAACCCTCTGCACGTGAAGTCAATAGCTCCAATATATCAATCCGATCCGTTGTCGGATGAAGCTTTTGACCTTCACAGACTAAGTGCCAGCTCCTTATAAGCACATTTGCAATGTGTGTACAAGTGAACAACAAACCTCAAACAAATTGGGCATTCTTAATTCCAACTTAAGTGTAGTACTCAGTTTCTGATCATCTAATTATGCTTCTCACTGGTCCCGTAAATTGTCTAAAAACCTTTAATTTTGCCATACCTAAATTATTAAAACACAAACCAAATCATAGACCCCCTATATAGCTTTTGCCTTTATGAACCTGAGCACAATTCTATAATGAGCAACAACCTGCAATACGTACCAAAAATCTTCATGGTCACACCTGCAATTAAAGATCAAATGCACTTTATACCTGTTTTAATTCTTCCTTATATAGAACCTCCTCAGTGTCAGGTTAGTTTTAATTAGTCTCAATTAATTGTTCTAGTTGTATTTTGCAATCTCCCCACTGCAAACTGCACAAGAACACTACACATCCTCTCTAAAACACTCTCCCGCCAACCTGTAACCCTGTGTAAAACATTAGTCAGCAGTTACCTGTTAAGCTCCTTTAACTCCCAATTCAGCTAAAAAGCAAACCTGTTAAATCAAATAGCTTATTTACAACCACCTGCAAATCATAAGAGTAATAAGAGATTCAGCACAACAGACAAGTATCATGTTCCGGTTTTCTCCAATCATTAAATCACTATTATTGCCGCAATTTGTTTTATTCACCCTTTGGGCAATGTTACTCCAAGAGCCCCCTAATTGGCCAGTTAGTGAGCTCTATGTCAAACTGTCCCCAAATTTGTTATTTGTTTTATTATTATTCTTTGTTTTCATGTCACTTGTCTGTTTTCTCCTCACGCATTCTTAACAAAGCAAAGCAAACATTAGCAGCACATTGACCGCGGTCAGCCATCTACCTCCCAGAGATGCTATAAAAGATTTCCTGTAAAAAACATCACAGTTTTCAAGACAGGATGTGTCTTATCCAACACCCTCCCAAGAATACAGTGTAATGGCATCACCAACTCCTAACCTAAAACACCGTTTCTTCACACATCAGCCCAGAAATCCTGTAATAAAAAACTTATTGGCAAGCATCAACCACTTGTCAACTTAAAAAGAGAGTGTTAACGCTGCGCAAGTGTGTACACACAATTTCACATACACAGAAAGTTAAAGTTAAATTGTCATGCAACCTCAGATGTCGCTGTCCTCCTTCTGCTCCTGTAGAAAGAAACACATAAATTCATCCACCCTTTTATCCTATCTAGGTGGAGGTTAACCTTGAGTCATGGTCAAGTCTTGTCATCTTTTACCAGTCAGTCCGTTTGTTTTTATTTCCATCCATTCTTTCTTTCTTTGCTGATAGTGGAAACCATCGCCGCATTTAGATTTCCGCCCTCAGCAAAATGAGCTCATTTCAAAAAGAAAAACAAGAACTTGAGATCGGATTACCTCGCTGAATCCTTTTTTAGACAGGGACTCTCGTTTCTAATTGTCCCCATAAGTGTTTCCTCCAGAACCCATTTCAATGCGGAGAAACTCACTTACAACAATTTTCTTGCCGACGTGTAATGCTTGTAATTTCCGATGTGCAGATCTGCTTAAAGAAAAGATTCACAAACCAAAATCAGTGCACTGTTCAAAATATAGAACAAAATAAAATGAAAGATAACAAAAACAAAAATGCAGACGCCCGGGTCTTAGGACTTGTCACTGAATATTCCTCCTATCAGTAAAAATACCAACCTAAACCTACACAGTCAAATCAACACCACCTCAACCTTTTCATATTCATAAACCTATATATTTTGCGTTCGTGCAACAAAATAGAACCATTTCCATATTATGTAATTTGAGCTCTTGAAATGTTTTAGTGCTCTTAACTCTGGCAGTTTACCCCAACACTCATTCAATAACTTTCATTCAACTGCTACTTGGTCACTCAGATTTTACCTGTTCAAATTGCCTAGGGTTCAACAAAGTCTAGATCCTAGTTATCATGAAACTTGAACGGGTCTACAATGATTTACTTACACTAATTTAGAATCATCACTCAACCTAGCTCTAAGACTGGCACTGCGTGACTTTTCACACACTGGAAACCAGAATTTAGTACAGATCTTTAATACCTCAGGCAATCGTGTTCAACAACAGAGCTTTCTCTTCTTCTCTTTTTTTAGTGTACAGTAAACAATTGAGTCGAGGCCTTAAGCCCCAGATATCTCGCACGGGCATCGTTTTCATAACCAAACTGCTCTGGACTCTGCTCCCCAAACCACACAAATGCCCTCTGGGCTTATTATTATTGTAACAGATTCTGTATTTGGATTTGTTGTGTGCAGCATTGAGCCTTTGTCAATAAAGCATTCTTCATTGCAGCAGCTGGAGCATTGTGTGTCACTTCTTAGTGAATTGAATCAACATTTTGATTTTGGTGCATGGGTGTGTATCAATTTTCACTCACTCAACGAGTGCATAAGTGTTCATGTGTGTGTTTCTCTTTTTCCAAGTCGGCGCATGCAGAAGTGTGTGTTTTGTTCATCACCTTCCTGTTCTGTTGTTTGGGTAAACCAGCGGCCTGAAGCATGCCCTGGGGTCCTGCCCTCCTCTTTGGGTCTGTTTGCATCCGTTGTTGCAGCTGCCTGCATCTTCTCCTTGTAACTTGACCCTTTTGCTTCTGTAGCTGCCGCCTGATTTCAAGTCCTGTATGTGGGACTCCAAGTCTGACTGATGGGTTCAATTAGCAGCCAGCTCCTCTGGAGCCATGCTCAGTTTCTGCTTCTGATACCTTAAGCTCTTACTGAGGGCAAAAACCTCAGAGTCTTTTCCTTCCACGTCAGATCAGAGTCTATTTATGTTGTCCTTACTTTGCTCCACGGCCTTCTGCAGCTCTGCTGTTCGGTTCTTCTCAGAGGTCAGCATTCTTTTGCTCACCCTCCCTTTTCCTCCTAGCTCCATGTGCGTCTCGTCACAGCTCTGTCAGCTGACGCAGTCTGGGAATTTCCCCCGTGTAGTGAAACGGGCTTTAGGTTTAGTGCTCTCCGTCTCTGCTGCATGAGATCGCATTCCTGCAGCACTGTTGACATTTTCCGGTCGTTGTTGTGGGTCAAAGATGGTAGCGGAAAGGGCAACGATGGTAGAGGGGAGGGTAGGAGTCCAGGTCAGCCTCGGCTTTTCATAAAGAAAAAACAAAAACAGGCGAACAGGAAAATGGTGTTGTGTTGGCTGTGTTATTCGGAGAGGGGAGAAACAACGGGGCCTCCTCTCCCCCCTTTTTGTTTTTTCTCACCCTATAATCAACTCATAACCCCCCAAGTTGGCAGGACAACACAGGTACGTGTTAAAATTCTTAAGATCCTGTTTAGAAACCTAAAAAGGAATTTTCTATCATTCAGTAGTCATTTGTCTTAAACAATCAACAAAAACATGTCCCAATTCGACCCTTTTAACCACTAAATTTGTCGTGTCCTCACTTAATCATCAGACCAATGTCTTTTTCTTTCCAAATTAAGTTGTTGTTCTGCACCCCAGAGAGTTTATTTGTCAGTAGTGGATAAACAATATCCTTTTAAAAACAGGTGTATGTTAAGTGTCGCTGCTTTAACCCTGCTTGTACGTGCACACGTATGTAAGCTGTTTCTTCCTTGCGTATGTTTGTGTTCTTAGCCAGGTTTAATTAATGTTTATGCATTAATCGTTATGCTTGTCCTTATGAGGTTAATGCATTTTCTGCTTATATATGTGAATTTGCATGTGTTGCTCTTGCAGTCTGTCAGACTCCTACACATTTCTCCACTTGAGCCGTCAGTTTTCTTTCCCCAATTTGCTAACCCAAATTTTAAGTTCCCACCTTATTAACAGCATTCCTGGTCCTCAGCCAGAAGTTAGGGCCCACTTGTCAGGTTTCATCGAGACATGGCGCTGTGAACAATTCAACCAGAAACTTGCCTTAACATATCCAGTCAAGTTAACCTATAGGTTTTTCCTCCCGACCGCTGCACGTGGAGAATTGATCCAGGTCTGTTTATTTTCCACCTGAAAAAACATAACTGAGACATTTTATTATCATCATGAGTACTTAAGCTACCCGTTTCCCCCTCTGGCCAGAAATACCAGCTTATGTCAAGTTCATAAGTGTAAGCAGGTCTTCATTGCTTCTCCTATATGTTTTTGTTAATGTTCAGTGAGTGTAAGCTGCTTTCTTCATTGCCTCTATATGTTATATTCAGAGTGAATTCATGCATCGTTTCACTGATTTCTTCATTCAAAACTATCTCACTTCTGATTCTTTATAAGAGTATAATTTCACATGTAACACTTTGTGTATGTGTGTTTTCCATTCACTCATTTAATTGTCAGTTATTTTCTTTCTTTATTTTATCTTCTTCAGTTTACCTCTTTTAGTTTTCTAGTGGACATCTCTAAACACCATCATGAGTTCAGGCTTTCATTTCAATCTAATTATACCCTGTATTTTCGCAGTCAAGCTTCACCTCTCCACTGGTTCCCGTCCTCTTCTCTCAATGTCCTTTTGTGGTCCAGAATTCTCCAGCACAGTCCGTGACCTCTCCGTTTCTCTTCAGTATTTCCTTCTGGATTAAATCCCAGCCAGCCTACAGTCCACCGTGCATTTCCATCACGTGGTTTCTTCTTCTCTGTTGATGCTTTCAATCGTCTCTTTCACGATTACTCCAAGCATGGCAAATCTGACAATCAGTGTCCAGTGCTTTCCCACCGTTCAACTGTCCAGCCTGTAACTCAGAGTGCATGTCAGTTTGGTTAACAGTTCAGTTGCACTATTTTCGGCTGCTTGTAAATTCTTCTCAAGTTCACGATGTTCTATTGGTCTTCATCAGGAGATTAATTGTCCTTTTGTACTTCTTCTCAGGATAGGGACAAGTGCCAGGTCAAGTTGTAAAATTTTAAGCCAAAATCTGGCCTGTTTTCTCCCAATTATACTACTCTACTGGTTTTGGCGCCGTACTCAAAATTCCAGGTTGAGAGAAGTCCACCTTTATTTATCTGTAACCTGTATTAACACACTAAAACATACAATTAATATCATTTCATTTCTTTCCTTAAAGTCTCCATGGCCTCAAGCCCATTCAACCCCCAAAGAAACAGAGAAAAAACAGTTTTGCACTTTTTCCTTTAATATTAAATGGACGCACGCTGGCCCCCCTTTCTCTCCTTCTCTCTCTGTGCACATACACACACTCAATGCGGGGTTACAGGCCCCCCTTCTTGCAGCTGCTTGAGACAGAGAGAGAGAGAGAGAGAGAGAGACACTTTTCCTTTTTTCCTATCTGCCTAGAGCTTAACTCTTATATGGGCATGCACACTTCCTGTCACACACACACAGCCCCAACCTTTTTTCCTCCAACACAGAGAGTTTCTCTACTCTTCTCTTTTTTTTTTTTTTTTTTTATCCCTCCAGCACACATACACACACAAAATCCCTTCTCAGAGGGAGAACAGAAAAGAGAAAAGAGTTTTCCTTTTTTCAACAGGCAGTTTCAGATTTAACAAGATGACAGTTTATACACTAATTTACACTTTATTCACACACACGCACACAAGTAATTTACATTCTATTTACATACGGGCCCGTATAGACATAAACACACCGCATGCCAGAACCACTTATCTCGTTTATGTCTCTAGCGGTGTTCCTAAACTTTTGAGTAATTTAAAAAGCCTCTAAGCCCAGGGCCGCGCCCTTACTGATCAATTACACGTTTCAAGTACGCCGCCTTGAAAACGGTCAGATTCCTAAGTCCTAGTAATTTATAACTGCTTCCCCACCAGGAAAAACCGGGACCTCCACCAGCCGCGTGAACTATCCCAGATCACGCTTTTGGCTTTACTTAAAGTTCCCAAGCCCCAATGTTAACAGGATACAGCCGAGTCCGACTCTGTCAATCAATCAATGCAGTAGAAGGCAATCACTCGTAGATTACCTGACCTGTTAACGGGCGTCCGAATCTCCGTGGAAGGTCACTCCAGGCTAGAACCTAACCACGCGTCCGCGATTAGGGGTCAGCGCCACCTGCTGGACAACTGCATTCTTAGAGAGCCGCGCTCTCAGTCCTAAACGAATTTACTTGTTTTAAAAGCCTCACTGTTGGACCCCTGCCATCCAGTTTCATTTATCTGAAGCCCAAGACCGCGTCTCTGCTAATCGATTGGATCAAATCCCCTACACTACCGATTGACTGGCTGGCATTCCCAGTCAACCCACATTTAAACCTTTTAAACCGTATAGACTTAAACACATAACCTCTTAACTCAACAGTTCACTCTCAAAATAAACAGCAATACATTTACTCAGTTCACTATTCCCTGCCTTTAACACTAATTACCCCAAAATCACCCCGGACAGACCAGAAGCCCCACTGAGTGAACATTTAATTTAACTCAATTTCCAATTCATCAGCTTTGGACATCACTCAACAGGCGGTGCTTACCTCTCCTATTTCGGGGCCCATCACTCAGTCGAGCTCCTGGCCGTCCGTCTGACACCACTAGACCGTCAGCCAAGGTCCATTATTAGTCTCCCCCTCAAACCGGTGTTTCGGCACCAAGAATGTCATGATTCGAGTTTTGAGGAGAAGACAAACGACTGCATGGTCTCAGTAGTTGCCAGAATAGTGATCTTTATTACACACTTCTAAGACAGAAGCATGGGAAGACAAGCGTACAGCCACAGATCTCCGCCGGGCGGCGGCTCTCCATATCTTTTATATTATTCATGATGACGTCACACAGACCTTACTGGAAATGATATCAAGTCCCCACAATCCCAAAAGTCTTCCTTATATAGACATCAGATGGTACTTTTAGAGAAAAACAAGTGTGTGATCTGTTGTGCATTTTGTGAAACTGTGAGTCCACTAGAGAGGATGTCCTGAGACGACCTCCCTTTGTTAATAAGTGTTTATGTGAGGGAACGTGCATGTCTTTCATAAGTCTGTATATATGTGCACGTTAGTGAGGCCTGACTACGTGCATAACTGAATGTAACAGTCCAGCTCGAGTGGAGTGGTGATGTTGCAACAGTTTAAGCAGAGAGAAAGTAAGCTGGTGGAGAATTACCTTGTAGCCGATTTACTAAGAATGATATGATGAATGATACAATGATATATTGCTGATAAACTGATGCAGACTAATGAAGTAATAATGAACTTACAACAGTGCATGTAAATGATATCAGTGAGATTAAAATAACATCCATTATCCTAACAACTCCTTTGAAACAATGTAAGACATTCAACATAATACAGGTCAATCCAACAGATCTAATGATTTTCACACTCTTCTAAGTCAGAGGTCTAATGCAAACTAAAACTACATACCATATTATAATGCAACTACTTTGATCTCATATATAAGGTAACATATGATAACAAATTAATCTCCACAACAACTTTATTAAAAACCCATCAATGTATTTTCACTGAAACAAGCAGCTGTTGTTTATGTGCATTAAAGTTATATAAAAATGTAACAGTGCAAATGCAAATTCCTCGCTGACAGTTTAACCAAAAGGCGTTTCCAGTGGAAACTGGCCGACACATCCTGAGCATAACCATGTATAATATCCACTAAACTTCAGAAGAGGTTATACAGTCGTGGCCAAAAGGTTTGAGAATTGCATAAATATTGGAACCTGGAGAAGTTGCTGCTTAAGTTTTTATAATAGCATTTTGCCTGCACTCCAGAATGTTATGAGGAGTGATCAGATGAACTGCATCGTCCTTCTTTGCCATGAAAACGAACTTAATCCCCAAAAAGCCTTACCACTGCATTTCATTGCTGTCATCAAAGGACTTGCTGAGACCATTTCATTGATCGTCTTCTTAACTCAGGTGAGAATGTTGGCGAGCACGAGGCTGGAGATCATCATGGCTGTATCCCGATTCAGGTTCAGCAGCTTTAAAGTCCTCAAGGGCCGCGTACTCAAAGACCGCTAAGGCCGAAGTGCGAGGCTCGTAGGCTCGTGAAATGGGACGTCTAGCCTCCGTCGCGCTGCCCAGGTTGCCTAGCAACCATGATACTAACAGCTGGAAACGTTTCATACAGCTTTGTTTGACAGAAATGAAGGAGAACATATTTAGTTCATTTGTTTCTACATGAGCTCTGTGTGATTTGATGAGTATCTGAGGCTGAGACCACAGGACTGTGAAACATGATTGTTGGGCTTCATTTCTGTGCTGAACAGTCGTTTAAGATTAGCTGTAAATAACAATTAGCTGATGTTGTTCATGAGACTAAAGTCAGTGTAAATATAATATGGCCAATATTATAGTTATCATATTAATCACTTCACTCACAGACAAGTATCTGTGACAGTGTGTATACAGATGTATCATATATAAGAGACAAATATTGTTCTTGTAATATGTTGGTACTAAATGTGGCTCAATGCTTACATATATGTGTAAAAAGCAAATGTAGGAGCTGTGATACTGTGTCTGATAGAATGAAGAGTAGACTGATATATGAAATATTCCTTTATTGGGTGAGAAAATCAGACCATGTCATAACTGCTGTAAGTCACACAGAATAGATATCAGAGCCTTAAACAGGCTGACTTCTGCTAAATGGGTCAAACTGGGCAGAAAGTCTACAAACACATAACATCCTTATAGAATATGATGTAACACTATAGATCAACTTAGCTCAGAATATATAAAGCATATAAACAGTTACAGCAATATGATGCAACAAAGACAGCAGCTACTGATCCAAAACACTCAAAGCTTCAAAGAACTGAAACCAACATTTATTTTAGCTCCATTCTGCTGCTGATACAGACTTTAGGTTTCTGAACATTAAACTTGTTGCTGCCTTTCATAGTGTGTAACTTGAAGGCCCTGAGTACTTTCTCCCACACTGAAAACACTGGGATGATCACATTATTTGAACATTACCTAATAAGACTGATTCAGCACAGACAGTTATGTTAAACTTTCCTAGCAGTCCTTCACAAACAGGGAACAGTCTGTCTATTCCCTCCATCTGTCAGCAGCTGCTGGCTCTTCCTCCTCCTCTTCCTCACACACTGCTGAGTTTGTCCTGGTGGATCATCAGGGCTGCAAAGCCTCACAGATGATGTGCAGCAGTGGCTCCCTCAGTCTGTCCTCACTCTGGACACTTGCAGTCGTCACACATGGAAATCAAATGTGTGATAAGCTGCAGGATTCAAACACAAGTGTAACTTATAAACACATGTTCATACTTTTATTCCACAATCAGAGAGAAAGAAACAGAGAGAGAGTGCAGGACAGACAGACAGGTGACAGTCTCAGGTGTACACACTGCTACACAACAGCACCAGAGAAGCAGGATTTAGTGTTTGTGTTATTACGAGTGTAAACAAGAAGAGTTCCAGATGGTGCAGTGGACACATGTGTGACTGCTGTGATTAAAGCATCTTTCTTTCAGCTTAACGAGTGAACCGTCAGCTCGTTCAAACACACGTTAAAGTGCGTTTGGCTCGACACCACCGAACAGAGGCAGCAATATAACACAGCTAACATTAACAGTGCAGTGAATCCTGCTTGTGCCGTGATGTTCAGGACTGCAAACCGAGCAGCATCACTGACTTTCAGCTTGTTGTGTTTGTGGATATATGACTGACTTTAATTATCCACAAAATCATCACATTCTCTGTCAGATTAAGGTCGACTATTGAACGGCGTATATTTTAAAGGCTTTAAAACCAAGTTAACGCTGAAAGTACAAACATCACTAATGTCACATAACTCTGCCGACAAGGCATAGCTATGGCTATGAAATGCTCTTTGTGTATCACTTCTTCATTATGAAAGATGTCATTAATGCACTAGTAATGTCTCATCTGGAGTATTGTTCAATCATTTGGTCAGCAACTAATAAGACAGATCTTAACAGACTTCAGTTAGTCCAGAATAAGGCGTCCAGATTAGTGTGAAGATGTTCATACTATACTAATATTGATAAAATGCATAATAACCTTTCTTGGCTTCCTGTACAGGCTAAAATATTCTATGGCTTACTTGTAGTTCTAAAGAAAGCAATTCTGTTAAACACACCACATTTATTCTGCTCAGCTGCAGTATCCAGATGAAATACATCATCATATTACACAGTTTTCAACAAACTGCAATTTAGTTAATGCTCGAGTTAAAAGTAACGTTTTGTAAAACTGTTACATTTAGAGCAACTTTTAAGTGGAATAAGTTGCCTTAAAAAATTAGAGAATTATTCAAAACTTCAATGAACACTTAAAAGCCGATTTACAGAGCTTTTAGTTGTTGTAAATATTGTAAGACATGATTTGTTTTTGAAATTTGTGTAATGTGCCTCAATGTTATTGATATTATTATTATTATTATTATTATTGATTGCTTATATTTGAACAATTGTGAAACCTCACTGTGGATGTAAGAGTGAAATTATGTGGATATCTTGAATCCACTTTATTGTGTAATATTTTATGTGAGTATTTGACGGAAGACGAGCAACATCTGTTGTGGAAGCTAACGGGGTTCCTTTAGAATAAACAAACATAGGATTTATTATCACTGAATAATTCTGTATAAATCTATACAAATTATAGAAATATGTAATAGGAAACAACAAAATAATCTAAATTATAAAATTGTGTGTGTGTGTGTGTGTACAATCAGGAGGGATGGGCATGATTTTAGTGTTTGAACAGTCATGAATTATCTTTAACAGCAGGTTGGATGTAATGTGTTAGAACTACCAGCAGGTGGGCATAAGAGACCTTTAAGGTGTTTGGTGCCACGCTCCACCTTCAGGTTTAAAACTAGTGTTAATGGAGTTTGAAGGTTGAGTTTGTTCCACGACTGCATTTCACTCACTGCCTCTGTTTGTATCTCTGTCACTGCAGGACCAACATGGAGCCAGAAGTCAGCGCTCTCAGGAGGCCGACAAACCTCACAGAAGAAAGGGAGAGAAAAAACACACCTGTGACGAGTGTGGGAAGGGTTTTACTGTGAGGGCTTCACTAAAACAGCATCAGGTCATCCACACTGGAGAGAGACCGTTCAGCTGTGACATGTGTGGAAATTCTTTTTCCAGGAAGGTTTCCCTAAAACAACACCAACTCATCCACAGTGGAGTTAAAGCGTACAGCTGTGATCAGTGTGGCAGAGCTTTTACTCACAGTAGCCACTTACAGAGGCATCTAGTTACCCACTCTGGAATTAAGCCATACAGCTGTGACGAGTGTGGGATGGAGTTTACTGTGAGGGCTAATCTAAAACAGCATCAGGTCATCCACACTGGAGAGAGACCGTTCAGCTGTGACTTGTGTGTAAAGTCTTTTTCCTTGAAGCGTTCCCTAAAACAACACCAACTCATCCACAGTGGAGTTAAAGCGTACAGCTGTGATCAGTGTGGCAGAGCTTTTACTCAAAGTAGCCACTTACAGAAGCATCTAGTTACCCACTCTGGAATTAAGCCATACAGCTGTGACATCTGTGGAAAAACTTTCAGCCAGAGAGGGAGCCGAAATAAACACCTACGCATTCACACCAGACATGATGTGTACTGCTGTGAACAGTGTGGCAAACAGTTTATAACTCACACACACTTACAACAACACATATTTACCCACATTGAGGAGAGACCTTATCAATGTGACCTGTGTGAGAAGACTTTTAAAACTCCACGTCACCTGAGACGACACCAACAGATCCACACCAGAAAGAGACTCTACAAGTGCAGCTACTGTGAGGTATGTATTTATATTGTTATCTTGTCATTTTAGCCTGACTGTTTGGAACAACTCTGCTCATTAAACTGTGTTAGCATGTTAGCAATTCTACTGCATGGAAAAGCAGCTCTGAGTGATTATTCAGATTTTCCTTTCAGTTATGATTTTAGTATTACTGTAGTATTATGGTGGTAGTATTGTAGTTATTGCAGCCCAGTAAACTGAGTGTGTTAACTGAAACAGTCAAATGTAGTTGGACGTCTGCAGAGATGCTCTTTATTTCAGGCGACGTTCAGGATACAAATGTTGAAGGACTGACTTACACTGTCTTTGTGTCTTTGTTTAGAAGCAGAGCGACACAGATGGATCCAGTTCTCAACCCTGTCATCACTGTGGTGGTGGGAAAGACTTTCATTGTGACCTCTGTGGAAAAACTTTCAGTCGGCAAAAGACCCTAAAAAGACATCAACGTAGACACACTGGAGACAAACTGAAATACTGCAAAGAATGTGGGAGAAGCTTCACCACATCGGATCACTTAAAACAACATGAACTGATTCACAGTGGGGTTAAAAAGCACCTCTGTGATCAGTGTGGGTCATCCTTCACCACTGCAAGTCAGCTTAAAACACACAAAGGAGTCCACACAGGAGAGAAACCACACAAGTGCAGACACTGTGAGAGAAGCTTCTCACAGTCAGGTAATCGTAACATTCATGAACGTGGACACATGGAAGGAAACTACAGCTGTGACCAGTGTGACAAGAGCTTCAGGAATCTCAGATCATACTCTGCACACAAACGATCCCACGTTACTAATAAACTGTTTCACTGTTACCAATGTGCCCAAACATTCACCTCATTGTCTGCTCTGTGCAAACATCAGCGCGATCACTCAGGGCTGAAATCACTCCCATCACTGGATCACAGTGAATCTGAAGACACAGAAAGATCCTCTGGTTTCTGTGTCAGACTCAAAAAGCTTGAGATCAGGCTCCACAGAGTTCAGATAGAATCTCCTGTAAAAATCTGATGAGGCAGCTGTGAATCAAACTCTTCCCCTAGTTCCATTTTAAGCTTTCAAAACTGTCCTACTGTAGAGTTCATGTCAAGTGGTTAGCTTTGTTTTCATCAGTTGGTTGAAAACTCTGTTTCCTATTATAAAGTTTTTGTTTTAATGTATTTTGATGCACATAAATGTTTTCTTGTTCAGGTTCTTTATGTTATTGAATCTTGCAAATGTTAAATAAAAAATTCAAATGTTAAATATCTTCACTGATGGTTTAAATAAACTGTCCTTTCAGCTTTAGCTCCTAATTTATTCATTATTTATGGATGTAGCACAGCAGCCGTCTCTTGATTAACACATGGAGGGCTCGGGATCTGATGGTGTCGTCTCCCTAATTTGCCCACTCAGTAAATCTCACTCATGGCCAAGAAATTGAAATAAACCTTGTTTCCCTGCTGGATAGTGATCCACTGTAACTCTGCTCCTCCTTCCTGTTTAGGATTTCTGTGGCTGAAGTAAAATTCCCTCCATCCATCACTTATCCCAGCTAACCCAAAGTGAAATAAAGTTTTGCTGGTCTTAAAAAAGCATTACAATAATGGGCATTACCAATGCAAACTGAATGATACAGAAGATGAAAGAAGAGACTTTGATCAGTTAATAAAGCTCATGATCTTGATTCATTGTGGCTGCTACACAGATACTTCTGGGTCACTTCTCTCACTTAGGAACCTTCCTCACCAAACTGACTGTTGGACCACACCCCTGGTTTCATGAGAAATTGTTTCAGCCATGATTTCTCTTCCTGTATTTCAGAGTAAAGACTGAAGTGACAAATGGAAGCATGTTTAAAAAACACAATGTGAGAGAGACGTTGAGGTCCTTAGAAGTTACCCTGGGTTTTTCTGTCACCCTGCTAGATGTTACACACCTTGTTATTGGACTGATTTCTACTGCTGGACTACTCCTGCGGAGAGTAACAATACTCTTACTAATTAGCTCCCTTTCACACCTTTGGGGATATTTATTTTTGTGTTTGCAGCGCTGTGAGCCAGAACAGCGAGAGAAAAATCTGCAACAGCGACGAGCCGAATGCTTACGTGAATCGCAGCAGCTGCACATGTGCTACGCTGAATTAGAGGATATCTTTGCTCTGGATTTCTATTTCTACTTTTTCATTTCTATATGATTCTTCTTGCATCTAAACAAAGATGATTCAATTTGCTAAATGTTGATGGCTCTTCGTGCTCAGGTGTAAATGAGACGTAATATTTGCTCTTGGTTTGGTTCTCCTGTACAGAACCTTGCAGTACAACAGAAACCTAAAAACATTCTTTGTAGTTGTTATTCTTAGTTGTTCTGCTGCCTAAATACCACAGGGTCTGATTATGAAGTTATTGAGCTGCACATACTTTACGACCTGCTTAAGTTCGAGGTCACAGCGTCTGTAGAGCAGCTGGAACATAATGAAGTCTACAAGGTTAAAGTTTTCTGTTGGGTCTGTGTTTCCACAAGCCCCGCTAATTCTAGAGACTTATTCATCATGAAGAAAACAAGACAGTCGATCGATCGATTACTTGCGCAAGGGAGGCCTCTCATCTGTGTCTAGCACGACAATGACCCCAATGATGGCCTCCTCTCGCTGCCTTTTATTGACAAACATCAAACAATAGTTTTCAAAACACCTCCCCTTGAAACCCCCTTTGGTTACAAAGACAAGTCACTGTATGTAAATGTATACCGTATTTTCACGACCATAAGGCGCACTTAAAAGTCTTAGATTTTCTTCAAAAAGTACGGCGCGCCCTATAACGCAGTGCGCCCTGTGTGTTGTAATGAGGACGTAGTAGAGAACACCATGAGAACGCTAAAGAGTGAAGTGTGCGCGTTGACTTTATGGCACATACCTGTATAAAAGAACAGGTATCTGCGTTATGCAGAACATCGTTGTTTTAACAACCCTGAAAATGGCAAAGAGACACGCTTACGAAGCACAGTTTAAACTGAAGGCCATCAGCTACGCGGAGGAACATGGAAATCGAGCAGCAGCGAGAGAATTTAAGATTAACGAATCGATGGTTCGCAAATGGAGGAAGCTAGAAAACAAGCTCCGGCAGGTCAAGAAAACGCAGCTGAGTTTCCGCGGACATAAGGCGAGGTGGCCCGAGTTGGAGGAAAGACTCGAGCGGTGGATCATCGAGCAAAGAACGAGCGGGAGAAGCGTTTCGACGGTCACCATTCGGCTAAAAGCAGTTTCACTAGCTGAAGAGATGAACATTGAACATTTCCAAGGAGGCCCGTCTTGGTGCTTTTGTTTGATGAAACGGTGCCATTTTTCCATCCGGACCAGGACTACGGTAGCGCAGCAACTTCCAGCGGATTATAAGGAAAAGCTGGCCATCTTCCGCTCCTACTGCAGCAAACACATCGCCGACAAACACATCCAGGCCAGCCACATCACAAACATGGACGAGGTCCCGCTCACTTTTGACATCCCAGTGAGTCACACTGTGGAGAAGAAGGGGACCAGCACAGTAGCGATACGCACAACGGGGTATGAAAAGTCTTCTTTTACTGTTGTGCTTGGCTGCCATGCTAATGGACAGAAACTGCCGCCTATGGTGATTTTTAAGCGAAAGACTTTGCCTAAAGAGAAGTTTCCAGCAGGAATCATCATTAAGGCAAATGAAAAGGGCTGTATGGATGAGGAAATGATGAAAGACTGGCTGAGGGAGGTGTATGTAAGGAGACCAGGTGGTTTTTTCCATGCATCACCATCGCTCTTAACACTAGGAGTCCCAGGCTTCTACCTTTCTACCTTTAAAACCCGGAGAGCAGCCAAATGGCTTTTAGCTAAGCTTTAGCTTCAGCCAAGTGGAAGCTAAATTCACTAGTCATTCATATGTAAATTAGGTTGTTACCTGGGAATTCTGGAGGGAGGGGAGTGGGGGTGTGTGAATGAGGGGGTGCTGGAGCTGCTAAAAGCTGTGAACTTGCTTTTGTGTTTCATCTTGATGCATTCTCAATCATCCAGGGAAATAAATCTCCAAAAGTCACCAACTTGGAGTGTTTCAGTTTGCCGTCTTAGGGAGAAATCAACACACATGGGTGTAGGTCCTTTGTTGCTGAGATTTATTGATAAAAACAGTACAAAAAACCAACCATTTGTACACATATTTACAAATAATAATAAAAAGTGAGTGAGTACATTTCAACATTTTCAGCAATCACTCACAATCCTGGCACTGCCATGGTATCTGTAGTCTGCATTTACCACATGTGTATCTGTAGCAGTGAACACATCGCACAGTGGCATGATTGTTCTTGCATTTGTGTTTGACCTGACACGTGGCTCTTTTTCCAGGGCTAGGTGTGGAGGGTTGTGTCCAAAGCAACTGTTCTTTTCTTGCCTTCTTCGCAGCTACATGAGAGTGAGCCAGCTCTCTTGCAAGCTCCACCAGGAAGTCCACCCGTCTTTCCTTCGTCCCGGTGCATGCTTGATACAGCACATGTGCATTCAGTGCTGCCATGTCAATCATGTTATAAAACACGGCAACTGGCCAGCGCCGTGTTCCTCTGCGGACAGTGTACTCCCGAACCATCTGGTCCATCACATCCACGCCACACTTTGTTTTGTTGTAAAGGGTGACAGTGTTTGGCTTCCTTTTGGTAGTGTTATCAGTCTGAACCACGCTGTGCATGCTGCTAAGAATATAGACTGTCTTCTTCCGTTTGGCCGCATACGCCGTCAGCGTGGCAGCAGAGGTTAACAACCTAACAACCTAATCGTACCCCTGACACTAAAACACCATGTTTAGTCTCAAAAACGCCTTCAAACTCTTGGCGACGCTCATTTTGTCCACAAGTGGAGTCACGTTCCAGTTTCTGTAAACATGGTGCAAACACACACACGACCCTGAGCTGAAAAGATGGATGGATGTGTAAAATCCATATTGCTGCTGTTCACAGCAGGACTTTGTTTAGCTTCTGTTCCAGTATTCCTGAACTGGCTTCTCCAAACCGGCAGCCTGCTGTTACGATCAGCTGTGGGAAATCTACAAACTCATTACAAAATATCAGAACTAAGACTTTTATTTTGACGGGTGGCGTCTCAGCTTCAGCGTGTTGATGGGCACAGCCACGGTTACCACAGCTGGAGTTGGTATACGGCGAGCTGTGAGGGGACAGAGATGGATAACGCACATTTAACTCTTTAACAGGAGATACGTTACGACTAACAGACGACGACTGAAAGCCTGGAGATCCTCTGACGTGTGCATGGCTGATGTGAAGTATGATTAGTCCTACATGACATCAACAACAGAGGCAATGAAAGCTTTGTTGTTAACAGGTTGTAGGTAAAGTCAAATGTCTACTTCTACACTTGTGTTGGGTAAAGTTCTTCTCACTGCAGCAGATTTATATCTGTGCTTTCACAGGGCATGATGTGGAGCTCAGCGCTGAGGTGCAGGTCTCCTTGGAGACGGCATCCTGGCTGAAATATTATCATGCTTCCAAAACATTTCAGCTTTTATTTTGAAAGAAACAAGACTTGAAAACGAATCCCCTTCTTCCTCTTTGTCTTTGTTCTTCAGAGGAGTGTCACCTGGACAAACTCAGGGCTGTTCTAGAGCCTTTGTTATTATTTGACTCCATAGAAATAAAACTGAATGGAATCAAACAAAAACTCCCAAACAGCTAAAACACTTTGCTTTATTCTCTTTTTTAACAAATACGTTGAAGTCCATCCACAACAACACAGCTGAGATCTCCTTTGTAATCAAGTGTTTACATCCTTTGTACAGATCTGCATACAAAACAATCATTTACGTCCCACAGAAGTCTAGTTACACGTAACTATACAAGAACTGGTGAATGACAGAAACATGAGACACATGATCACAGGTGATAACAAAAAGAGAAAGAATTCATGTGTTAGTGATGTTTTTCAGCCCTGATGGCTCATGTTGGAGAAACAAGCTGAGGTACGTGGAAAGTTCACACACACAAGTGGGCGTGAGCGCACACACAGAGAGAAACACAACTGAAGCATCTGTTTGCTGTTTCTGCTTTCATCATCTCTGCTGCTGTGTCAGGCTGGGGTCTCTCAGTGACGTGGTTGAGGTGAAGTATGACGAGTATCCCTGATTCAGTCCATCGAGACAAAGGGCAAAGAAAGCTGTTGTTAACAAACTCTATGGTGATGTGGCATTTAGCTCTGACTCTACGCTCTGCTGAATCCTTTGAACCTGCTGATCAGTAAAGCTCTACGTGCTGCAGCAGATTGACCTCATCTGTGTTCACAGGTGTGGACCTCAGCGCTGAGGTGCAGGAGACTTTCATTCAGTTCTCCCTGCAAACAGCATCCAGCCTGGAAATACTGTCATCTTTCCCAGAAACGGTGCTCTTATCTCAGAGAAGAAGTCTGATGTAAATAACTGCAATCAACAGTGATGTTCTGCACAGATCACTTTTCCATTTTGCTCTCTAGATGAGTCCCAGCTGCCTGACCTTGTGTCCAGGTGATCGTCTCACTGAGGAGCTTTTGTTCTGAAAATCTCACGTCCATCACCTGTTTCCTTTTTACTATCTCTGCTCTTTCTTTATTCACAATGCTCATAATATCACACAATTATATTCATCACCTGCATGTTTTTATCCAGCTGCTGTTAGAACCAAACAAATAAAAAGGATGAAAAGCCTGAAATCCTTTGATTTATTACATTTGAAACAAATATGAGAGCATCCCTAACAGCACAGCTGAGACCTTTGTTTTAATCAAGCCTTTGTATCGACACACTTGTAAAGATTCATATACAAAACATAATAGAATAAATCAATATAAAATACACATAATCACAAAAATGCAGCCATGTTGTGAGTTTGCATCTAAAACATGCATGTTTCCCTTTGTACAGGCAGATTTACAGCAGACAAAGCAACACGCTGATCGACTTTGACCGCTGCAAAAACAAAATACCCACCAAGTCTGAAGTCGATCAGAGGAACTGTTGACAGACTGACAGACAAACAGATGCTTGATTCATTAGTGCGATTAAATGTTCTTCTTTAGCAGCATCACTTCATGTGTTTGTGTTCCAGGAATAAAGGTCTGTTTAAACTGGACGTCTCCTCAGCATCACTCGTGCTGTCATGGTTTCAAAGCTGTGCAGAAAGAATCTGAGGGATGATACAGAGGTGACCAAAGTTACAAACATCCAGCTGTGCTGCAAATGTTTGCAGAGCTCCAAACTCTTTGGCTTTCTGCAGAGCAAGTATGGAAGAAGCACCTGAGCTAACTTCAGTTTAGACGATATGAGGAAAAATGCTGCTTCCCAAAGTTTCCTACAAGTATCCAGTTTATATTTAGAGAAGCGAAGGCTCTTTATCCTGACAACTACTCCCTGGTGGATCCCTGTCCTGTGACAGCAGCAAAGACTGTGTATCAGTATCATCAAAGCCACTTCAATAACCAGTGTTTAAAGCTCTCTAGCAGATGGACTTCAGTGGCAGCAGCCTCTGTCTGCTGTGTACAGAAGGTTCTCTGATGAAGCACACAGCAGATGCTGCACTACAACAGCAGCAGCAGCTCAGCTTCAGTTTGCTTCGACGCCCTTTTTGACCTGTGAAACAGCAGAAAATGAAACATTTCAACACCCGTTTGTTAGCGTGAGCTATTCTGCTGTTTTTCATCATTTCACAGGTGAAATAAAATCACATTTACTTCCTGTAGGAGTGATCGTGTCCAGCCTGACTGAGACCATGTGCTCCATCCTGCACAGGTAATAAACCTCTGACATGAAGGGCTGTCAAGTAGTTTTAGACAAATGGGGGTAAAAGAGACGTTAAAAGCTTAAAGAGAAACTACATTTTCTAAGAACTGTCTGACGTTCACCTCTCACACAGTGGATACGATTCTGCCGCTGCAGGAATAATCTTTGTGGTTATGAAACTGTCCATGTGTTTGCAGAAAATGTCACATGTTCAAAGCCATCCCAGCACCTGGGGTTTGTATAAGTGCAGCTGCTGGTGGGGAGATAGTCTCACTCTTCTATATAAAGAGTCAGCAGGCAGCAGATCTTCATCTGTGATCTCCTCCATCATCACGTCTTCACTCTTCAGCAGCTATGGCTTCACTTCGTGCCCTTCTGGGAGTGGTGCTGTGCTCCTCATGGTTTCTGCTTCTGCCTCAGGCGGACTTTGATTTACAGAGTCATCCATAATATTTTTTTATTTTTTATTTTACTGCCCATCTATTTTCATACAAATGTCTCCGTCTTATGGAAAAGGGGTGGAGCTTATCCAACGAGGACAGGCAGGGCCCCCCCAGACAGTTTAGCAGTCTATACAGGAGGCTGACCTTTGCAACATGTACTTCTATAATGACTTCACCATTTAGGTTATTTGGTTATGTTTCACCCTGGATTTTGTGTGATAATATTTATTTTGTCCACTGATTTAAAAACAACAAACTATATGAATATAAAACAGAGTGAACAACAAAACATCAGCTTTGGAAACTTTGATGTAAAATTCTGCAGTTTTCTCAGATATAGCATAAATCAAACTAACATACATCAGTGTGTTATTAATGTGCACACACACACACACACACACACACACACACACACACACACACACACACACACACACACACGTGTTACCATAAACAGCTCTTATGCTTCTGTATGATTCTCAGTGCTTTCCATTTGCGTGTCCACAGGTTGCTGTAAGTGCTGCTTGACTGCAGTTTGCTCTCATTTCAAGTGGTTTGCTGTCACAAAGCCAACAGGAAGTCCGGCCATGGTTGAGCCAACTGAAGATGGGTTGAAGGTGGCGTCCTCGTTTCCTCTGTGAGTGCGAGAGGACAGACAAAGCAAACACCGTTTGGACAGCATTAAAATATTTACACTGATGATTAATGTTGTGTCTTTGCACCTGTAGCGATACATGTTGGAAAATGGAGACTTTAGCCACCAAGACTGACGTGCCTGGAAACTTCCCTGTGAGTACGCCCACAAAGACAGGAAACAGTTTAGCCACCGCGGTTAATCCTCCATCATCATCATCCAGTATTTTTCACATCTTTTCTTCTGCTGTTTCCCTTGTTGTCAGTCACGGGGTTTGTGACTGAAATGCGTGTGGTCGATGGGAAGCCTGACGAGTACGGCCTGAATCATTCCATCAACACCGGACGGAGTGAAACCTTTGTTGAAAACAGATTATATGGTAACGTTGCATTTAGCTTCAGTAAACTGTGAAGTTACAGCAGCAGATTTACATCACGTGGCTTCACAGGAAGTAGTCTGGACCTCAGCGCTGAGGTTCAAGCAGCTCTGCTTGCAGACGGCATCCTTCCTGAAAATGTTCTTCATCTTCCTAAAACCAGAACTTTTACATTGGTGCTGAAGTTCTATATAAAAACAGCCTGAAATACAAAGTGATGTTGTGCACTGATTACCTCACACTTTCCATGTTTCCTTCTACAGAGGAGTGTCCGCCGGAGTGTTTTGTCTGATCTGTTGTTGATCGTCTCATTGACACTGCATGCAGATCTGACACCAGGGCTGGACTGGGACAAAAAATGGTCCCGGGCATTTTGACTGGAGACCGGCCCCCCAGGTATTAAAGGAAAAACCATGAAGCCTTTGAATGAAAACAAACGCTGTTGTCACAGTGATGGACGCTGTCTTGTTGGTATACATGCATCAGTCTAATAAACTTAAACCTGCACCATCCTCCCTGTCCTGGTATTCTAAACAGGAAGTAGACTGTTGGTAGAGTTAACCTCCTGAACATCTACAACACACGGTGGAAACCTGACATTAAGACAGAGACTAGAGGTGAGACATGATCATTGCTGATTACTGATGACAGATTTAGATATATTTTCATAAACCTTTCATTTGCCACATCAATAAACAGCACGGCAGGGCAAAATATGTTTTCTAACATGGCAACCTTTAAAAAGTGAAAGGAGACAGAAAGACAGGTGAGAAAGAATCAAACTGACTTTTTGATGCATTTTACACACAGTACTGGTGCAGAATCTAGAAAATGTGGGAAACACTGGCATCATATGCAGTACTTACTTCTGAAGAAATTATGATGGGACCCTAAAAAATGACTATGTACAATAATGGATTTCTATACATTTTACATCAGATGAAAACATTTGTTGTAAGATTCAGATAATTATTTATTAAAAGTGAGACATTTTAAATGAGAATAAGAAAGAAAAGTATTTCTTTGTGCCCCCCTCTCCCTGTTAATGCCCTACCTGCCCCCCTGGCAACACTTTGCTAGACCCGCCCCTGCACAGTTACCAGCTGTCAGCTACACAAAAAGGATCCTGGTGTTATTTGTCTCTCAGAAACAGTTCATAACTTCAACTCATTTTTGTTTTGTCATGTTTTGTTCTTTACATTGTCTTTCTTCTATATAATTGTTAAACATTTAATAAATATGTCTACAAAAAGATTTTAAAAATCAGACATTTCACACAGACACCCAAATGATTTCTGACTGATGAAGGGGGCTGAAGGTGCCCTGCTCTTGCCCAGCTTCTGCTGCTCTCTCCCTGCTCACTGTCAGCAGCTGGCAGCCTCGGTCCTGCCTGAGACTCTTCATCTATCAGTGCCAAAGAATATGGGAAATAGCAACGCACAACATGCACATTACAAAACAAGCACATGAATCAGCATTACATTCATTAGTGAAGTGCTGACGTTCGTTCCTAAACTTTGGGCCTTAATTAACATCACTGTGAACTAATGTTTGCTTTGCTTCTTAACCAGTGAAGCAGCGAGGGGCTTTCTGAGGTTCCTGCTCGTAAATGCCCAAAATGAGTCGAGTATTTCTCTGCAACTACAAACTCTGCTTTCATCAGAGGTGTAAATATTACAGCACTGTGTCAGAGTCACTGAGGCTGGAACACAGAAAAAGGAAGTAGATGTATTTATTTTTAGGCTTTATTGCCTGGAACCACTTTAAAAATACGCTTTGGGTCACAATTAACTGCAGAAAACCAGGAATCCACATATGAACATTATCTGTGCAGAGATTTATGCTTCTGAAGGTAAACACTGAAAACTTGCAGCACTAAATGCACAGATAGCCAGGCGTTTCACATTTTGGGACCATCTGCCAGTTTTCATTTCTTAGGTATTGAAGAGCAGAAATGATTGAATTTTATTTACATGCTTAAAAATGTTTGCTTTTGAATATTATTTGAAGAATTACCCACACACTCAGGCACTGTGGGCCTGTTTCCCTTTGCACAACCGAGTGTTGGAAACGGGCCTTTTCTCTTTAAACTCTGAGGGGCTGATGTTAGATTTGTATTGTTGATTGTCATTTATGCTTAGAAATATTTACTTATATATGCTTAGAGTTTTGTAATTAGTTGTAGATTGGTAGAGGTTTTGATCCTTGATAGTCTGCAAACTTTGGGTGTATTAGACAGCACTTTGGGAGCATGAGAGGTCATACCGTGTCTTATTGTTTTATGGTAGGATTAACGTAGTTGCGTCTGTTCTAGTCTAAGTGCTCTTTGTTTAGATGAACTGCAGGACTTCCTCACCGTGTTATCTAGGATGAACCATCTAGGGTGAGGGGGAGGCTACCCTCTTCCTGACCAAGGATGTTTGACCCTTTGATCAGCAGTCCACACACACACACACACACACACACACACACACACACACACACACACACACACACACACACACACACACACACAGGCAAGGTACTCTTTGTGTATGTAGACGTCATATGTTAATGAACTTATGCATATTCATGTAACCTCAATAAAAGGACAGTGATATGGGAGAACAGACGAGACCAACTGGAGTCAAGCGGTTGTCCGGTTCTCTCCCGTGCACGAGTAACATGAAGAACTTTGCCTATTTGTGTCTTGCTTAGCAGTGTAATTATATTGTCTTCAACGTTCCAGCGGATGGGTTCAAGCTACAAACCTATCAGGCTGTAACTTTGGCTTCTATTGGCAGATTTGCATGATTGACCCTCTTTTTAAAATAGTTTTAGCCAAGAGAATCAAGCTAACATCACTGTTTTTACGTCAGCTCACGTCACACGAGCTGTTTCAAGAAAAGTCCTCCTGTCACACAGCAATGCCTACATGAATCACACCACTCTGCTTAAATAATAATAATAATGTTTAGTGAAGCAGGTGAAGCAAAGGGCTGCTTTTAATAGGCTGGGAGACCCAGGTGTGCTGCTTTAGCTGCTGAGCCTCTCATGCTAGCCTCCATCTATAAGCTGGGATCACAGGAGCACTGCAGTCCTGACTAGATCAAGGATTGTTATTCATGCAGGTGACAAAAGTTTACATTCACAGAGTCATAGGATTGAGCCTGGTTTGAAAAGCAGCTGTTTAATGCAGCTGCTTAGAGTTCACACACAGTAGAAGAATCAGACTTGAGTCACATTTCAAACACTGGAAAAATACTCAGCAAGTAACAATGAAAACAGCACAGACTCAGTATATCCTGTTCAGTCCTGTGTTTGATATGAATGTGCTGTTCAGAGAGGATCTCATGTCCTCTTTTACAAAGCCTTTGTTTCATGATGTTTGTGTATAAATGAATGTAGGTGTGTTTCTAAGTGTGAAGGAGCCCTGGGAGAAAAGACTGAAGCTTGTGCCAAAGAACAAACAGGAAAGAAAGATCAGCATTAATGAAGACGAGCACAGAAGGAGCCCAAGCACGTGTTGCTTTTTCAGATTTCTCTAAAAGTGTGTGTTCATTTGTTCCATCCTTCACAACAAACAACAGCTGACAGACACACATGCACTCTGTGTCACTTCACAGGGGCTGATGAAAGTGGACACAGTAAAGGGAGAGCTGGACCTGCTCTACACATCCTGCACTCTGTTAACAGACTTTATTCTGCAGCATCAACAGATAAAAATATATGAAGATATAGAAACGTTTAACATTGTGACTGTTCACATTAGTGAAGCTGTTACTTTGCTGCCAGGTGGGAAAAGAAGCCTAAAGCTGAGTCTGATTAAACATCTGCTGCACCAGAGAGTTTCATGGCCCTGCTTTATCCTGTGCTTGCTGACCACCTCGTCCTGAAACCTCTTCATCATCCTCACAGTTGTGTGAAGAAAGAGGGAAGCAGGTGGAAACCATCTGTGCTGCTGTGTTCACTTGTGTGTGTGCGTCTATGGTCATATCTAATGTGTACCTACAGACAAACACAAACACCTGGCATTGCACAAGAGTCTCTATGGAGCAACCTGCAGATGTCAGAGATGTGATTAGAGGGTAAAGTGGACTAGTGAGAGCATCTATGTTGTTGTTGTCTGCTGGGGGACAGCATCAGCTCCAGAGATGCATCAGGATCAGCAAACTAATCTGCAAGGCTGCAAGTGTCACTGAAGGAGTTTGAGTCAGTGAGGGACTCAAACTCACACAGCTGGTCAAGAAGGCTCAGCAGCTGCTGTATTTCCTGAGGAGGCTGAGGAAATTTGGTATGTTGGCCAAGATCCTCAGCAGGTTCTACAGCTGCACTGTGGAGAGCAGCCTGACAGCTGCATCACTGCATGGTACGGCAGCACTACTGCAAACCGCAAACGCCTGCAGAGAGTGATAACAACTGTGGAGAAGATCATCAGGACCCCGCTGCCCTCTCTGCAGAGCAGCTACCATCACAGAGTCCAGAGGAGAGACACACCTCTGCCCTCGAGACGAAGGTTCAGAAGTGTGAAATGTAGAACATCCAGACTCAACAACTCCATCTTCCCCACTGCTATCAGACTCCTGAACAGCTGACCGACCTCAAACTGCAGTTTGCACATCAGGTCACTTTGCACACTAAGTTCATTTTGCACATTAAACTCCATGTACATCCATGTACATCGACATCTGCAGACCACACGTGTCTTCAGTTACTTATTTGTACTTATTTGCAGTTATTTATCTTTTTATTTTATTTTTTTAAGTTATTTTTTATCCTTATTTTATCTTTTTATTTATTCTTATCTTGTTCTTTTAACCCTTATCTAACTTGGCATTGTGCACGGTGTGTTTAGATTCAGTTTAAATTCAGGGACACGGAGCCCCTGTTGATCCTCTACCTAATCACACGAGCCACGGTGTGAGAACGGGTGTGGGTCACAATCAGCCAAGGTTTTGGGTGAACCCATTGTGAGATCTAGCCCCACGCTATCATGTGATTTCCTGTGATCAAATGTCCCAGGATGTGAGTGGGCGTTAAGACGTCCATGTCCCTCTTCAAGCAACTTAAAGAAGTCCAGACGCTTTTCTTTCCAAGCTCCTTCAACAACATCATTCATAGAACAGCTTCCAGCTTCTTTTGCTCGGCTACAGTTTGGATGGATTTGCAGATGCAACAAGACTAAAATGGTTAGGGTCAGGAGGTCAAAGGTCAGAGCTCCTGTGGGTCTGAGGGCGGCCTCACGCTGGAGAAGGATGAAGGAGTCTGACCTGAGCCAGTGTTTGACATGAACACATCAGCACTGCTGTCAGTGAGCCTAACGACAGCCGTTAGCATCATTTCAGTGTTTCAGTCATAAAAACACTTCCTGTCTCTGTGGTGGTTACAGTGACATCATGCAGTTTGTGCTTTGACCTCCAGAGGGCGACAAATCAGCACAGACAGAGAGCTCCATTCAAACTTTGCTGCCATCAGGAATAATTCTTCAAATATAATCATCAGTGTTTGAGCAGTTATGATATCAGGGACAATCTAGACATGTGTGACAATACTGAACATGTCACATGACACACCTCAAACATCATGTGATCCACTCTCAGTCTGCACTTTCATTCATGACTTCAACAGGTTGAAACGAGCTTTGAAGAAACATTCAGTGAAATAAATCTTTCATGGATTCATGTGAGCAGCAGATGAACTTTGTACCAACAACATCTTCAATAACAGAGTCTGAATGAAGCTCAGGTGTTGATGCTGCTCACTGATTGGACGCTTGGTTTCAGCTCTGCTCTCAGTCTTTACTGCACAGGTGAAGGTAGAAAGTGTGACTGGATCTATAGACTGGAAACAGAGAAACATGCTGAACATTTGAAGCTTTGCAGCAGAAATGTTCATGTTACAAATACAGCAGAGCTGATCTGGGATCAGTGTGTTCACACCTGCAGCTACAACAAGGTTTCATGTCTCCACACGTCAGCATGTGAACTTTACTCTGACTCAGTCTGAGCAGTCAGACGGCATATTTTTAAAGTTAACACATCAGCACACACAGAGCTGAGCCCCTCCCACCTGTGCTGAGTTTCAGGTGGAGCCCCGCCTCCTTCCAGGAAGCAGCTCACCTGTGTGTCCGTGTTTAGTGTCCAGGTGTGGAGTGGAGCTTGTTGTTGGTGTGTGAAGAAACTGTAAGTTTGCTTTGTTTCCTCCTTTAACGGTTTGTCTTTAGGAACTTTACTGTTTGTTCAGCTCGTGTTTGATTTCTTCACACAACAAACTGTGTGTGTTTGTATTTCCGGTCTCTCCATTAAAGTCAGTGTGTAATGTTTCCTGGCTAACATCAGCTGTGTGCAGCTTAGTTCAGCACAAATCTGCCGCTCCATAGTTCACGGTAACGGACTCACAGCTGGACCAACGAGGCCGAGTGTGTCCGCCACTCTGAGCTACGTTCGTGTTTGTGTACTTGTAGTTTGTACTTTGAGTTCACTCAGAGCCCACAGAGGACGCAGCGTACGTGATGACGTCACAGCCCTTTACCTCCTTTACTGTCACTGTGATTAATATTTACACAGGAGACACCTGCAGAGCTCTGACGCTAAGCTAGCACACAGCATGCTAACACTAAGCTAACGCTAAGCTAGCCAAGAACCCAGAGTGACGTAAAGCTGAGTAAACACTGACCCCAGACCAGCACCGTGATAAAGTGAGCTGCTGCTGCTGAACTTGAACAGGTAACAAAGTGATGAGCAGTCAGGCTGCAGGTTTCTACCTGTTCATGTTTCTACAGTAGAATCACTTTGAAGTGTCTTTGTGCTGTTTCATCTTTGATTTGTGTTCATAAACACTCAGAGAAACATCACGTGACCTCATCAGGATCTGTGTTGGTGTGTGGGGCTGTACCTCAGCTTTATGTTGTTACATGCTCATTTGTTCATTTTAACATCAAAGTAATGTTATGAGGAGTAATGAAGTAACGTACTCCATTACTTTTAATCAAAGTGTTCTGTGTAATATGTGTAATAATGACTGTTTTGAGTAATGACCAACACTGATCACAACAAAGAGGAAATGCCTCCAACATGCACAAACATTTGAGCCACAACATGCAGTTAATGTGCACAAATGTCTTTGATATGCTGCTCAGTGATGGTGGTGACTGTCAGAGCAGAGCTACTGAGAATCAATAAGTAATATCAATGATGGGATCAGAATCACTAAATTCTTCTCATCCCTGTCAGTATCATACATGTGCTGTATAATGTGATAAATGTAGAGGTGCTGGCTGTTCTCTCACTCTGCTGTTTAGCTGTAAAGGACGCCTCCCTGCCTTTGTCTCATTCATGACCTTTAATAGTCTCTTCTAACATGCAGAGATCTGTATGATCTGTTTCATAGAGTCTAACCAGCCTGTACAGGTAACAACAACAGTCACTGCATCACTGACACACAAACGTCATCTCTGTCAATAACAACATTCATACATGGAATAAAAACACATCAGTGGATCATTGCTGGAGCTGATGTTTGTGCTCCTGGTGCAAAGGCTCTCAGTTTCCTCCTTGAAATAACATCAGTGGTGGGTCAGCGACATGCTTTCTTTCCCTCTCAGGTTTAAATATCTGGGACTCTCCACCGTTTGGTTTTAGAGCTGAAGAAGCTTCTCTGATGAAACGTCTTCCAGAAACTTAAAGACGTCTCTTTTCTCTCCAAGCTCCTTAGATCACATGACCTGGATGACTGAACCTACAGACATATTGACCTGGTTTCATGGTCACATGACAGGTCAGAGGTCAGCGACTGTAACTCAGTTCCTCCTGTTAATGTGAACTCACTGAGTGTTTGTGGTTTACCTCTCAGACTGACTAAAGATGATGATGGAGGAAGAGGAGGACAGAGCAGAGTCTGCAGGGTCCAGCTGTCCGTCTGTGAGGAGTGACCGGTCCAAAGATTATAATCCAGACTTCAGTGGTGAACCTGGAGCAACGAGGTCAGAGAGCTGAACTCACTGAGTAACAGAAATAATTCTGCACTGACATTATAATCAGTGTTGACTCTGGTTGATTGTCTGACTGTGTTTGTGAGCTGAGAGGAAATGAAAATGAGTTTGTAACAAAAATCAGTTTTGTCCAGTTTTCCTGTAAAAAGCTGAACTCTAATCTAAGAGGATGTTACTGACAGGAAACAGCTGCATTATCTGCAGTCTGTGTGATCACAGCTGCTTCAATCATGTTTGTGTCTGCAGAGGTCAGAGGTCACAGTCTGCAGGGTCCAGCTGTCCGTCTGTGAGGAGTGACCGGTCCAAAACTCCACCCCCAGACTTCAGTGGTGAACCTGGAGCAACGAGGTCAGAGAGCTGTGATGACTCCTTTACATGTTTGTGTTTCCTGGATAAATATGACCTGAAACATCCTCAGATTGTTACAAAGATTCATTAAAAAGAAAACAATGAAAGAGAAAAGATCCAAATGTTCGACTTGGTCATTTGCTGTTTGAGGACAGTGATGCTCATATCTGTGGGGAAAGTGTGACCTGAGTGGGTTCATGTTTGTCTTTAAAGAACAGAGCTGCTCTGATTCTCTTTGTGTCTGATCTGTTAAACAGTCTGAGAGGTCACACAGAGACCCAGCAGCTAAAGCCTGGATCATACTGGCTGCTGTTACTCCATCAGGACAACACTGAACCACAGTGGTGTGGATGTAGTGGATAAATCCCACCATACTGATGCTCAGAGTTAACCACAGGGAACAAAACCAGATGTTACCTTCAGATTGTGACCTTTGGAGTGGACGATGCAGATTTCAATAGAGAATAAATGTTGTTGTTTTTCAGCTGTGAAGAAAGAATCTAATTTTCTGAACTGAAGAATTTATGATGCTGGAAACAACATGGAGACTATAACACAACATTTCCACTGTGTTCATAGAATGAATGTAAAACTGTCAGACATTCATTAAATATGCAAAATGTCTACAGAAGCATCAGAGGGTCAGACGTGAAGCACTCAGTGATTTTGATCAAATGACTCATCAGTTATTGATCTGTACTACACTGATCTACCACGTTAGTAAAGCTGGTGTTCTGGTGGTGGAGGGAGACTCGGATCATGTTCTGGTTTTGGAGCAGTGATCTGCTGATGGTTCAGTTTGATGAGCTTCTTCAAAATCATCCCTGACATCACCACTGAAAGGACGTCCATGAAAACAGACTGAAAATTACTGATATGTTCACAATCTGAGAGTTTAAAACTTGACAGACTTGATTCAGATGAAGTTATTTGAGCAGAAACTCCTGGATCTTTATCCTGTGTTGATCTAATCCTTCATGGTTCCTCCACAGAGTGGACCAGCAGAGCTCAGAGGTTCCCAGTGGTCAGTCTGCCCAGCAGCATCAAACACAGCTGGACTCCATATTTATGGTCTGTACATGTACAACAACTACTGTTACATCTGTTCTGTTCACAGTCATCTCCATGCTGCTCTTTGTAGACCAGTGGATCGTCAGTGTGTCCAACATGGATCTGATGTTTGGCTCCATGATTTCAGTCTGATTGGCTCATTCATAAATATTCTGTTCCAGCTGCTGGAGGACAACATCATGACTTTTGTGAAGAACGAGCTGAAGAAGATCCAGAAGGTTCTGAGTCCAGATTACCCAGAATGCTTAGAGAGTCAGAGGAGCAGCAGCAGAGAGGCGTTTGTGAAGATCACAGTGGACTTCCTGAGGAGAATGAAGCAGGAGGAGCTGGCTGACCGTCTGCAGAGCAGTAAGAGGATTTATCTAAAGATTTAAGCTGCTGGATAAATGAACATTTTCCAGAGATGGAAGATGGAGCAACATGTTTTAAAGATTAGTTCTTTTTGGAATTGAGTGTTTGTTTTTCTTCTCATTCAGAACTTCAAGCTCCAGTTTGTCATCGTAACCTTAAATCCACCCTGAAGAAGAAGTTCCAGTGTGTGTTTGAGGGCATCGCTAAAGCAGGAAACCCAACCCTCCTGAATCAGATCTACACAGAGCTCTACATCACAGAGGGAGGGACTGCAGAGGTCAATGATGAACATGAGGTCAGACAGATTGAAACAGCATCCAGGAAACCAGACAGACCAGAAACAACCATCAGACAAGAAGACATCTTTAAAGCCTCACCTGGAAGAGATGAACCAATCAGAACAGTGCTGACAAAGGGAGTGGCTGGCATTGGGAAAACAGTCTTAACACAGAAATACAGCCTGGACTGGGCTGAAGACAAAGCCAACCAGGACATCCAGTTCATATTTCCATTCACTTTCAGAGAGCTGAATGTGCTGAAAGAGGAAAAGTTCAGCTTGGTGGGACTTGTTCATCACTTCTTTACTGAAACCAAAGAAGCAGGAATCTGCAGCTTTGAAGACTTCCAGGTTGTGTTCATCTTTGATGGTCTGGATGAGTGTCGACTTCCTCTGGACTTCCACAAAACTACAATCCTAACTGACCCTAGAAAGTCCACCTCAGTGGATGTGCTGCTGATAAACCTCATCAGGGGGAAACTGCTTCCCTCTGCTCGCCTCTGGATAACCACACGACCTGCAGCAGCCAATCAGATCCCTCCTGACTGTGTTGGCATGGTGACAGAGGTCAGAGGGTTCACTGACCCACAGAAGGAGGAGTACTTCAGGAAGAGATTCAGAGATGAGGAGCAGGCCAGCAGGATCATCTCCCACATCAAGACATCACGAAGCCTCCACATCATGTGTCACATCCCAGTCTTCTGCTGGATCACTGCTACAGTTCTGGAGGATGTGCTGGAAACCAGAGAGGGAGGACAGCTGCCCAACACCCTGACTGAGATGTACATCCACTTCCTGGTGGTTCAGGCCAAAGTGAAGAAGGTCAAGTATGATGGAGGAGCTGAGACAGATCCACACTGGAGTCCAGAGAGCAGGAAGATGATGGAGTCTCTGGGAAAACTGGCTTTTGATCAGCTGCAGAAAGGAAACCTGATCTTCTATGAATCAGACCTGACAGAGTGTGGCATCGATATCAGAGCAGCCTCAGTGTACTCAGGAGTGTTCACACAGATCTTTAAAGAGGAGAGAGGACTGTACCAGGACAAGGTGTTCTGCTTCATCCATCTGAGTGTTCAGGAGTTGCTGGCTGCTCTTCATGTCCATCTGACCTTCATCAACTCTGGACTCAATCTGCTGGAACAACAACAAACAACCTCCCAGAAGTCTGAAACAGGAGATTCTGCAGAGAAACACTTCTACCAGAGTGCTGTGAACAAGGCCTTGCAGAGTCCAAATGGACACCTGGACTTGTTCCTCCGCTTCCTCCTGGGTCTTTCACTGCAGACCAATCAGACTCTCCTACGAGGTCTGCTGACACAGACAGGAAGTAGCTCACAGACCAATAAGAAAACAGTCCAGTACATCAAGAAGAAGCTCAGTAAGAATCTGTCTGCAGAGAAAAGCATCAATCTGTTCCACTGTCTGAATGAACTGAATGATCGTTCTCTAGTGGAGGAGATCCAACAGTCCCTGAGATCAGGACGTCTCTCCACAGATAAACTGTCTCCTGCTCAGTGGTCAGCTCTGGTCTTCATCTTACTGTCATCAGAAAAAGATCTGGATGTGCTTGACCTGAAGAAATACTCAGCTTCAGAGGAGGCTCTTCTGAGGCTGCTGCCAGTGGTCAAAGCCTCCAACAAAGCTCTGTGAGTACATTTGTACTCATGTCTTTACTTTTAACATCCAACTGTGTCAGTAATTTATTTCACCAGGCTTTCTGTCTCTGTATGAAATTGTATCCTAAAGTTTTGGGATTTCTCCAATACAACTGTGACCTCTTTGATGCCTCCAGAACTCGAGACGCTGGATTCACCATAAACTCTGATCATCACTGCTGCTGTTATGTTATCAGTGTTTGTTTAAACACTTAGGCTGCATGTGCCTGATGTTGTGATACTTTATATTCACATGCATGCTCCTAGATACATTTCTACTGCAGGTCTATTTTAGTCACAAATGTTGGTGAAACACTTGCTTTTACATGCATGGTGGGTCCTGCATTAAAGAAAGCATTTGAATTACTCAGTGAATCCTGGCAGCCAGAGAAACATCCTTAGTTCCACTTTAAACTAAACTCTGCTTCGGTCTTCCACAGTGTGTTTGTTGTTTCTTTGTTGTTGTTGGCCTGCTCTCTCCTCTCACTCCAATCTGGTTGCAGCAGATGTTTGTCCCTCCCTGAACCTGCAGACTTGGGTGCAGCACCTCAGTTCATCTTCAGTCTGAAACCAGCTGTTGTAGCTATATCCCCTCAAGCACACCTTCCCTGGTCATCTCTGCTGTGGTTGCTATAAAATTTAATCTTGATTTTAAAAAAAGAACAAAAAAAGTAAACTAAAGTCAGACTTGATGGTGGTTCACTCCTTGGGCAAGAAGACAGAGGAGTGAGCCACCCTTGGTCAAAGCTTGGTCATTCAAGCTCACTGTTTTCCCCTTGTTGGTTGATGATAGTATTTTTTTTACCTGACTTATAGTCATCATTGTCTTCAAATTAACTCACACACTGCTGACTGCTGTAGCTTACCTGGCTGAGCAGGTGACCCATGCACTGAAGGTTAGAGTCGTGACTCCAGGGCCTGGTTTGAGTCTGCCCAAGACCATTTCCTGTGTGTTATTCTCCTCACTTCTCCCTCCCTTCCTGTCTTCTTTGCCCTATACAGTGAAGACAAAAGGCCTCAAGTTGTGAAAACTCTTCCCCTTCATCATCTTCCATCTCTCTCATCTAAAATCCCCAGTATTCTCCGAGTAGAGAATCTTTTCACAATCTTGAATGATAAGGATCCAAGTGGGTAAAGTTATTTATTTGTTGTGTTCCTATTTGCAGCTGGGATAGATTAAGAAAAACTATCGGCTGCCCAAATTACATCCAGTTTAGAAGACAAACATTGAGTGAAGTGTTTGTTTCATCATCCTTCACAACTCATCAACCAGGTGTCACAAACTGCAGCAGGACAGTACAAAGCATGTCATACTGGATGGCTGCAACAACCAGAGTTTTACCTACCTTTGGTATTTCTTGACAGCATGAGCGTAATATTTACTGAACAGAGTCGTCTTCTGTAATCTTTTCAGATTCAGATTCAGAACACTGTATTTATTTTCAAGGGGCAATTAGGATACTGAGCTTTCCAACCATACATACAATACACAAACATCACATTGGGGAGACGGGTCAGGCTAGGTAGCTGGCCGGTCAGCCGCTAGAGCAGCGACCCGGAACCGAACAGCAGAAAATGCACAACATCAGGAAAGATGAGGAGAAAAAAGAACTCCTCCCAGACTGAGCTCCAACAGGGAGATCAGTTTGAGAACAGACAAAAAAAATGACCTTAGCGCAGAACACATGAAAACTCTTAATGCGCCATAGAAGCACATGACAAGCAACAGGGATGGGTAAAAGGTGAGAGACAGCCGGTGTAGACAGCGCACCCGGGCCTGCAGCATTTGCGCTGGTCCCCTCGACCCACTGTCTGCACCGGGAGGGGATAAGCATGCTTAGGATGGGAAGGAACAGTCTAAACACCGTCTGTTATCAGGGTGAGATTTGTTATGTTCAGCTCCAGCCTTGAGACCACAGCTCGCGCCGGTATGTTAGCCGCATGAAATGATGGTGGTTTTCTTTGGTGCGAACAACTGCATGTCAATTTCACAGCTGATCTAACAGTCCGTCACTCGTCTCTCAATCTCCCGTTGGAGAGCCACGAGCTTCTCCGAGAGGTTATCGGTTTTGCGCTCAAAGAGCAAAGTCTGAGAACTCACGACCACCATGAGCTTCTTCAAGATCTTATCCGTGCTGCGTTCAATGAGCCCATTTTGAGAAGTCACGACCCGTCCCATTGTTTCAGCCACAGCGGGCAGCCTTGTGGGGGTTTGAACAGCTGATTCCACTTTCTTTAATCTTCAATAAGCCAGGGCCAAGCCAGCTCAGATCAGCAAGAACCCTTTGCTGCTGTGAATGTCCGTGCTGCTATATTTCAGGATCAGGCTCTAAATGTACAAATGGATCTGAGAAGATTTCCAATCATGTTTCTACTAGATTTACAGTTTGTTTTCATGTCTTCTGACTCAGATGGTGGAGCAGGTGGAGCTTACAAGGAGTAAGTGCTGCTATAGAAGAAGAGTTGTGTTTTAATGAAGCTATTTAGTTAACCAATAATTGTATTGCATGCTGGCATTAAAAATGTTTCATTTGACTGATTTAATTGTTTGTTTGTTTTCTTCCAGACTGAGTGGCTGTAACCTCTCAGAGAGAAGCTGTGATGCTCTGTCCTCAGTTCTCAACTCCCAGTCCTCTAGTCTGAAAGAGCTGGACCTGAGTAACAATGACCTGCGGGATTCAGGGGTGAAGCTTCTGTCTGCTGCACTGCAGAGTCCACATTGTACACTGGAAACTCTCAGGTCAGGATCCAAACATATCATTAAATGATATTATTGTACAAACAACCAAGCTTTATAGAATTGGCAGGTGAACTTTTCTTTGTCTTTGGATTGCTTAGGAGATTCTTAATTACTGTCTGAACATTTTTTACAGTCACATATTTTGTTTTAATGGTCAAACAGAATTATTGTTCAGTTCAATGAGCAGGTAGCTGTGAGATTCATAATAATGAGGTATATTTGTATTAAAGATGACTAAACTTGAACAGTAGCTGTGAGTTACTTTGTTTACTCATGTGTGCTGATGTTGTGAGTAATTTAAAGCTGAAGTAAACTTGTAATGAGTTTAATAGAGTTTCTGAAGTAAGTGTACTTGGAGACATTTATGTGTTTACTAAAGTCCAGGAGCAGGAGGCTGTGTGTAGCATAGAGGAACCCAGACCTCAGCTTTGTCTCCTGGTTTCTGTTGCTGCTGTTACAGTTTCCCCTCATCGTTCCTTCAACAGTCTCCTCACTGTAACAAATCAAAGTGTTACTGTATAGATTCACGTCTGAATGTTGCCATGTGCTATTAAAACTGAAAGCGATGTTTCATACACCCACGTGGTTCAGTCACACAGTAACTGATGGTAAATAATGTTTGTGTTGAGCACATCGTACAGGTCAGCTGCTCCACACAGATCTCAGGTTTACATGCTGGAACAGTTTGTGATCATGAAGGATAAACCTCACTTCCTCTTTGTTTCATACAGATGTGACATGAACAGTAACACATTCATGAAATCCTTTTAGGAACACAAACACTATTGTAGCTGGAGAATATATTTGAATGTAGGATAATGTAGGGGATCAGAAACAACAGTAATAACTAACCACCACCTCACCATTTGGGTTGGTAGCTGCATGTTGATTGATGAAGTCATTTTCTTCTTCCTCCATTTCTACCTTATTAACATCAGATTAAAAGCTGCACAGAGACAGGCCCTGGACATGTTTAGCCTAGCTTAGTACAAGGACTGGACATGGGGGAAACGGCTCTCATCACTGGATCAAAACATGAAAACAAATCTGAAGTAAAGTTTTGTTGAAGTGAACTGTGGTGGTGCCCAATGTTCCCTCTAAGCTGCGCTCGTGCAACTGCGCGCTGCTGGCACGTCTCTGCACACAGAAAATCTGTGTTGCACACAAGAAAAAAATCAAATCTCAATTGAAATTAAAATTAAATCTTCAACAATTCTGTTTTGCAGTGTGAGTCAGTGACTGGCAGCTCCCATATGGGATTAGAACGATGCCAATATGCTCATGTTTTTACTATGTTTGTCTTGAAGATGTAAGAAGATCACATGGTGCTTTTTATTATTGTGTTGGTTTGTTTCCTGTCTCTTGGATGGAGCCCAGCTGTGGTTGGCCCCTGGGCCTGTGGTCAGAGTGTGTGCTGGATAATCCGGCCCAGGATGAGGCCAAACTGACATGGGATGAAATGTCTGTCACATAATTGAGCTTAGTGTAGTTTCATTTCTGCACAATTTAAAAACAACCAAAACTTTGTTCTGTCTTTTCTATGTTATACTGTAGACTTTCTTTGATACTGTGTCCAAAAGGAGCAGCTTTTACTTTGAAGGGGAGCCGTCTCTGTTTCCTCTTCAGGTTGGATGATGGAAGCAAATGAGTGTGTGATGTTCTTTCAGTGTTGCACTTTGTAGACGCTCCCTGAGCACTGGTCTCACAGCCAGCTGCACATAGAGACCAGTGTTGTTAGTCCAGGTCAGAAGATGACTTGATGGAATGAAAATGAGCTTGTAGTTTGTCTGCTTTAATAATGTGACTGGAAAAAGGTGTTGGACTTCAAATATGTCCATTTCTTTCACACTTCACCTTTAAAAGTGAAGCCTTGTTGTTCCTGGAAGGAAAAACACGACTTTTTCAAGTCTTTGTCCTGTTTTTATGATAAATGTACGACTTTAATGTGAAACATTCAGAGTTTTTTCTCTTGTTGTGTTTGTTTGAAGCTGCTTCCTGTTGGCTTCAGCTGTTTGGAGTTTCCATTTTCTAAACTTCTACATTCTGAACCTTCTTCAGCTCTGAACAGATGATGAAACACTGAATGATTTCAAGCTCACACTTTGTCTAATAAACTTACATCTTTCATTTTTTATTCAGATTGAAGGACTGTGATTTGTCAGAGATCAGCTGTGATTATCTGGCAGCAGCGCTGAAGTCCAACCCCTCGTATCCCAGAGTGCTGGACCTGAGTGCAGACTGCAACAACCTGCAGGATTCAGGAGTGAAGCAGCTGTGTGTTCTTCTGGAGAATCCACGATGTCGATTTGAAACTCTGAGGTCAGTCTCATGGTTTAGTTGTGCTGAGATGAATATGATGTGAAAGTTGTGCTGACACTGTGGATCAGTAGGCCCACACACCTCTATACAGGAAGTCTGGTTCTACTCTTTGTAGAACTTCTGATCCCTGATCCTCTGAGTCTGACTCAGTAGATAATGCAGAGTTCTGAGCTGATGTGGGTGAGAGGACTCAGGCAGCCTGACAGAGTTGATGTCCAGGTCTTCCCTGCTTGTCCTGATATACATAAACATGAGTATCCTTGCAGGTCAGATCTCATCAGTCACACCTGTTAGTGCAGCTCTCCTCTAGATTGTAGTGCTTGTTAAACTAGGATGATTTTAGGAGCCTGGACCGCAGATCTAAGGGAAGACATGACTTGGAAAGACTAAACCAACCTATTAGAGGTGTTTGCCCTAACATAGATAAATACTCAGATTTACACCTTTAGTGTCTCACAAAGGGTTAAAAAGTGAATGTGCACAGAGAGGTTGGTGGTGAGACGGGCACTTCCAGCACTGTAGATGTGATCCAGCTCAGTGTTCATGGAAATAATCCGGAGAGCAGGATTCCTTGATGAATGTCACATTTTCTTAAAGTTATAATCCACAGGGAAAACTGTGAAACTGTCGATCTGATATCTACTCAACCAATTGGGTGTTTACATGCCCTTCACTGATCTCCAGCCCCACCTTATTATCAGTTTCTCTCTCTTTTACATCTGAATTATCTTCACTTCACATTTCAGTCAGTCCAGATTTCATTAGCACGTTCACTTTAGCATAATCCATTTTAATCCAAACACCTTTCTCTTTAAACTCTGTTTGTCAGTCACAGTATATCCAGTACAATCCTCTTTTTCACTGCGTCACACACATTCAGAGATCAGAGTGTCCTGTGTGTGCTCTCATTCACTCACACTCACTCTCATATGGCTGAAGTCTGTTTGTACACAGGCTAATCTGGGACTCTCCACCATTTGACCCTAGAAATAAAGAAGCTTCTTGGATGAGAGGTGAAAGGCGAAACGTCTTCAAGAAACTTAAAGAAGTCCAGATGCCTTTTTTTCTAAGCTCTTTAGATAACTGCGAACCTTCACAAACACCAGCCCTTTGCTACAATCACGAAGCTCTTCATTGAAATCAATGATATCAAAGCTGGAATCAAATGAGTCCAAGTCTTCTGCTGATTCAGCATCACATTCATCTTTGCTCCTTGTTCTGCATCCCCACCATGGACTTCATTCCTTTCCAAGCCAGCCTTGAGTGTCCTTTATTCAGCTCATCCTCTGCTTTACTTTTACACCTGATTTTAGCTGCTTTTCTTCTCTCCCTCATAACAAGACAGCTTCTTCTGCCTGAGAACATGTTGGAGTGATTTACTAATCCAGGGCTGATTTTTGGGGAAAATAGTTTTCGTTTTCAAAGTCATCTCCATTTTTCCCAGAATGAAATGTAAGTAGAAATAAATGATCTAAGTGAGAACATGAGCCTTTAAAAAGGCTCTACTGAGGCTGCTGCCAGTGGTCAAAGCCTCCAACAAAGCTCTGTAAGTACATATGTGATCATAGCTTTAGCTTTTAAATGTTTATTCTAGTTAACACAGATCAGGTGGAACAACTCAAATAAAATATCAAAAATATTAAGTGGTCATCGGTACTCAGTTTGTTCAATACTGAATACATTGGAGCACAAATTGTCCACGTTTCTGAAATATTTCTGGGTGTAACTGTCACCAAAGTGCAATTTAGACCTGGCCTGTGGTTGTTATCTAAGTGATAATCATCAATTCTACTAAAACAAATACAAAATAAAGAAGTTTGACACATTCTGTTGATATCAAAAGCACACTGAACAATTCAGTGTTGTTTTACTGCTGTTCTCTCTTCACTTCTTCTCCTCTGATTCTCTCCACATGTTGTTCTGCATCAGTGCTCAGTTTCCTGACAAAACAAGATGAAATATTGCTAAATATAATAGTATCTCATTACGCTTCAACAGAAGTGTTTTATTTTTGTAATTGTTTATCTGTTATTTTTCAGACTGAGTCACTGTGACCTGTCAGAGAGAAGCTGTGAAGCTCTGGCCTCAGGTCTCAGCTCTCAGACCTCTAATCTGAGACAGCTGGACCTGAGTAACATCAACCTGAAGGATTCAGGCGTGAAGCTTCTGTCTGAAGGACTGAAGAGTCCACGCTGTACACTGGAAACTCTCAGGTGAGATCAAGCATTTTTCTTTCATCAACTGACAGAATTAGCAGATTAATAATAAGGCAGTCCTCTAATAAGAGGAGAAGTGGAGGTGTTTTGAAGGGCAACGTACTCTTATGTTAACAAGACAGGAAGTAGTTCCTGGGAACTGCTTCCTTTGTTATTGTCTAAGTAGAAAATATGATGGTGAAACAGTGATGAGTTTGTAGAGGTGGATCCACACAACACAACAATGCTGTTGCGTGCTGAAAGCAGACTTCTCACAGATTCTGAGGCTGCAGGTTTCATCACTGTCCAACCAAAATTCACTGAACCAGCAGTAAATGAACGTCCAAAACTACGCTTCATGTTTAAAAAACAGATGATCAGGGGGATTTGTGTTTACATCTTTTTTGTGTGATCTGTTCACCTGCTGTTTCAGCTGTTTGGTGGTTGTTGAGATGGTTTTGTGAACTTTTAGCTGAGATTCTGACGTTTCTGTAGATACCACACATGTCTAATTACTTTGTACAGCATGAACGGCCATAACGAGGTTTTTAACAGTAAGAAAAGTTGTAAATCTTCAGAAAATATAGTTAAAAGTCCAAAACCTTCTACGTCTGGTGGCTTGTGGTAAGGAGCAGATCAAACGAGTAAAGAATTACGTTATAATTATAAATGGCTTCAACAGCACATTCAGGTCTGTGAGACTCATTCAGACACTGAGCCGTGGCTCTGTGCTACATGCACATAGTTCTGCATCTCTGCCATTCAGACACACTTTATATATAGTTTATTTTATGTAGTATTCAATACTGAACTGTACATTTAGTCTTTTTAAAGGCAGCAAGTTTTATTCAGTGTTTTCATAAAAGCCTTATTTTTATCCATTTACTGCTATTAGGAAGAACACGTGAGGTTTAAGACCTGGACCAGTTTGAAACCTTTTGTCCTCCACAGTGGAAAATGGGTGGAAATAAAAATGGGTCTCACTTTAGCCAGCTCCTAATTTTATCAGTTCTACTCTCAGCGTCTCCTGTATATCTCCTGTATAAATGTTGCACTCAGCTTTGTGGTCTCCAATATCACTGAAATGCAGCCAGATGCTGCTCATTTTGCCTTTTCACTCTTTCCTGACACGCTTGCATTTCAGTACAGCTCCCATTTCTCTGTGTACTGGTCTCTACCACCACCCTTGCTGTCTATGGGACATGTCTTCTTTCACATAATGGTATGATCCCAGTCTGTCTCTTAAAGTGTTTGGCCACATGGTTTGCTCATCAGAATAAAATCTCAGCCGTGCTCACATTGATTATCAGCAAGCCTGAAAATTCATCAATATTTGACATATGAAATTATCTCAAGGGCTGGATTTGGCCCACGGGCCATATGTTTGACACCCCTGGTTTACACAGTTTGGTATTCAATGTACAAGTGAGTTAGCTCTCAGCTAACTAGCAGACAAGCTAACTGCTGGGACTGCGTCTTTCTAACAAGAGCGTCAGACACTCAGACTGGTTTCCTTTGTGGATGATGATGTGTTCTCACGCTGATCCTTCATGCTGATGCTGCCATCCACCCACTGCTCCTGGATTCCTCATCATCATCTCCATCAGCCCTCACAATACTCCACCTTCTTCAGCTTCATGTTCAGCAGCCTGGATGGACAGTAATTCTTTCCATGGGTTATGGTGGGACATTGAGAGCAAAGATTACTGAGGTCATAGAGTCCTGATGAAACCTGTGTGCTTATAGAAACTGAGACCAGATGAACCAGAATAGAAGGACATTAAAATGAAGTGTCAGCTACACAAAGGCAAAGCTATTCAGTTGTTGCTGTGAGTTATTTAAATGGAGGATGGAGTCAGACTTTAATCTAGTTTTTTACAAAGTTCCCTCAGCGTCCAGAGCCACCAACATACCTTTGATCAACAGCAAGTGAACATTTATAAATGTGTGTTTCCAGAACAGGAAGCAGCAGAACTATTGTTCTGTTATCAGGCAGCAGCACAAACGCTCATCAGCTCATTTACTGTGCAGGACTTTGAGTGTGTGAAGTGTGTGTTTGTGCTGGATTTCCTTTGGAGAATCTCAGTCAGAAACAAGACAAAGAAAAACTCTTTCAACAGTCCAGGTTGAGTTGACAACATGAACTGCATTTATCTCAATTTTAAATACACGTAGACATTGAGGGCTAACAGGAGGGACTATGTGCTTACCTGCTGCTCTCTGGCAGGTAGCTCCATGCCCTCCTGGGTTTTAATTGCACCTTAGAACACACATGCATCAACACTACAATGAGCGGGTGGAGGGAGGTTTGGAGTCTTCTCTCACCCCCGTTCTCTGCGGCCTGCTGGAGCGGGGGGGCTAGTAGGAGGAGTTGGCTGTCCGGCTGCGGTCTGGGGTGTGGGGCCTCCCTGCTGCTGCGGAGTCGGGTCGGTCTGCCTCTCCCCACCGCAGGGAAAAGGGTAACACCACCTGGGTCTGGGTGCAGTTCCCCCCTCCAGGGGCAAGGGTACCTAGACCCGGTTTGTAGAGTACGCTTGGGGAGTGTGATCGTGTGTACAGCGTCTCTTTATGTCTGTCTCCACGTCGGTTGAGTGTGAAGTGCACATGAGAGCATGAGGGTGGGAATGGATGTTTGTGTCTGTGTGTGCCTGTATGTTTGTGTCTATATGTCAGGTTGGGTATCAGACGCCACCTCTCTGGGGACATCTCGGGCCCTCCAAGGTTTGGAGGCCTATCTCCACCCACCACCACTTCCCCTGCCGGTGGCGGACTCCCTCAGGTGTCGGTGCGTTGGTGGTTCTTTGTATCTGGGGGTGGGCGTCCGGGTACATACCGGCTCACTCCTTGGCGGCCACTTATTGGGGCTCGCTCGGGCCATTTCGGAGGTGGGGTGCCCCCGGCCTCTCGGCCTGGGGCTCGGTCACTCAGGCACAGCTGGCTGCCGGCGGAGCTCACGGGCGCGTCACTGCAACTCCCCCTGGCTTCTGCTCCGCGGCTGCTGAATGAGCCCTCATCTGGGACTCTCCTCAGCTCTTACTGGGACAGTGGCGCGGCTGCCCCTCTGTGGGTCTTCCTTGGTCTCTTGTGTTCTGGGGGCCTCTGGATGTCTGGAGTTTTGATCTCCTCCATACCTGCTTCATACCATAGAGGACAGGGCTGTGGCCCCCCCACACTCCCTAGCAGATCATTACATGGAGAAACCTTTGGAATGCAAGCATGCTGATCCACACAGGTATGCACACAGGTGTACACATGGGTATTCACAGACGCGGAGTACAGCTTTCTTGGCTGCTGCCTCAAAGCACACTGTGCGCTGTCTGTCTTGAGTGTTGCACAATATCGTTTATTATTTAGTAACTATAAAAAGAAAAAAAAAATTCAGTGTGCAGAAACAGATCAGGTGCTTTCTAACAGCAGTGTTCCCTTTAACACAGCAGCAGTTCAAATATTTCTGTCAGTCTGAGCTGAAACATGAATCTAATCTAATCTAATCAGGACACTGAGAAATACATCATGTTAAATATACCTGCAGGCTTCCAGCTGTGCACTTTGTCCCTGTCAGCTGTGATTGCCATGGCAACCTTGGTGTTGTGCGCGATGCAGGGACGTGTTCAAAGGCAGACGTCTGGCAGCAGCATCATATTTGATGCACTATCTGTACTGAGTGTGCTGACTTTATTTCAAATGTCCCACTGCTGTGCAACATGAATCACATGTTCTGCACCTTTCTGTAACTCCCAGGTAACCATGGTTACACAGCTACAGTATATTCAGAGCCAGTGAGCACTTTCACAATAATCATGATTTTAAAAACTGTGATTAAAATAATTGCTGACGTTAATCAATTAATGAGTTAACGAGATTATAACAGGTTAAGTTGCCCTAATAATTAGACTTTGATGACAAACTGATGTGATCTCCATGTTTCCTTTGTTGGACTGTGGGCGAGTGTCAGAACTGAATGTACTGAGTAACATGTAGAGTTTAAACATGTGTCAGTTCCAGTTTTAGAGCTCTAAAGTGCAGCTATCATGTTAGGAATATGTTAGGAATAGACAGGAACACTGAGCACACTGAGGTCAAATCTTTATTTTACCACTCGCTGCATTCTTGATGTTCATGAATTCAGCAGCTTCATGATTGTCTGCAGCATTAATCTCATATTTCCATTAAAGTGTTGAATTTGACTGTTTGATGTTCTTTATGATCTCTGGCACCAGTTCATCTGTAGGCTGAGCTCAGTCCATCCAGTTAGTGAAATGATGTTTAAAGGTCTCCTTGTCCTGTGAGCGTGCACAGATCCTGAAGCAGAAAGCCTGGGTTACAGAGAAATGATCATCACTGTGGTGATGCTCATCATCTCTGACTGGGATTTGAGGTTTTGTCAAAGCAGCAAAGAAAGCCTGGCTATGTTGGACTGGGTGTGGCAGCAGCTCCCAGTTTGAGTTCAGGAGACAGACACCCTCTCTACTTTGAAGATCAGCTTCAAACTTTCCTTTTTGATAAAACTTATAGTTCGAGCTGGATCAGGTGACCCTGAACCATCCCTTAGTTATGCTGCTATAGGCTCAGGCTGTTGGTGGACTTCCCATGATGCTCTGCTCTCTTCTCCCCTCTTTTCACTCCTGATGCTTTTATATGTCACTACTGCATGTCCTTAACTTTTGTCTCTCTGTTTTGTTCTTGTCTCTCTGAGCTCATCTCTTCTCTTTCCCCTCACCCTGCAACCAGTCATGGTAGATGCTCCTCCTGGAGCCTGTTTTCACTGGGAGGATCTTTGTGTCAAAGGGAGTTCTTCTTCCCACCATCACCAAGTGCTGCTCACAGTGGAGGCGGTTACCTTACACTGTTAAACAGCTTCAGATGACTGTTGTTGTCTGTTGGGTATTGTCACTTATAAATAAAGTTACAATGGATGGATAGATGTTATTGTGACAAAGAGAAAACAACTGTTGTCAGATAGATTGTTGTTTTGTGTGTCTGCAGTCTGTCAGGCTGTCTGATCACAGACGAAGGCTGTACTTCTCTGGCCTCAGCTCTGAGCTCCAACCCCTCCCATCTGAGAGAGCTGGACCTGAGCTACAATCATCCAGGTCCCTCAGGAATGAAGCTGCTGTCGGCTGGACTGAAGGATCCAGGCTGGAGACTGGACACTCTCAGGTATGGAGAGAAAATCTGATAGAGGAGGAAGAGCTGGAAACATTTCCTGTGTCTTTCACTCACTTCCTGTTTGTTTCCTGCAGATGACACATGAACAATCACACATGCAGGAATATTTTCAGGGACAGACACACTAGTCTAGCTGGATAGTTCATGGATATTTATGTAGGGGTCTCCAAGGAGTCTGTTTGCAGGAACATTAATGATAACTGATATGTTGAGAGTTTCATTAAAAGTAGACCTACAGTTAGGTCCGTAAATATTTGGACAGAGACAACATTTTGTAACTTTAGATACACTTTATTAGGTCACAGGTGTACTATACCTGAGATAGTGGCCACTGTGTACTTAATAAGGTGTCAGCCATGTGTATGTTTCCCATGCTGTATGTCCACAGTCACAGTGACAGTCAGTGACACTGACAGAAGGATGAAACAAGGCTGAATAGGCTGAACAGCTGAATTCACAATAAATTTGTTCTCAAGTGCACATTTAGCAGCTAATGCTAATACTGTTTTCCCTTTGCTTTCTACAGCAGCTATTGCTAAGTAGGCCACTTTGCTCCGCTAAGGATTTGTGTGACCATGATGGAGACTCTGATAAGCTAATGCTGCTAAGCTAATGCTGTTTATGGGCCCTGTTAGAATCAATATTTCATTCTCATTCTGTTGTTTGAGAACAATATTAACGTTTCACATCATTATAACACAAGAGAAAAGGGTATTGGCATTAGCTACTAGTGCTTATTCACCTCAAATTACCTTTAGCTGCTAATGGTAGCCTACTTAGCATTAACTCCTCACTAATGTGATGCTAATTCACATTAAATTAGCTTTAGCATTAGCTGCTAGCATCAGCCTACCTAGCACTAGCTGCTCACAATGTTAAAAGGGAAGAGAATACGATATTAGCATTAGCTGGTAATATTTATTCACCCCTAATTAGAATTAGCCACTAATGACAGCATACTTAGCGTTAACTCCTCACATCGTTGTAATGCAAATGAGGCTAACTTGCATTAAATTAGACTGCTGTTATTAGCTAATGCTATTTAGCAGTAGCTGCTCACATTGTTATAAAGCAAAGGAAAACGATATGAGCATTAGGTTCTAATGCGTATTTGCCTTAAATTAGACGTAGGTGCTAATGGCAGCCTACTTAGCATTAGCAGCTCAGATGTTGTAATGCTAGGAAAAAGAGTGTTAGCATTAGCCGTTCACATTGTTATAAAGTTAAGGGAAATAGTGTTAGCATTAGCTACTCACATTGTTAAAAAAGTAAGTGTTAGCATTAGTGCATAATGCTAATTCATGTCAAATTAGCATTAGTTAATAACGGCAGCCTATTTAGCATTAGCAGATAATGTTGACCTTGGCCCACTGGAAAAGTTAAGAACTAAAGATTTAGGAGTGTTTCTCGATAGCTCTTTCTCGTTTGAGAAACAAATGAATTCTGTTATTAAAACCAGCTGTAAGGTTTATATTGTTGATTGATGCTTAGAAATATTTACTCATATATGCTTAGAGTTGTATAATCGATTGCATGATGATAGAGGTTCGATCCTGAGTAGTCTGTAAAGACTCTGTGTGCCTTCCAGAGTGCTCTGGCATGCACACACCACTTGGGGCCATGAGAGAGGTCGTACCCTCTCTTACTGATTTATGGTGTAGGACAGGGGTCTCAAACTCAATTTAGCTGGGGGCCGCTGCAGGCAGAGTCTGGGTGAGGCTGGGCCGCATTAGGTTTTCCACAAGAAAGGCATGGTTAAAAAATTCCAATCTTCTCAAATCTCTTTATTTTTATTTTTTAACACAAAATATGAAAAATGAATAAACAAATTAAGAATTAATAAGAAAAAAAATCAATCTGTAATACATAAATAAAATAATAATAAGATATTTTTAGTCAGTGAACTTGTGTGTATCTTTCAGTCTTCTATATCTGCTGTATTTAGATTGAAATGTCTGTATTAACAGTTCTATAACCTTCTTCTGAACATGAATGGAACACTGTAGAAAATGAACTGTTCTTCTGAACATGGCTTCTCTTGCCTACTCCTTGCTACTAGAGACCTGGCAGCGTTTCCTCTCGCATAGCCGAGCCAGATTCGGCCTGAGGGAGGAAGCAGTTGCGACCCTCAGTATGTCTTGAAGATGATCATCCGTAAGTCTGGACCTGTACTTGGACTTATTGAAGTTCAAAGTGGAGAAGAGCTTTTGGCACAAGTATGTGCTACCAAAAAGGCACATGGTCCACTTGAACATTCGGGAAAGCCGAGGGAAACTAGGGCTCAATCCTCTCAAAAATTGTCCAAGCTTGTCTGCTTTTCCACTCACCTCCCTGAACTTTGCTTTGAGTTCAGAGTTGCACTGCAGCTCAATGAGCTCCATTTGAAGCACAGAAGGGGCATCTTGCACATCAAAGGAGAAGGGGTCCGCAAAAATGTGAAAGGTGGCTCTGTGTGTCTTGAAGTCAGCAAATCTGTGATCAAATTCCTCCTGTAGCCTCAAAATGACATCAACATACTCGTCAGCACTGAATGGTGTGCCTGCATCCACGAGTGCCTTGCATGCTGGGAAATGGCAAAGGTTTGTCTGAGAGAGCTGAGCTTTCCAGAGCGCCAGTTTTGTGGAGAATGCTCTCACGTTGTCATAGGCAGCACTGACAAGTTGCCCCTGGCCTTGTAACGTCTTGTTCAGTACATTAAGCTCATGTGTCATATCAACAAGAAAAGCTGAGTCCATGAGCCATTTGGGATCAGTTAGCACAGGAACACTAACTCCATCCTTCTCCATGAAGGCTTCACTTCTGCTCTCAACTCAAAAAGTCTCTTTAATACATTTCCCCTGCTGAGCCAACGTACCTCAGTGAAGTCGAGCACA